>NC_046229.1:6397567-6697567 GCF_009819885.2 Catharus ustulatus | reverse complement strand
TATTCAAGAATCAAGAAGATTGTGACTCAAGTCACATGAGACACTCAAATTAATCAAAACAAAGAGCTCCTGTAATTGCATTAGAGGTTCAGTGCTGAATCCAGTTTAGTGATTTTGCCTTCTGCAGACAGAGCCAAGGACATCAACAGGAAGCATCTGCTCCTGAAGCAGGTCATGCTGATGTGGAACATGGCATGCAGATGCCTTTTGCATGCCTGAGGTGCAGCTCCACACAGGAAATCTTTATGAACCAGGGTTTCTAGATAAAATGAAGTAGGCAGATTTCCAGAAGCACTTTTACTGAAGGCTTGGAAAGAGCAAGAACATGTGTGCACTGTTATTTTCTGGGTTTTGTTTCAAGCTGTGCTTAACTGCAAGTGTTTATTGTACTTGAATGGTGGTCACTTCATGTAATAGTGTTGAAATGTGCCACCATTCATTAAAGATACAAAATGAACTTAGAATCTTCATGCTGCATTTCATTTTTGTTGATGTTATGCAAAAATGA
This sequence comes from Catharus ustulatus, assembly GCF_009819885.2. NCBI lineage: Eukaryota > Metazoa > Chordata > Aves > Passeriformes > Turdidae > Catharus > Catharus ustulatus. The sequence continues at coordinate 6,697,059 of NC_046229.1, read as the reverse complement.
AGTATAGATTTTAATGGGTAAATGTGTATAATGTCACTGTTAAGAAAACCTTAACTTTGTCATCTTTAAACTTTAATTATCAGTTTGATTTCAGTCTTATCTTGAAAATTGTGTCTTTATATGGAAATAGTCTTTAACATGTTGGTTAAGGGCTTTTTTGCCTTCTCCAATTTAAAATTAAAATATTGTGTTTGTACAGTATTTAGGTCAAACGAGATGCTGGAAATTCTGTCTTTAATCACACTATTTTGATTTTTCTTTTACAGAAAATTGAAGGTCTCAAAGAAACAACTAATGTAAGTTTCTTTAATTTTTATAAACTATTATAAAAATAGTCTGGGCACTCTGTTTCTGTGTTTTATCATCCATAAAAGAATAAAAGGCGTTTTCTTCTGTTTAAGGTGATTTTCCTGTATTTCTGTTTGTGGCCAGTGCTTGTTCTGTCACTGGGCACCACTGAGAGGTCTTGCTCTATCTGCCTTCTCAGATTAAACAAGCCCATTTTCCTGAGCCTCTCTTCCCTTGATAATTTACCTGCCTGCAGCACTCTGGGAGTTTGGAGCTGACCTCCATTTCACCTGGCAGCCTGGCTTGTGTGGGGCTTTGGAAACTTCTGTTTTCTTCTGCTGGAAAAAAAAAGGGGAAGGGAAAGTAGGGGATCTACAGAATTGAGAGTCCATTTAGTTCACACCCAATATTCTGTATAACTAATGCATACAAAATATTAAGGGATAGTAACACAATTTTTTTCTGATATTTTTCTTTTCCTAGAGCATGGTAGAATCAATAAAACACTGCATTGTGTTGCTACAGATTGCTAAAGTAAGTACACTGTAAACTATTCTGAATTTTAGTGATACAACATTAATCTAATTGAAACCTAAAATGCCTTCTATGATCCAGGAACAATAAAACAATTATAAGTTGATTTATGCTTTTATATTAGTGAATTTCTGAAATGCTGAGTTCCATAACAGGCAGTCTGTTAATGCTCATGGTTACAGTCATGTTGGTTCAAGTTTTCTTTCAGATAAACTTTCTTTTGCAGAGTTTACTGTTAGACTAAAGAAGAACTTAGACAAATGTCAGATTGTCAGAACAGGAACTTCACTAAAATCTTTCTCTTTCATTTAAGAGTGTGGCTAACAAGTAAAAAGGGGAGAAAGATGATAAAAATAATGAAACCAGTTTGGCAAGGTCTGTCACAGACCTGAAGTTCATGGTGATGCTGGAACTTCTTGAAGTTAGAATTGTATTGTTATATTATTTGCAAATGCAGTGTGGGTAATGCACTCATGCTTTTCACCTACATTTTTCATTAGATTTTAAAATGTGGGGAGTTTTGGATTTACTTGTCAGATTCTGCCCTTAGAGGTTTAACATTCTTTATTTAGGATATGTTAATTAAGAATCAATTTATATCTTGTGATCAAAGTGGAGGGAGATGATATTTTGCAAAGAAATAAAGGTATTTTCAGAATTTCAGGCTGATTTACTCAGAATGCATTCTGATTTGTCCAGAAATAGGCATGGGCTCCAATGATGTTTTTTCTCTACTCTAGATCAACAGTTTTTTGTGTCTTTGGAATGCAAGACTGCTGTTTGTCTTAATTTTAGATACCAGATATGTTGCACAAAATTTTGAGTGCAGTAAAAATTGGAGTATTTAAAGTCTTACAGGATCAAAAGTCATTCACTGAAAGGATCAGTGCATGTTTTGTGAAATTCAATTTTCATATTTGTGAAGAAAATGTTTGTTAGTAACAGATTTGTACAAAACCAAAGCTTTTTTACAAGCACTAGGGTTGAGGCATTAAAATAGTTTTGTGCCACATGAATTTGGAGCTAGATTGCTACTTCAATCCTTCACTGTAGTGCCAGCAAGAAAAGCCTTTCAGAATTTAATTTGCTACTATTTAGTCCAGTGAAATCAGTAGACTATATGTCATTTTTTAGGGATTTGATGGAGTCAGTTGTAGATAGATTAGATGGTAAAATGCTGATTTTCTTATCTGTGTGTGGTTTACTGTATTGAGGAAGCTGGAGAAACTGCAAGGAATTACTAGCTCATTCTTTCTTAATTACTGTATAAATGTATTTAATGGTTCTTATTTTCACAGGGGTTTAATTCCTATCAAATTTTACTCTTTTTGAAAAACTCTGCTCTGTAATTAGCAAATGTGAAATTGCAGAGTAATAATCATCTTTTCAGGCTGTTGATCAGAGCTGGTAATAGGTGGCTGAGTTTTCTTTTTTGTTTCTGTGCATATCAAATCCTGTTTCTGCTCTGTGTGAGTTTGTGGGGAGTTGGACAAATGTGACCACTGATGCTGATGCTAAGCATATTTTGAAGTTCTTTAGGTGGTTTGCTGATCATGGACAAAACTGGTAGTGGCAGATGCAGTCATTTAGATCAGGTTCAGTACTTTACTGCTCCAGCTGCCATGTGAGTGTAGAGGCAGGTGGAATTTGAGTCCCCCAAAGGTGCTAACACTTGCTTTTTGTTGCACTAAATCAGACCTTGAAGTCCTTCTTTCAGTACCACTAAATATTAACCAGTGTAAATAGGTGAGCTTATCCACTAAGGAGTGGGGGTTTTATTGTTTAGTTTTTTGCTAAACCATATCTAAAGCTCTTTTGGAGCTGTTGAAGGCAAGGTGGGTTCAAGGGGTGCCTTATACACAGCTAATTGCAAGATGTTGATCCACATATAGTGGGAAAAAAATTCCCAGTGCTTTAATAACCTTTCTTTTGCTTCATCCCTTCATCTTCTTTCTCTCTCAGGCAACTGTACTTGTTGACTACAATGGAATTCTTTGTTTCCCCCTGCCTTTTCCATTAACTGTGTTAGTGTCCTGATTTTCTGCTGCTGTAGAAAATTTATAATAGAGGGATTTGGGGCTTTTTTCCACAGTTCTGCCAGTTGCTTGTGTATGATGGAATCTCTGTGTAAAATTGTGTTGTCTGACAGTAGCTTTGTTCTCTCCATTTAAGATTCTCCACCTTTTAAGATTCTGCAGGGGTTTTTTTCCCAAATCTGTAGGGCAAGTATGGCTGCTGACACTGCTGAAAATAAATCATTTTAACACCACCCTGCACCCCATTTCTACTTCCACAGTGCCTTTCTCCTTAGGAGACAAACTTGCCAATCTGTGCACCTTGATAGTGTTACCCCTTCTCTATAAACTTAGAACTGTTCCCAACACACAACCATTTGTTATGTAGATTGTTTTGGGACATTGAAGCAAACCTGGATTTTAGGTTGTTGGAGTTTTGTTCTGTTTCTTTTTTAATTGTGTGTTCAGTTGTCCTGTTCCATGGATTTTTACCTGTCTTAGTATTTGGACAGCTAAATTTTGATTGAACTTGCTGGTAAATCGAGTGTATAATTATACCACTTGTACTGAGGTGACTTGACATTTTCAAAATAATGAAGTCAACACCAGCTAAACAGGAATATATTATAATTATTCATTACTTGTCAGAAAGCAGTCAAAATAAACAAAGTGGCATGGGCAGGTGGAGCATTTGGCCTGTGTTGTCCCCTTTGTGTGTGTGGCAGTTGAAGATGTCCAGCTTTGCTGATGTGTGTGATGTAAGATAGATTAAATGTTCTGCCAGTGATGTGGAAAACCTCAGTCCTAGAAATGTATGTGTCTCATAAAGTACCTTTTAGAATTCAGATATTTAGTTTTGCATCCTTCTCTCTTTCACTCCATTTCTGGCAGTCTTGCCAGTTTTGTGGAATTTCTGCTTTCCTTACTTATTGATGCTGCCACTGTGCATTACTGACCAAGCATCAGTACTCATGCAGCATTTGTGGTTTATTTCTTTGGTTTTAGAGATGATGGGCACAACACTGGGGTTTTATGTGTTGGAGAAAAAATTATGTATTTTGTAAATTTGCAACCCAGTGGAACTCGTTGCCCTTGGTGTTCTTTTTATCATGGAAAGTCAGACTTCAAAAATGTCAGCTAGCAGATATGAAATTTCAATGGCCTGTTGCCAAGTGTGAAAACTAAGGGTGAATATATTAAGTATCAAAATATAAATATGTGCCAACTTTCTTTATACTTCTTACGGCTTTTTTTTTTCCTTATTCCTTTAAACTGGAAATCTGGGTGAATACTCTGCAGACAAGTCTTGAGGTTCACACCTCAAGATGAAGTTATGGATTGATGTACTGACTAATATGAACTTTGCAGCAGAAGGGAAGACATTTGGCTTAGTGTTCAATAAAATTTATAATCTTGCTGCACAGTGCTGGAACTGTGCTGGCTGCAGATTGGCATGAACTGGTCTGCTGCTCATGTCATTTCCCCTGAGCACAGATATTTTCTATCCATTGCCTGCTCTTTCACTTTTTCTAGGCAAAAAAACCCCAAAATCTGAGCTAGTGAATAATCTAAAAGCATTTTAAACTACTGTGTATGCCAAAAAGCAAAAGTTAAAACCTTTCAACTTATTTTAACTTCTGTCTTTCTTGTGTGTTAATCACAGAAACTGAAAACTTAATTTTTCAGGAGCTTATAGGAGCTGCAGAGCATATTTTGAGGAGCTCTGATGTATTTGGGAAGCACCCACATTACAAAGCAGAATTGTACTGTGCAGTACAGAAAGGATATTTTTAAAGTTGTCTGCACTCATGTGGACAGGCCCTCAGAAAATGCTTTATCTTCAGGGTTGCAGAGCCTGGGTGTGGAATTGTCTTCCAAGTGTAGTTGCTGTATCACGTGATGAGGAACATTTTATGGCTGAAAATGTAAACATTCCTGAGGGAAACTCGCTGTTCTCGCTTAGCACAGAACTGATAAGTCATGCAAGATTGTTATGTTGATATTTTTGACATTTTTTCCTTAAGGACCAAATTAATGAGGAGAAGCACGCAGATGGACTTATAGTAAGTTTAAATCTAATCTTTATCTCCTTTTAATTCTGCAGAACATGTGAACAGAGACCTGAATTTCCACTCACTTTGCAACATGCTTCTTCCTTTCTCTAATTTACTGCTTCCAGTGTCTTGTTAAAATTCCTGTTGAGTCCTTAGCTCCTGAGGTTGGCTAACACCCTTGTCTTTAGAAAATAGAGTGGTCACTTTTGTATGGAGTGTCTTGAACAGCAGTGTTGTGACTGAACACTTAGATAAAAATCTGCCATGTGAACAGATGAAAGGGAAATTACTGGGATAGAAATAGTTCTGTGTTCATCTGAAGTACCTTTGTGTAGGAAATAGATCTGCTCTCCATGTGCTTCAAGTAGTTTGTCTTTCCTACAGTGCTGCTCCTTTGATGCAGAGTTGTGTAATGTCTGTCTAAGCAATGTTTCTTCTGTAATAGAACTTCTGCATTTTTAATGTAACTTCTGTCATTTTTGGTTTTGGTCACATGTGATTTCTCTTTCTTTGTTCTTTTTTTGTCACTTGAGTACATTTCAGATACTTTTAATAGGAGATTGGTTTCAGAAAAAAACTCTAAAAATCTTAATGTGTTTTTATTAGAGCTGACTAATTCCCAGACCTTAGTTGTTTTTCCACTACAAACAGCTTTAGCAGTGGGATTTTCTGGTGTGAACCTTGGACTGAAGATGCACATGCATATTTTAGTTTTGTGCTTATCATAAATGAGGTGAATTGTGATATGTCCTGCAGATATAACATAATTCAGGTCCTGGGAAAGAGAAGCTGTGCAGGTAGACCCTTCCACAGGCACAGGTGACCTGCACATCTGGTCTGCAACTCAGAAATTTCATAGAGATATTGCAGCTTGATATAGTCTGAATTTGATTAGCCACTGACCTCTGTGGGCTGGCTTATACTGGGGAGGAAAAAATATTTTCTGTAAGAATATATTAACTATGGATCAGTGAAGTCTAAAATTGTGATGCTTTGGAGGTCAACATCACCTTGGGCTAAAGGCCAGGATTTCTTTAAACTTAGGCAGAAATATAATCATTGTTTGCTGCCGTGGTGGGATGAGTCTTGTTTCTGTGTAATTGTTATTCAGTTGTTAATTAATTCAGAGTAGGAGACTTTTCAGGTCTGCCTTAATCTGTTTCTAGCCCATGAAGGCATGCCTCAAAATATCCAACAAGAAACTCCTGTTCATGTTGCAATATAGAGAATTGTTTAAGGATGAGGTTACAATCCTGAATATAAAATCAGAGTTACTTTGTTCTTTCTTTATCATACCAGTGTTCTGTATCATGTGGATTATTAGTTTCCCTAAAAAATGAAGGAGACATAGATAACAATAGCATCCTGTGTATCATAAGACCATCTTAAGATGGGATCATAATTTTAAACTGTGAACTCTGTGAGACAGGGACCTTCCTGTGTTGAATACATAATTCCACAAGGAGGTGAAGTACTGGGTAAGGATCATTGCCTTTGTCCTGAAATACAGTGGAGTAATAATACCTGTACTGGATTATTTGTATATGAAAATGTAGAAATCTACTTTTATGGCTCTTTTTAATGGAGATAATTTTTTTTAGTGATAAACAGAGAATAATAGTTCTGTTTTAAATTATAGAAATCCTGTGCTATAAAAAAAATAATAGAACTTTTCACTGATTTTTAGAGTCATACAGTGTCCTGAGTTGAAAGGGATCCACAGGGATCATAGTGTTCCAACTCCTGGTTCTGCACAGGACAGCTCCAAAAATCACACCACGTGTCTGAGAGCATTGTCCAAACATCCAGATGTAGGATAAAGTTCACAATTTCAGGTAACCAGGAAAGGAGGGAAGAAAGAAATCTACCTTTTGTAGGAAGATGGGAGGAAGGTGAAAATGAACCTTTTCCCTCAGTATGAATGCAAATAGAAATTAATGGACTAAAGGGAGAGAAGAACAGTTGTAGATGCTTCTTTTAAATTCTGATGTAAAAAGGAGGATAGGGATGAACTGACTGAATTTCTGAGCAAACTGAGGAAAAGTGTTCATAGTTCTGATAGATCAGGCATTTAAATTGCAAGGAGTTTGTATAAAGGTTTTATGTGCCTTTTACTCAACTAACAACCAAGAAATTCTGGTGGTTGTGTGTAAGCACAAATAACAAACAGTGCTTAGATTATATTTTGGCTATAAAGACATGGCAGTTTAGATTTCCAAGGGTCTTGATGCATAAAAACCAAGGGCATGAACTGAAGTCAGTGAATTTTGGGAGCATTGAATTGACCTGGTGCTTCATTTTCCAAGTGCCCATGTTTAGAAGTAGGTTGAGATGTTCTCTGCTGAGCTGCACTGAGCACTGTCAGCTTGCTTTGGGAAGAATTGTGGTAACAAAGCTGCTTCATGGCTCTAAGCATGCTGATGATTCTTGTTTTGATTTATGGGTTGATCTGCTGGGTCTGGATAAATGAATTTTTGGAGGAAAAAAAAAAAGAAAAAACAGATTACCTATCCTAAATTTGGCCAGATAATTTGCATCTAACTTTCCACTCTTTGCATGCATTATTAATTAATGGACATTGGGTGGCATACCAGAAACAAGAATCTGAAATAAGAATTCTTTACAGGACGCTTCAAATCTGCATCAAATTCAATTTAGTGTGCAGTCTGTGCAAAGAATCCAAATATTACCACTTCCAAAGTATTTCTCATGTCCTCAACTGTCAATTTGTGTTTTACTTCCTCTCTCAGGAATTCACCCTCTTGCATTTGGGCATTTCTCATGCTCACAATGTTCTTGCTATCTATGCTTTGTTTTTTGTTTTAATGGAGATAAAAATAAAAGTGCTTTTCCTTCTCTTGCCTAGAGCACCATCAACCCTGTGGACGCCGTGTATCAGCCCAGCCCCTTGGAGCCCTCGGGGATCAGCACCATGCCTTCCCAAGCTGTCACACTCCCAGGTAGGCTGGCAACAGCCAGGAGCAGAGCATGACTGCAGTGCAGTGGGCAGGGGACAGGGCTGTGTCACACAGGACAGGACACCCTGCACTCAGCTCTGCACACTCAGCTCACAGGGGCTGAGCAAGGGCAGGGGCGGGAGGCATGGAGTGTTCTCATCAACCTGCTCCTGGTTCTGGGGATAAGCTGATGTGTTTTACTTGCTCTCAGTCACTGGCTTGCATTTCTAACACTCTCTTTAAAAATGAAACTCTAATTTTCAGAAAAGACAAATGCTTTCTAGCTGCATTTTTTTTTAAATGCCGTCTTTGCTTAATAAAAAATGACCTAGGTAAAAGTGATGGCTACATGTTTTTCTATCCAAATGGCTTTTATAGAAAATGATTTAATTTTTGGAGGTGAGGTGAAATAATGTGCAATTTCCTTTTGGATTTTGGGGTTAACATATCAAAATATCCCCTAGAACCTGCTCAGTTGTGCAAGTCAGAGCAGCGACCCTCCTCTTTGCCTGTGGGACCTGTAGTAGCATCGCTGGGGAATCAGACTCCAACACCAAATAGTACAGGTACAGTTCTCACTGAAATACAAGAAACCCTGTGTTCAGTCACTAATACAACAATATATTGGCCTACATCTTGCTTTTAATCAACACCAATTTCAGTGTTGTGTTAAAACCAGTAATGCTGGTTTTAACACCACCATGTGTACACAATATGTACAAATTTTACCAGCTTCCCTTTGTCTTCCCAGCACTGCAGTCTTGCAGTTACTGGAGAAAACATGTCCTTAAACTTTACTGGTGTTCTGTGCTCTTCATTTTCCTTGTGACTTTCCTTTTGTCATCTGTTAAACTCAGTATGAACCTGCCTAATTATTGCTTTTAATTTTGTACTTTCCTCTTCCGAGTTCACATCACTCTTTATTTATTTAAACAATTAAGTAGATTTTGAAAGAATTAGTTTTTATTGAGTCTGTAATTTTTAATACTCCACAGGGAGTGGGCAGTCAGCACCTAGCAGCAGTCTCACCTCTCCAAGCCATGTCAACCTGTCTCCAAATACAGTCCCAGATTTTTCTTACTCCAGCAGTGAGGATGAGTTCTATGATGCTGATGAATTCTACCAGAGCAGCTCTTCCCCAAAGCGATGTATGGAGTAAGTAGCTGACAGTGTGCAGTGTGTGCTGAATGCAGTTTGTATCTACAAGGGCATGGCCTGTCTGCTTGCAGAAATTGGTTAAAAAAGGTGGGGGAGGTAAAAAAGCCAGTTTGTGTAGCAGAGTGAGATTACCCTTGCCCTCAGTAGCAGACAACAGGGAGGCAGTTTCTTCCTCTGCTCCTTCCCATTCCTTCAGATATATGTTGACAAACTCTAACAAAGCAAACCTTGGAAGCCCCCAGCTCAGAGCTGTAATCTGAACCCATGGTGCATTTCACATGCATTTGCTGCAGCCTTTGGTAAATGGCCAATTCCCTCACATATTTGCTAAAAGACCTTCTTTGAGGCTGGCACCCTTTCCCCAAAATCTCTTTTTACTCTTCATTTTTTATTAATTGGAAAATTAATTTTTAAGAGATGCTGCACATTCCAAAGAGGGATTAGTCAGCTGTTTTCTGCCTTCATGTGTTATCTGAGACTGCAGGCTGTGCCATTCCTTCAGTACAATCCATTCTGAGCTTTCTGTGAATTAGCATGCACCGTGTATATTAATGTCTGCCACTGCACATATATTGATGTCTATCACTAAATTCCTTGTCTGTGAGTATCAAATGACAATAATTTGGTCTGAATGACTTAATTTGAACTGTGAGAATTTATTTCTGTTCTTTAGTTCTTCAGGGTCTGCTGCAGTCCTGACTCGGAGCAGCACGGGGAGCAGCCTGAAACGTCCGGATACCACAGAGTCCCTCAATTCCTCCATGTCTAATGGCACAAATGATGCTGGTAAGGGGCCTGTGTGAACTTTCAGTAAGGAGTTACTGATTGATAATCTGTGTGTGAACTGGGTTAATGTATGCAGGATCATATAGATATATATGGCAAGGTACTTATGGGAAACAGTTTGTGTACTGTTTAATTCCTAATAGAAGATTGCTGAATTGTAGGATTTAAAACCTGTATTTTTTACAGTTATACTGATTAAATACAGTCTGGTTTTGGAGGTTTAGAGGGGAACAAAAGGCATTTGGTCTTTCAGATCTCTTTGATCCTCCCGACGACCGAGAAGATGATGGGGAAGGGGAGTCGGTGGAGGAGCACAAAAGTGTTATCATGCATCTCCTGTCACAAGTGAGATTAGGCATGGACCTAACCAAGGTAAACTTGCTGCTGTTCATGGGGATGGGAGGGGCAGTAAAGCCAGAGTTCTGTGTAAATAAAGGTTACATAATTCAATCACATATTTGTTCTAAGAGCTCCTTAAATTATGTAACCTTTTTAGCATGGTGTGTCTGAATTGGGATTTTTACTGGAAGGGGAAAGTAGCTGCAGAATAAGTATATCCAGATGCTAAAATCTATTTGAGAAAATAGTTTGCTATGGAAAGGTGCTGTTTGTCCTCTTTGAACCTAATTCTTGGACTGCTTGTGAAGCTGACATAGGGGGAATGCTGAAATGTTACTCCTGTCTTCAACTCCCTAGAACAAAGAGCTACAAGATCCCAAGGTATGGGAACATTGAATAAAACATGAAGTAAAAGGGAGAACCTTTTAACATATAAAAGCTTTGCTTAGTTGGGATCTTAATGAGTAAATAAGTTGCCTGTGTATTTTGAAATGCTGCACTTAGGTCTGGCAAGGAAAGGGTTGGGTTCTTCATGGAAGAGATTCAGGCTGGTATCTGTCTGAAGGCAGAATGAACAGCGTTCTGAAGGTGTTGGTCTTTCCAGGCAGCTTAAATTTAAAGATAAATTTAAAGATGTAATTCCAGAGTGAGAAAGGACAGGAGAAATCAATCCTTATCATTAAGTTTCCTTAAGTGGATGAATTGAACTGTCCAGCCTGGAATGAGCAGTAGATAATAAAAAGATAACACTTTTCTGGGGAAATAACCAGCAGCTCACAAGCAAACTGCTCGAGGCTTCTGGCAGTTCTGAATAGGAATTGATCCAAACTGTGTCTGTTCTGGGAATTCCTGGGATAGCTGAAAATTGCTGGTCTCAAATTAGGCTGCCAGGAATCTTTATGAGCATGTACCTTGTCAGCAATAGTAATTGACAGTGGATCCACTGGGCAGATCCACAAGAGGGGACCTTTGGGAGGTAGGAGGGAAGAACTTAAACCTTCACCTTGCTAGAGACATGTAGCAGGATGGGACTGAGTGTTTGCCTGCAACTGAAAATTGACAGTGTTCAGAGATGAAATTAAATCAGCAGTGATGCTGTAATTCAGAGCAGCTTTTGATGTGCTCTGAGTGGGACTGGAATCCATGTAGGGTGAGACTGTTCCTGTTGAACCTTAGGGTTTGCAGAAGATGCCAACTGACCTGCATATGTCAGAACTCATTGGTGAGCTTGAGCTCACAGTCAGCTTAGAGCACACGATGCTGTGGGTGCTGTTTGCTTTTTCTGTTGGCTTTTTTATAGGATATTTAAATACCTTCAGCTAGATGAGTTGTTTTTCTTCCCTCAGGTTGTTCTTCCAACGTTTATCCTGGAAAGGAGGTCGCTGTTGGAAATGTATGCTGACTTCTTTGCACATCCGGACTTGTTTGTCAGGTATTTGACTCTGAAACAGGAGCATTCACTGTTCTCAAACTGGTTATGGCCCTTGTGGGCTGCCACAAGTTGGCAGTTTGGAAGAATATTGCTTGGATTTTGGTTTAAACTTCAAAACCAGTCATATCAGTCAAACTTCTAGTTGCAAAACAACCGAGCACCCATAAAACTTCCCTGTATCCAAGGTCCTGGTTTATATTTCACTCTGCCTGTCCTTTTTTTCTCTCTCTCTGTAGCATTAGTGACCAGAAGGATCCCAAGGAGAGGATGGTTCAGGTGGTGAAATGGTACCTCTCAGCTTTCCATGCAGGAAGGAAAGGGTCAGTTGCTAAAAAGCCTTACAATCCCATCCTGGGGGAGATCTTCCGGTGCCACTGGGTGCTGCCCGGCACTGAGGATGACACGGTGAGTTCTCCTGGTGGTTTTTTGGAGCCCAGAATGCAGAGATGCAGCCCAGAGCTTTATTAACTCCCTGACTGAAATGGATTGTGCTGTGGTTAGTAGCAAATCAACAGAACTGTAGCAATTTCTTAACCAATTCTCCCCCTTCCTTCCATTTTTTTAAAGAACTACTTGATGTGTTGAAAATGTCCTTTTTCTTTGAACTGTTCCATAACACTGATTATGAATTTGTTTATTCCCAAAGTTCTTGGGTATTTTTTTATTTTTTGTTTTTATTTTTTAAACCAATGCAGCCCAGTGAGGTTTTTTTTGTTGGTTTTTTTGACACTTCATTTGGGCTCCTTGCCTCAGGAAGTTGCCAATGATGGTGTGGGAAGTGCTGTTGTGGGGTGCTTCACGTAGCCTCAGTGTAATACATTTAAGTCAATGTGATTATTTGGGTATAATTCATGGTTTTTTCTCATTTCCTTTGCTTCCCACCAATTTGTTTGCTCAAACCTTGTTTCTGAGGTGAATATTTGCACTCCACTTTGCTGGCATAAAGGCAGTGTTGCATGTGGGCTTTCTTTGCTTCTAACCATGAGTTAATTACACTTTGCATTCCTTGCCACAGGAAATTAATATTAGTTTATGGTTTTGTGGTACATGATATATGATCATTATTAATATGCAGATCAGATGTTTTCAGAAGCAAAACCAAAAATTGTCTCTGCCACTTAAGTATTATTTTGTAATTGGGTTTATACATGGGTCTTTCAGTTTAACTTTTTTCTAAAACAAAGACATTTATGCTTAAAAATAAGAGAGTAGATACTCTATCCTTTAGAAAAGACCATGGTTCCAGGACTAAGGAGTCCTGCAATACATTTTTAGAAGCCTTTAAAGATGGAGACAGCTTCTCTGGGAAGTTTCCAGTGCTTGCAGGCAGTGTGAGTGATGGAATCCTCTCCCCTGTCCCACAGGAGCCAGTCTCTGAAGGACCAGTCCCCTGGGTCAGTAAAAGCAACGTCACCTTTGTGGCAGAGCAGGTCTCTCACCATCCTCCAAGTAAGTTGTGACAGTACCTCTGCCAGGAGAGGTGGCAGCTGGAGAGGGGTGACAATAAAATCAACTCTTGGCTTAAATCTGGGATTTGCACTTTCTCTCCAGATTGAAAAGCTGAGTATTTCTAAAGGCTGAAAAATTATAAACTGCTTTTGTGAGAAATTAATTGCAAACTCTGTTGCCACATAAGTGTGAGGCACTTGGGGTTATTTTCCAATGAATTAATTTGGAAATGAAGGTATCAATGTCTTGTGCTGCTGTTTTTAATACTTGCCTCTTTCTTCAGTTTCAGCATTTTATGCAGAGTGTTTTAGCAAGAGGATACAGTTCAATGCTCACATATGGACCAAGTCCAAATTCCTAGGAATGTCTATTGGGGTCCATAACATAGGGCAAGGTATGTGTGTGTAAATTGAACAGAAGAGGAGAAATTAAATTCTGCAACTAGGATTTTTCATAGAATAATTTACATAAATTATTTAAAGTCATCATTCTAACGTAAGCAATGGTTGAATTTATGTAACTGGGGCTTATGTATCTGGGAATCAGAGATTCCTTCCACACACTCTGTGTGCTGAAAACACCTAGGGCCCAGTTTTTCCCAAAAATACAGCCATCCCTGCCTGTTCCAGAATCTGGGCATTCTCATAATCCATTAAAAACAGAACTCCTCACCCTTCCTTTTCATGGCACCTGTTTTAAATGGCATACTTCATGAGATCACTATGAAAAGTTACATAGAGATTTTGCTTAATGTTTTTTTAAATCTGTTTTTATGTCTTTAACAGGGTGTGTTACATGCCTAGATCATGATGAACACTATATTTTAACTTTTCCTAATGGCTATGGAAGGCAAGTAAATGCTCTAATTGGTATTTTCATTTTTAATGCCTTGTAATGTTTCATGCTTAGTATTTATTGGGGAAGATTATTATTATAATGATGTATATTTATACATTTCTAATTGCAGGTCTATTCTCACTGTGCCATGGATAGAGCTTGGTGGGGAGTGCAGCATTAGTTGCTCAAAGACAGGTTACAATGCTTCCATTGTCTTCCACACAAAACCATTTTATGGAGGAAAGAAGCACAGAGTTACAGCTGACATTTTGTAAGCAGCTTTCTTCATCCCACTTTTTCCTTCCTTAAATGCCAACAGTTTTAACAAGACAGTCAAGAGTGTAAAATGCTGAAGCAGCAACACCCAAAAGAACTTAGCTCATGCTTACCTGTCATGGAATTGGCCATTTTATAGCCAAATCTGTGAGAGGAAGCTGCACAGGCCTGTGTCCTACTTTATCCTGCTTGAAAACATCCTCAGCTGATTCCCAAAGGGAACTTTGCTGTCCTGAATTATCAAAAGTGTCTCCATCATTACCTTTCCTAGAAATGCAAATACTGCAGCAAGCCTTGGGATACTGTTCATAGTGTGTCAGTAAAAGCCCTGCTGCAAACTTCATGCATTTTTACCTGTGGTTTGTGGGTTTTGGCTAAACCCTGTGCACACACTCAGCACAGAGAATTCAGTGGAGATCCCATCATAGCTGGCTGGAGATGTGCTCTGATGTCAGTAAGTCCATGCTGACAAAATAAGGTTTAACTTGGTTTTAAATCACTGACACATTATAGATGCCATTTAAAAAGTGGTGTCTTGTGGTTCCCAGTAGTCTGGGGAAGAAGTGGATTTGAAACCGTTTTTTAAGCTTAAACTCACCACCCTAAATCTGTGTGGAAGGCCTGGAGCTGCTTTCCTAAATTCTAAAAGCAGATCCAGTCCTCAGGCAAAGCCTGTTTTACCCTGATCACTGCTTCCTGTTAAGGTTTATGTGACTCATTCATGCCAAACTTCCCCCTTGTAAACAGAACCCTCCTCTCTTCTGGGCATGGACACTCTGGCTGATATAAACCAGGCTTTACAGAAACTAGGACCAAGTTTTGATCTTCTAGGATTTTTCATTTGCTGTAATACAGCTGAGAAATGACTGTTTGTTTCTCTTTAGTTCTCCAAATGACAAGAAACCCTTCTGCTCCATTGAAGGAGAATGGAATGGGGTCATGTATGCAAAGTACTCCACAGGGGTAACACAGCTTGCTTTCTTTTTTCTCTTTTCATCAGATTGATTCATCTAAGTACAAGATTCTGCTTAGAAAGGGGAGTTGGGGTGGTTTTGTAAGTTTGGTATTTTATTTTAAACAAACATGAATAGTTGGAACCTCCTATGAGATTGCCCAAAAGAATGCTGAACTGGGGATAAAACTTGTTCATTTATTCTTAAGGAAGCTTGATTTCTGTATAAGAAGAGAATCTGAATAATTACCATGTTTCATGTACTCTCTGCTAACCAGTGCAAGTCTAGCTAAAGAACTGAATAGGATTATTTTTTTTTCGTTTTCCACTCCAGGAGAATGCTGTCTTTATAGATACCAAGAAAATGCCTACAATAAAGAAGAAGGTAAGGAAATTGGAGGACCAAGACGACTTTGAGTCTCGCTGGTAAGAACTTCAGTTAACTGGGAACATTAAGGTTTTATTTTAGCTGTACTCCAGTTTGCAGAGACTTGGGCTGCACTGATCTGAGCACTGAATGCTCTGCTCTCCCTGAGCCCAGCTACAGGCAGGCTGGGAATTTAAGGGGGAAGAGGAGACCTGGAGTTCTCAGTCACATCCTAATTGGGATCAAATGTTCAGGGAGGTCTGGAGAGCTCCACCACAGCCTCCTGCCATCACAGCACAAATATCAAATATCCTGAGGGCTTTTCTGCCCTTTCTCTAACCTGAGATCTACCTTTATTCACTGCTGCTCTGTCTACAACTTGCAGCACTCTGCTCCCATAAAAGTCTCCCTTGCCCTTTCTCTTTGAAGCTTATGGAAGGATGTAACCTACAACCTGAAGATCAGAGACATCGACGCAGCCACGGCTGCCAAGCACGCGCTTGAGGAGCGGCAGAGAGCCGAGGCCAGGGCCAGGAAGGAGAGTGAGACCTCATGGGAAACAAGGGTGAGCTTCATTCCAGCAGGGTGAAGGTGAGCCTGTGGCCTTTGTTCTTTCTGGCTGAGCCATGAAAAGCTGACCTGTGGCCGTTCCTTTGCAGTTATTCCACGAGGATGGGGAGTGCTGGGTGTACGATGAGCCGCTGCTGAAGCGCCTCGCTGCCAGCAAGCACTGAGGGGTGCTGAGGCCGCAGAGCCTTGGCTGAGCAGAGATTGCAGCTGAGCCCAGACACCCCCAGTGATCACGTACATACATGGCACAGCCCCACCCCTCCAGCTGCAGTGGTTCCTATCTCAGGGATACTGGACTTACTGAGACAGACAAAGCAATTCTCGCGAGGCTGAGCAGCTCCGGGCAGGGACTGGCTCTGGTGGCAGGGCTGGGCTCAGGCTCTGCTCCTGCTGCCTCTGGAGCAGGGAGAGCTGGGCCCTGGGGCTCACACTCCATAACCACTGTGAAGGCCACGGCGGTGGGAGCAGCTGCATAATCATCCTGGGTCCTACATATTTAAAAAGCAAGAAACAAAATGCAAGATGTCATTTAAATCTCGCTGATGTTTGCAATGTGTAAATATGAGGATTCCTATGATGGGACAATTTGTTAGAAAATGCTACATAAATGTTATCTTCCACCTGTATGATAATCAAATCTTTTGGCATTTCAGTGTCTTGCCCAAAATAACTTTGTTATTTTGAGATCAAAATGTAACCATAGATAATTCTACCCAATGCATCTTAAAGCTTCATAAAATAGATTTTTCAAACTTCTCTTATGGACTTTTTATTTATTTCACAATAAACCTTTGCAGGAAGACTGTTTCTCAGTTGAGTCCTGATAAATTATGTCAAATGTATTAGTGGTATTTGTTTTTTCATTGGAATGATCCTTGCAGCTAAACCTACTTCTTAAAGTAGTTAATGAACTAGTAAAATGAGCATTTGCAGCTTCCACAGGAGAAGTTTTCTGGACTCTACATCCAGCCTTGCCAGCACTTCAAGAACCTCTGCATTGTGTGCTTTTGCTACAGTTAGTAATGACTGAGTAAGTAGCTAGATGTAGCAATCAAACTACTTTTCTCTCCACAGTTAAGTCTAGCTTTTATTTGATTTCATCTTAATTTTGTTTATGTTGCACATACAGAAAAACTAAAAAAGCAGTGTGAGATGGAAGCCTTGGGCTGTTCTCCCCCTCCCACCCACTGTCACTGCTCCAGGAGTGCTGCAGATCCTTTCCTGAGGAGCTGTCACTGCTGCTGAGGAGCTGCTGCAGCACTGCAGGGATGGTACAGCCAGGCTGAACACAAAGGCAGAGCCCACAGCTCAGACAGCTGGAGAGGAGAATGTGGCACCCCTGGGGAAGCCAGGGCTGTGCCTCTTCTTAGAAATGAACTTGGGAAGGTGATGAGAGGTTGGCTGGAAACTTGAGGAAAGCTTCCTCAGATCTGGATCAGGACATCTTCATCCCAGCTACCACTACAGCTCTGGTTTAATAAAAATAGGTTTGTGATGTTGATGTTGCACAAAGCACCTGGATTACACAGCAGGGCAGGGCACGATATCAGTTTTATTTCAATATTTTATGGTAAGGGAGAACATTCAGAGTTGATGTGTAGGCTTTGATGTCCTTGATGGAAGTAATGTCACTCATCAAAGAGGAGGGGGGCAATAAAACAAGATGAGGTATTTCACCAGATGAAGAGTTCTGTCCTGAGACAGCTGTCACCTCTGAGTCCCCTTCATGCTTTCCATATCCAATCACCTGGAAAAAGGTACCAGAAGAGAAATTGGGATCTCATTCCATGTTTTTCTGCCCTAGTAACTTGAGATACTGAAATGCAACTCTAACAGGAACACTACTTTTAAATGTAGAAATTATAGATAACCACAGTAAAAGTTACATCACATCTCCCCTCTCCCACACCTGACTGCACTCTGCTCATGGAAGTTGGCAACAAGAGCTGACAGCCACTCACATGTACACTGAGCACCTTCCTCTGGTTGCTTCTGTGAGCTTGGAACCAGTTGACCAGGTCTGCTTGTGTAATAGACTTGAGAGCTTCAATCTGAAACCAAGAGGAAGGAGGTTTTAGCAGCACAGTGGTGATTCAAGTCATTTTAAACATAAAAATATTTTCTGTGCAACCTCTACTCCATTGGATAAAAGAACCTTTTTAAAATGACATGTAATTTTAGACCCATTTCTGCTTTTGAAACTGCTGCAACCCCAGTGTGGTTTCTGTGCCCCACAGCTGCAGGACACCCACCTCCCTTGCCAGCCTGTCAAACAGGTACTGCTGGGTCACCACTTCATTCCAGTTCCTGTCCACTTCTTCTCCAAGGTGGGAGTCTTCACATTCTTTCAGTTTTATCAAAGCTGTTACCTACATGGGAAAAAGACAATTAGCTTTAATGGGTTTAAAAGTACCTTAATTTACCATCACAGTCACTGCAGCTGAAAAAAAACTCAATTACATTGAGGTAGCTCCTTGCTTTTTGAAATTAACTGCCACTGTCCAGAGAATGGATGTTTAGAGAACAGCAGCAGAACAGAGCAAGAGGAAGGTTTTAAAAGGTCCAGAAAACCTCATAAAATCACCAGATAGCTGTAACTGAATCCTACAGTTCAAAAAAGAGCTTTTCAAGATGAAGTTTTACCTGGGTATTAAAAGCCTCTTCAGTTAAATCCTTGATTTTCTCTTCAAAGCAAGAAAGAAACTCTTCTATTTTCCTGTCAACCAATTCAGAACTAAAAGAGACAAATAAATTATGCAGAAAAAAACAAAAAAAAATTCCCCAAAATAATATTAAGAGGTAAAATAGCAGCCCCCAAGGGACAGGGAAGGGACAAGCTTGGAAGGTTTGGGTCAGGCTCATGGATGGAAAGCTCACTCATCTGAGAACACCCAGTGGTCAATTTTTCAGTGCTCTCATTTTTAGTTGGACTTCAGGTGCCCAGGCACCCCAGGAGCCACTGCCAGGATACTGCTGGGACCTGCTCTGCTATCCCCAGCTGCACCCTGAGCCTGCAGAGTTATGGGCTGTAGGATCAGGACTGAGAGAAAATGTGATGTGATGGATCCTGAGGGTTCTGACACATTAAAACCCTCACTGATGACACAGTAATGGAAGTGTCCAAATGTAAAAATTAAAGACAGCAGTCTAATTAAGTGCTAATTATGCTTTCACTGACACACTGTTATTTTTCACAAGTGGTACATTTTTCAAACAACCCTTCAACTCTGGCAGGTCAACTGCTTGTAGTTCAAAGGCCCAGGCTTGAACAAAACCATAGCAGTGCTGTGCCTGCTGAATATGAGCCACAACAACAGCTAGACAGGATTTGAACTCTCCTGGCAGAATAGCTTCAAAAGGGCAGGGGGACATTTTACTTGGTCTTGAGATTACTTTTCACTATTCAAGTCAGGACCACTGCAGTTTTAAGAAGCCCAAGGCTACTCTTTTATTCAGGTGTTGGTTTTGAGTCAGGATGTTGTAACTGTCAGCACTGTCCCCTTCTGACATCCCCTTGAACTAAAAAAGCCCTCTGTGGTCTGAAACAGGAGTGAACTCCTAACTGGGAGAAGGTGACAGCCACAGCCAAGGCTGGGAGTAGTGCAGAACTTTCCCACAGAGCACTTACTTGTACTTAGTTGCCTGGGTTGCCACTGTGACTGAGAAGCCAAGAATCCCAGAAGTGTTCCTGCAGGTGGGGTACACGTGGTAGCTGAAAAGAAAAAAGGACAAAGCAATAAAGTCATTCCACAAGCACAGTTAACTTCTCATTTACAGGACATGCTGCAAGTTAAAATAGTGTTGGTACTTTAGACAGAAAAATCTGAGATCTAAACTTGCAATCGTCTACTTTTCTTTATTTTCTGCATTGCTGCTTTTCAGTGTTTTCTCAGCTTTAGAAAATCCTTTTAAATTTGGGAGTGTTTGCATTTGTGTTCCTGCAAATGAATCCAAGCAGAGTGAGAGACCCAGAGCTGTGAAAAGCCTGTTCCAGTTTCCTGAGGTAGCAGAGTACCTCTGAGGGAGGCTGCTCAGCACCCCAGAGCTGCTGTGAAAACAGCCCTGGGGAAAGGGGGGCAGAGTGGAAGGAACAACTTTATGCTGAGTAATTGTGAGTTAAAGCACTGGTAATAGATGCAATTCTTACAGAAGTCAAAAGCAATTTGGCTTGCAGCTTGTATTGTTGGGTGCTTTTGGTTTTGAAGTGTTGATGTTGCTGTTTTCATTAAAAGAACTGAGGATTAGGCCCTGTGCAGGAAGGATTCCCAGAGTAAAAACACCAGGGAACAGTGAAAGCAGGGGAGTAGAAGCAGGTGCAGGAGAATTCCTCCCATGAACTCACCCAAGGGTCTGCTTGGTCCTCAGGAAGTCAAAGCAAGGCTCCTCCATGTGCATCTGAAACAGAACAAAGTTACAGCAGCAGTGACACTGCCCTGCAGCCCCCCGGGCTCCACACACAGCATGGGGACACTGAAGAGCCCCTGGCCAGCCACAACCTCTACATTTAGAGGGCTCAGTCCTGCAGCATTTGGGGACTCCCACCCAAACATTTCAGCCAGGGGCAGCAACAGGAACACACTGAGTCAGCCTCAGCTCAAGCTCTGTTTTCAGGGGAGACACTGTGCTGGGTTAGGAGGCACAAACACAAACTTACCACAAGCAGCTCCATCAGGGTGTATTCCCTCAGGTTCCTGGCACCTGACTGGGAAGAGAATGAAGAATTTAGGATGGGTTTAATGTGGTAACTCAGCCAAGGTGACTTGTGGCACACACCTCAGCCTGGACTGCAGCACTGAGGGACAACTCACAGCAGGGACAGGTGGTAGGTTCTGGTTTTCCTGAGGGGACAGGCCCAGCCAAGCCCCCAAGATCAGAGCTGGGGACATCAGGAAGCCACCAGAGCACTAACCCAGCTCCCAGCACCAGTCCAGGAAAGGAAGATGTGGCTTTCAAGGAACCCCTCACAGGGAACTCCACTTGAGTTCCACTTGGAGCACAGGGCCTGTGCTCACATGAGGTGGCTGTGTCCCCTCTGTGACATCCCTGTGCAGAGCCTGTTCTCAAGTGGGCAGGTGCCAGAGGGCCCAGGGCCACACCCCCAGCACAGTTACCTGGTAATAGACTGTCACCTCGGAGTTGGCATCACCCTTGTTGAGAGTTTTCACCTTACAGAGCAGGTGGGTGTTTGGCAAATCCACCACCCGGAACTGCACAGGGCAGGGGTGGGCCAGGGGAGCAAACTGGAGCTTTCTAGGGGGAGCACAAACAGCACAACGTCAAAAACTTGCTCACATCTTGACCAAAACCAGAGCAACATCAGACATTTACAGAACTGTTATGTTCCCCTTCCCCAAACCAGAGCTTTGTCTGCTTCAACTGCCACTATCAACAGCCACCTCCTGGCAAACCAGGGGGAAGAAGGGAATTTCTGAGCGCTCCCACTCCCTCCTCCAGATAAGAATCTTATCTTGATTACAGTTTCCATACAATAAGCAATTAAAGAGTCAAGAGATACTCACTGAACAACATAATTCAGGAAATCCTTGGCTTCCTAGGGAAGAAGGCAAAGACACCAGTTTTATTTAGAAGAGAATTATTACCCCAATTTACAACCACACACCCCAGTGCAGCACTGGAGAATGAGCCCCAAGCAAAGAAGAGCTGAGCTGTGCTGCTCCCTACATCCCTGCTTCCCAACACTGTCACAAATCCTTCCAGCCTCCTCTGCACCACACTGCAGAGAGAGTCTCACACTGCTTTTTGCACTGTAAGGCATGAACCAAAGAAATGGCAAAATCCTTACTCCATTTGTTTGGCACTCAAGTTTAACCAAACCATGCAGGCAATCAAATTCCCAGGATAAATGTGCTCTCAGGGAAGCCTCCTCCTGTGGCAGGAATTTCTCCATTCAAATATATCAATACATCAAATAATATAAAAAATGGTGGTAACAGGAGAAATAGATTATAGGCTACTGCATTTTTTCCTATCTGCAGTTTAAATCCAAATTCCTGGAAATTTCTGTTCAAACTGGCAGCTGTGGACTGCCATTGGCTTATCCCCACGAGCACTCCTGAGGTGCTGGAGGTGAAGCTGCCCAGTTCCCACAAGACTCCAGACTGCCATGACAGAGGCAGCATCAGCTGGCAGCTGAGTCCAGAGTGCTAAAGCCCCTGTGGAGCACTGCAGCTGCCCAGGCTGCACTCACCCTGCTGGTGAAGTTCCCTTGCACAAGACCCTCCACGAAGAGCTGGGACTTGAAGGCGGTGACGAAGGCGGAGAGGGCGTCGATGGAGAGTCCCTTCATCAGCGTCTGGTACTTGTCGATCATGGACCAGCGGCCGTGCTCCAGGATCAGCAGCCTCACATCCCTGCAGGGCCAGGGACACGAGCACAGCACATCAGCAGCTGCTGGCTGCCAGGGAAGCCATTCCTGACTGCACACATGACTGACTGTGCCCTCCCCCAGCAGTCACTGCTGGCTCCAGCTCACTGCCTGACCTGCTGGAGCTCCCCAAGCTACGAGCAACAAGTCCTGTGAGCACAGAGCAGGATCCCTGAGCTCTTCTGCTCAGCCACTGCTGCCCTTCCCCAGAACTCACTTGGCCAGAGTCTCAGGTTTAATGAGGATGTTGTAGTATGTTTTCTTCAGCTGCTCTGTTATCATTTCAAAAACTGCTGGAGTAAAGCTGAAGTCAGACAAGTAATCGATGATGAGCTGAAATAGAAGCTGTAAAAAGAAAATTTTAAGTTGGGGTTTTTGTTGGTTTAAGAACCAATTTCAATTTTTAATGTTGTACAATAATATAAAATAATCATTAATAAAATTAGCATTATTGAGACATGGAGCATTACTAAAGCACATCCCTCTATTCTGCCAGATGTTCTTCACTAAACAATTCTCTCCCAAATGACCATTTCAGAAGGGCAGTGTTACTACACAGTGAATAAGCTCAATATCCCAAATCAATAGGAGTTTCCATATTCTATTGAAACAAATCTAGCCTGGAACCTCCAACATTTCTGTACTCAATATTCCATTTTTTCCTTTTACAGCTGACCAGCACAATGATATCACAACAGAGAGATCATTCAGGACTAAAAGAGAGAATTTTCAGACCCTGCTGCATATTTGGTTTTTTCTGTTAAAACTCCTATTAATAAGTGTGACAGTGATTAATGGGCTTAAAGACCCAGCAAAGCTATTGCAATGGAAGCTGATGGCTGTCTTCTCTTCCCTGTGTCCTCTCTGTGCCTGCCATGTCTTACATGGCCAGCATTTAGGGAATGGGAACAGGAATCCCCCAATCCTCTCAGCAAGAAAATCTGCACCCAAAATGAGCATGTTCAGAAGCTGGATCTCCAAATTCAAATTGAAACCAAAATCTCTTTTCAGGCACCCTTCTCCAGACCTTGTGCAAATAGGCACAACTCACAGATGGAAAGGCTCCAATCCTCTTTATGGCCATGGGAGACAACAAAGCTCTTTTTACAGAAAAAGTTGTTAAAATTTTAATGGATAAGTTATTATTTAAAGGAAGATTTAAGTCAGCCTGAAGTCAGTAATTTGAGCTTGTGTCAGTTCCCACAACTCCATCTTTACACATGTAAGCACCAGAAAAAGCAGCACATTTGCTGCATTACCCTGCCAGAGACCAATTTTTCTATTTAAAACACAAAGGCAGTGAGGAGATGAGCTGAGCTTACAGGTAGTTTGTGATTGAATCCTTTCACTCGGATGATCAGGCCATACTCCCCAGCCACCAGCTTGTACTCCAGCTGAGCCACATCTGCTTCATAGGCTGGCTCCCCCAGGTTGTGGGACAGGATGTTCACAAATGTATCAAACAAGACTATGCTAGAGGGAGAAAAGGGCAGGGGGTTAAAAAGAAAGAAAAAAAGGATGGACTAAATATAAAAGTTAAGCCAGATGAGCTTGATGGTACACACAGTAAATTGCAACAGAAATGGAATTTGTGTAAAATGAGATTTAAAAAGAAATTAAAAAAATAAAAACAGAAATAGAGAATGCAGGTTTCCCTTTTTGCAGAATGCACATGACATTACTTAAAAATTATCTTCTTATTATTATTCCTTGCAATGGGAAAGATTCCATCTTCATGAGATTAAAGTTTCTTCTAGGTAAGAATGCACATTTTAACAAGACAATGCTCAAAACATGGAAAAATCCCAGCAAATGAAATTGTTTCACTCTGTGTAAAGGTGTGGGGGACAGATAGACTCAGTTATGCTCAATACTTGAATAATGAGATGATTATTTATCTGTCAAGGCAAAAAAATAATAATAAGCTAGAGCAAAGCAGGCTACACAACCTGGAAATTGCAGTCCCTGCTTTCAGGTTTTTGTTATTGCCTGGATTCCAATTCAAAGACTGAACTAACCCCTCATGAAAACAGACTTACAAAGGTTTTCCCAAAACTTGATTTGTGCAGGTGACACTGTGACACAGGTTACAAGTGGCAATGGCACCTGAGGCAAACCAAGTGCAGCAGACCCAGAACTGCACCCAGAGCTCTGCCCGACCCACAGTTCCCAAGGCTGCTCAGCCTCTCTGCTCCTGCAGGCTCCCAGGGTGGTGGGACATGCTCAGGACATGCTCAGGACAGGAGCAGCTCCTCCTCTGAGCTCTGCTGCTGTTACACTGCTTTTTCCCAGACTTGCCCTGGGGAACAGCACACCATGGAATTCCTTACACATCTGCAGGCAGGACCTGCTGCAGAGCCACCATCACCAAACTGCAGACAAAACCACAAGGTGGAAGGATGTGAGAAAAGGACACCTTATTCTATTCCTGCTTAAAATGAAAGTCTCTTCCTGGTTTTTCACTAGGGATGGTAATTTAGTTACTCTGCAAGGTAAGCATAAATAATACAATCCTCACTTCTCTGCAGACTGCTGTATCAATGGAGAGATCAGATGGAATCGAACATAACCTGGTGAGGAAAAGGAAATTCAAATGAGCAATTGTATAGAAAGTGACAACTTGCTGAACTCAAATATATTTCTATCAAGTTGCTCTTTGGTGACAATTAAATGGTCATTAATCTATAACACTTTTTTTCTTATTTTAAGTCATCATTAAATGTCTTCTCCTTCTTACTCCAAAAATCTTCCCTTTGAAGTACCAAATATTAGAAAACAAAGCTGTGCTTTGCAGAATACTCCCAGGGCATGACCACTATAAATAGAAAACTCCTCAGAACATCTTTTAAGAGACACTAAAAGCTGTGACATTCTGCTTGAAAGCAGCAATATATTTTATACCCTTGTCTCAGATCCAGGTTGTATTTTTCTCTTTCTGTAGAAGACACTATGTCCCCTCTAATTAATGTGCTCCTTCCTTCTCAAGCACTTGTCTCAGCAGCCCAATCCTGTCCCCACACAGACTGTTCACAAGTCAGTAAATTTCAGTGATTCCACTTTTCAACCTGTGTATCACCAGGGTGTCTTTGCTGCCTTAGTTCACCTGCTTCTCTTTTATTGTAGCTAATAAACATATCAAAAGGACATGAAAGAGCTGACAGCAGGAACTTCACTTTAAATGGAGAACACTACAAATTCCAGTTGGTAAAAACAGGGTCTTGCTATTCAGAAAGCCCTCAGGCATTTACCTTTTGGGATCTTGAATTTGTCATCCTTCCTGTACCAGAGACAGCCTTGCTGTGTGCTGAGTGTTTTGACTGGATATTCTGTCTCAGGGCAGTCAGCAACTTTCAAAGCAAAGTCGGTGGCTAAACAAAGACACCAAAACCACATGTGAGTGTGTTTCACAGACACAATCAGGCTAAATTCATCTAAGTCTCCAAAAGTATAAAAAAATACGTTTTTCCCCTCCTTTTCTAAATTATTTGTGTCAGTACTTTCCTGGACCCAAAGAACATCTCTTTTTCACTTCCACACCTGAACAGTGTGCAGAAGTGGGCATCACATTCCTCCCAGGACACAAGTCCTGGCTTTCATTTTCATTTGCTTTTGGCAACAGAACAGGAGGATTAAGCAAATAAAATTCTCCTCTAAGGTGTCTGGAGCTCTGTATTAACTCTCTGTTATGGATATATTATCTCTAATTTTATAAACCTTAAAATAACTCAGTTTTTAAGCTTATAAATAAAAGAATAGTAAATAAAATCCAGCTGAACAGACTGCTCATGTGTTTTTAATTTGCAAAAACCGGTTGATAGCAGTTTAGGTTGTTTCTAAATCACAGCAAATTCTCTAATCACTGGGGAAGATTTCACTCATGCCCAGGTGCCTTACCTATGTATTTGTTTTCTTCTGGAAGATGTAAATCTGGATTTAACTCAAAGTCACTGTCCCATAAATCACTCCAGAACCTGTCAATATCTGGTAAAAACCATGAAATGCATTAGTTTAACAGGAAGGGAAGGCCATCCTGTTTCCAGAAATCTCTTCCCAATCTCCAGAAAGATTTGCAGTATCACAGGAGTTTCTTAACATCACCCCATTCCTCAGGACTCTTTCTAAATCCCTTCCTACAAAACCTTCTGGAGCAGGAATGAAGCAGTCCTATTAAAAAGCAAATCAAGTCTGCCTTAGTAACCCAGCTCCCCTCCACCCTGTGCCCATTGTTGGTGTTCTTTGCCCTGAATGGCAGCCAAGTGGAGCTGGCTGGGATCTCTGCCTCCCAAAGGAACTGCAGGAGGGGGAACTGACTGGCACCAAACCAAGAGCAGTTTAGGGTGGCACAGAGACTAATGGAGCTCAATAAAGCACTGAGGATTCCTCTCCCTGCTTCCATGCACTTGTATTTTGTGTTGTCCCTCTTTCACTTCCTCTAATGTAGGAATCACATTCTTAGCTCCTGCTGCAGTTTTACCTTCCATGCTGTACTGAGTCCCAAACCACTTCTCTTTGAGGTCACACTGGCCCTCATTGGCAGCAGACAGCAAAACCAGGTTGGCTCTCTGAGGGCTGAGCTGGCTCAGGGCATCCGCGATGATCTACAAGTTCCAGACAATATTTCAGCTCAAATGCAGCTCTGGCTGCCTGACCCAGCAAACACTTCTCAGTTGGAATGCAGGAAGAACAAGACATAACAAGCTTACAAGACAGATTTGCTTTCTGAATACAACAAGTGTTTCAATTAATACAAAACCTGTGCCTGCATTATGTTTAATTACAAATGCCTATACACATGTCTGTATTACACAGTATGCACATGTTTTCCTTACATCAAAACATATAATCAGAGTTCAAAGAACATTTACCTCAGGCTTGTATTCAAATAAGAGCTGGTCTCCTGTCAGAAAATCTTCCTTCTGAAACAACTGCATGTTCTCACAAAGGTTTTCTACATAGTCAACTGGATCTGTCTGCAAAGAAAGAAATAAAGCTATTTGTCACATAATTAGAAACCCAAGATATCAATTTTCTGTTCTGAGAAGAGCTTGACTGGTCAGATACATTGAGCATGAGTTGGATGCTGTGCTTGTTACAGCATTTGGTTTCAGTTATTCAATTAAATATATTTCATAACCATATCTAATGTTCAGTCTCCTCTGAGAATCCTGAAATTTCAGACATTGCAGAAGAAATCTCGATTATGCAGCTTAGAGTCATGGAATCTACTAAGTTAAAGACCCAGCAGAATGCATTCCTTGCCTCCAGGGGACACAAGCAGAACCCAGCAACAATTCAAGATTTAAAGTGACCTGGAAAGTACAAGGAGCAGCTGCTGCTGCAGGAGAACCTCTGGCTCTTTTCCCCAGCTCCCTGCCCTGGTGTGCAGGGTGAGGAGGAGAAGGTTCTCCTGTGTGAACATGGAATACACATTGCCTTGTTCCAGGGTAAGGTTGCCTAGAGGACCAGGCTGCTCAGCTTCTTGCTAAGTGTTTTTGGGGTGTTTGCAGCAGCCAGCATCAGACTGTACATCTGGTCAGACAGAGAGCACAAGACACCTGGAAAGAGCCGAGTTTGGCACATCTGTGTCTTGTAAATGCAGTGGGAAACGTGCCCAAGGATTTATTAAGACACCAAACACCTGAGGAAACATTAAACCTCTCCTGGGCACCTCTTAACCATTTATGCCAAGCCCATCATTCCTTAGCACAGCTCCATCCACCAAGCAGAAAACTGGAGTGCCATGACTAAATCATTCTTCTGCCCCTGGATTCACAGGCCTGTCACAAAAGCACACACAATCTATGTTCCTGCTGTATGTATGTAGTATTTAGTATTTGTATGTTTGGATTTGTTTTCCCAAAAGGAAATTTCAGTGCTGTTCAAAGTTAAAAAACAAGTTAGCTAGTGAGAAACAGAACATGGCTAACTGTAGTAGGAGTAACAAAGTCTAAGCTGAAAAAGAGCCTACCTAGCAGGTAAGGAATGAAAAAATTAACATTAAATTCTGTTATGGAAAAATCTCAATATTTCTCTGCCTAGAATACATCTTCTTTCAGCCAAATACAGCCTCATTAAGTGCACAATGTATTTCTTCTTGAATAGAACTTTGAAAATGTGTTTCAAAATGAAAAAGTAATACTTTTCATTGTTTTCCTAGGTCAGAACAGTGGATAAATACCTGTTCCTGGTAGTGAAATTCATTAGCTTCAATCTTTTGTATTTCTTCCCATATTCTGCAAAGGAAGAAGATAATAAAAATGGATTTTCCCCATTATTCCACAACATTTACCAAGAATCTTATAAAAGGAGCCTTCTAGGAAAGGCATCAATGGTGAGATCAATGACTCACTCAGGTACAAGACACAGAAGTCAGTATTAAATGCACTTCCCAAAACAGCATTTCTCAGAACTGGCAGAAAGTTCTTCTATTTTCCAAAGAGAAAGAGAGTTAACTAAGAAGAGCCAAAATCTGATACCAAATTAACACAGAGGCTAACACCAGAACACCCAGCCCTGACTTCTACAGACCTGGCTCAATAAATTTATTTAAAATGAACACAAAACTGCACCTGACCTCTCCACCAGCTCAGCTCACTTAAACTGAAGGAATCACATCACAATAAGTAAAACTAAACCACCAAGAAATAAGCATAAACATTTAGAAAATTTATTTTAAAACTTTTTTTAAATGACATGTTTTCCACACAAGTGGAAAACTTCACAAAAGAGCAAACACTGCAAGTAACAGAATTATGGAAAAGGACAGCACCACAAATATCTGCTGGAGTGACAAACACTTGCCTTTGATCTGGGCCCCTTTTCTGCAGCATCTTCACGTACTGAAACACAACGTGGGCCACCTGCAGACAGAAAGGAACACATTCATTTTTCCAGACATTAGGGAAACTGCAGGAAAAACCAGCTGCAGGACACCATACCTCATAGAAGTGCTTGTAACCTTCATCAGTCAGAGTCACAGAAATGCTGAAGATGGAGTAAGTGGAGTTCTGTTCAAATCCTGTCTCTCCATTTCCTCCGTACAATGCAAGGGCCCAAAACCTATGGAAGAGTGAAAGGTACTTATTAGTTAATTAATCATTTTAGCTTTGTTTGAGCTCAGTTACAAGCAGTATATCACAGTGTATCTTTATTTCAGAGGCTTTCAATCCATTTACAGTTTACACAAAGCTTTTCCAGTTTAAGGATGTGACCTCAGGATACAGAATTCAAGAAAAACAGTAAAAAAGCTGAGTAACCTTTTGGAGATGTCAAAGATCAGTCAGAGATACTGCTGACCCATGAATCACAGCCAAAAACCCCATTTATTTCTTACTTGGTTTTTATCATCACCTAACAGAGTATTACCACAAAACACTGACACAAAAAGGCAGGCTTGGCCTGCTTTGACATCTATATAACTATACAGATGTATGTACATAAATACACAAAATACAGTTTATCTGTACTTGAATGAGATCAAAGCATTTAATAACCATGCTTAAAAACCACATACCTTTTCCTAAGGAAAGAAAGAACACTGCCTTTGCCTTCATGTCCCACCAGCCAGGAAATATAATGAAGAGGCTTCACCCTAAGAGAAATTTGGAGATTAGATGCCAGGAGGTAACACATTTCACAGAAAGAATTCAAATCACTAGGCTAATGACTAAAATATGCACTGTCTATTTTTTCAGGGCAAATTTTGCATTTTCAGGAAGAATGAAGATAATAAGCTGAAAGTGTGGGAGTTCAGAACATAATGACTGATCTGAGTCAGTGAGGAAAGGGAAACGTATCTGCAGCACTTTAATTCATTTTTAAATGCCCCCCTAGCTGAACCAAAGTAATCTGTTAGACAAGTAAATGTGATTCTTTGGTTTTGTGTGAAAGTCAATAAATTATTCACAGCATAAACATGGTAGAAGTAAAATGCAGCACAATGTACCTGTAATACTGCTCTTGTGGGGGAAGTGCCCAAGTGATGGTCAATGAGTGAACTTTCCTAATTGGAACAACTGGACACAAATAAATTGATTAATTATAAATATGCATGATGAGACATAAGAAATTTTGCAAAATGCAGAAAGAATAGTTAAAAGCTATTTAAAACCACACAGAATTACTCAGAGAAAATTTCTGTCAGTATTCAGGTATTCAAAACATTTCAATCCATTTCACTCACCTCTGTAAAGCTTGTGAAACTCTGGTGTGTCAAAAGGCTGAGTCAGATGGCCAAAGCTGGGTTTGGGTAAACCACTTAAAAGCAAAATGGAAATGGGATGTTACTGGCAGGGGTTCAAGGCTACACTGAGATATTCAAAGGCACCATGACCCTGCAAAGGGCCTTTTCCAGGGTGCAGCCCAGCACCCCCACCCCAGGGAGGGACCCTGGAGCCTGCCCAACAACTGAGCTGTTAGCCAAGATGTGGATACCACCCCTGCACCTCCCCCTCCTTCTGTACAAGGCAGGAACTGCACAAAACTTCCTTCTGTACAGCCAAGAACAGTAAACAACACTGTGAGCTCACCCTGGACCCTAGGAATCCTGAGGGATTGTCTTGGGGGGACAGAAGGGATGAGGAGGGGGGTGGCCAGGACAGACAAAAGTGTCTCTGAATGGCATTAGACTCTCACAAGAGCATTTCCAAGCAGCACAGAAACAAACATCTTGCAAAAGGGAAATAAAATGCTTTTGAAGTTAGCAAAGTTTTTGCAGAATCCCCTTTTTAAAGGGCATATTGCAGTGAACCATTAAAAAAAAGATGACACTTAAATTCCAGATACAGTGTTAATTAATTCTGCTTCTAATTATTTTTGACACAAAGCAAAGATAAGCAATGTGAAATGATAATCTAGGTTTGAATGACTTATAAAGCCAAGGCATCAGCACATATTAAACAAACACTGCTTCAAGTTAGTACCACACAGCTCACAGCCTAAGTGGTTGTTAAGCAGAAATAAAGTCATGCTGAACAATTAATAGTGGTCTTTAATTCTAAAAATTGCTTCTTTTTTTTCCCCCAGATAGGAATGTTAATTAACAAATGGTAATTTCCTTTGTTTCACCAGTAAGGGATTTTTTGAATGTCCTTTTAAGACAAGATAATTTTATCATCTGCAATGTCTTTATGCATCAAATGAATCTTACTTATTTGGGATCTCAGAGAAGATTTCTGTCACCCACTTTTCCAATGTATCCAGTGTTTCTAAAAAAGAGAGAAGAAAACCAGAAATGCAATTTCCTGAAGATCTAAGACAAATTACCTTATCTCACCAGTTCAGTTATTTCAAAGAGGCTACAAGTCAGTGCATTTGAAAACTGCAAACTTCTAAATTATAAACTTCAAAGCTGTTGGTTTGAGCCAATTCTTAACATTCTCTGAGCTGTATCCATGGTCACAGCTCTGGGTCTGGTAGAGTGCTCAAATCCCAGGCTGACACAACTGGGATTTAAAGTTCAGTAGTGTCTGGCGTGACTGGGAGAAGGAATTAGTGTCTTAGGGATCTACAAAATCAGTACTTGCAACTCTTCCATGACTCTCCAGGTTATGCACAGGAGTTTTTCCCCTCAAAAGCAGTCCTGCAGTCCTAAGGATTCCTTGTCCCCATCCTCTTTTCTGAGGAAAATCACTCACAAACCAGAAAGGTTTTTAAAATAAAAACTTTGCTTGTTTAAGCAAAGATTCTGAACTCCAAATGAGATGTTGCATATGCAAATAACAGAAATAAAAAAGACTGGATGGAATAGAGAGAGGATTTGCTGCTGGGTTTGTTTTAATAGAGAAGGAAATACAAAATTGACCTGGTTGGTTATCAGTTACCACCATTTTCTTCCCAATCACCACAGAAAATGTTCCAATCCATCACTGGCTTAATGACTATTCAAGAAGCATTCAGCACCCTAAGTACTTTACTGTCTAGACCAAAATTAAAAGCAAAGGAGAAGAAAAGAAAGAATGTTTCTGTTATTATCATCTCCATTTTAGAGACAGGAATTGCAATCAGTTTTAGCATTCAGTTAAACTCCCCCATAAACACAAACCTAACTTGAATAACTTCTGAGAAATGTGTTTATTCTATTCTCAGCAGAAACAACCCATGGGTCTGCAGTTCTTCACTGAAATAAAATTCAAATCCATTTGCATAGAATTTTTTAAGCTATGGGGGGAAAAATAGAACCTCTGATTCTCCTAGACAAACAACTGGGAGATTCAGTCTCAGTCCCCCCATCACTTGCTGAGGAGTTTCACTGTTGATGGCAGAGAAATCAGAATGAATTCATTTAATTGGTTTGACTCTTCATTGCTACAAGATTATTTCTGGAATGTTATCTTTGACATTTTCCCTCCTGTGTTAATATGGAACCCATACAACAGCTTCAAAAGGTTTCTCAAGAAGCAGCAGGATGACAATAACACAGCACAATTGCTCAGGTCTTGTTTCATTTGGAAACCAGGCTAAAATCTACATATAAATACCCTCTGCAGGACTGGACAAGCCACTGGACTGGCTTGGGCTACAGCTGGACTTGCTCCAAAAGCACCAACAGCAGCAATGAGGATGTTTTTAAGGAGCAGCTGATGTTACCTTTAGACTGGACAACCAAAGTCATGTAGTGAGCAGAGTAATGGCGCTGCCAGAATTCCCTCAGCCTGGTGTAGGTGTCAATATTGTTCATTTTGGGCTCATGTTTGAGTGTATCTGCATTACCTGCAAACATCAAAAGGGAGCAGGGTTAGTTACCCACACAGTGCTTACAACAGGACCAGACACAGTGAGAATTTTCTTTCCTCCCTAGGTCTCATCATGGTAAAACACATTAAAAATACCTAACAGACAATAGGAGTGAAAGGAGTGTTAAGTGAAACTGGGTATTTTCTGATTTCTGGTTCTTATCCAAAGGACAACTGATATTTTTATGACAAGGAAGGACAGTCCTCCTGCACGATCACATCTCCAACAGGTTGCACAGCTCACTGTGTGTCCCCAGCTATTCCCTCACCAATGCAACTTGCAGAACAGTAGAGGGGAAAAGAGGAGGAAATATGAAGTTCAGTGTATGCCAGCACAGAAATTTATAAAAACAAGCTACACTTCAAAGCTGGTAACTCTGATACCCATCAATCACACTGCTGTTTACACACTCACCAGCACCATGAGGGTAAGGAATCAAGGACTGGATTGTCCAAGAGAAGGACAAAATTTCATTCTGCCCCCCCCACATGGCTGTGAAGACCTAACTCCTGAAGTTCAACAGCAATTATTTACTTTGAAAAGCCTCCTTAGACATACAACTAGAAATAATTTAGTTTTCTAGGAAATTCTAATAGCAAAAACCCCAAATTTTAGAAAGATGGGGATGACTCAGAGAGTATCACCTTTGTGTTAAGAGAAAGTTCCATAATTATAGACCTTGGGCAACCCAGCTATAACATCAGCAAAAGCAGCACCAGAAAGAAAAGTATCTTAAAGAGGAGACAGTTGCTTTTATCCCCAATCATTTTCCTGTAAAATGGATAATTGCTTGAACTCTCCTGAACAAGTCTCATGGTTGCTGTGATATGATAGTTCATATTAGTGCATCTAACCACTCAAACTTCTAAGTGGTTAAAAGTTTAAGTATCATTTCCATTTTATAACAGAAATTCAGGACTTACCCCAAAAAAATTTCTTCATAGGATGTCCAGGCCTGGCAAGACTCCCAAATAACATCTCCTTTCTGTTTGCATCAGAGGGTCTTGCTAGCTGATACTCTGTTAATTATAAGAATTTGCAGTGGCATACATCAAAGTTTGACATCATGTTGCCACAAAACAAAGCACAAATCCCAGCCAAACTGAAAAGGAGACACACCACACAGATGCAGTCTAGAATTTCTTTTCATATATGAATGAAATAGTGAAATAAAAAAGAGGACTTGTTAGCAGTACTCATTGCTGAGAAGTAAAGAAAGGGTTAAGAAGGAAAAGCATCCTGTCTGAATGCTCTGAATATGTTAAGTTCAATGGGGACAAAGGGCCATCAATATTATACAGGATCAGGCCTTGCAGGAAGAGCCAGAGAACAATTACAAACCTGTTTCTACCATATATCACACAGAACAACCTCTGGGCTAGTAATAAAATAAGAAATTGAAAGGTGAGCAAGATAAGTTTCTAAAAATGCAGTTACACTAACCTAAATATGGGGTTCTGCCAAAATTAAAGCCCTCCTGAACTGCATTTTCCTGTTCCTGTTTTGCTAGAAATAACAAACATGCACAGCAGAACTGTAAACTAACTCCTCTGGCTGGGTTCTGCTGCAGCCAGTTCAGCAAGCTGACACCATTTCCTGGGCAGCACATTACCAGGTGTCACTGCAAGGGAAGGACTGGCTCTGCACCACCAAGGTGGAACTGGCTGAAGCTGCTGAACAACCACACCTCAAAGAACTCAAAGGCAGGTCCTTGTTTACACTGACTTTTATCTAAACTCAAACATCAAATCACCCATTTTTCCTTGCCAGAAGACAGATAAAGAAAATTACCTGGGATAAATATTTGAACCAGCTGGGGTATCTGCTAATAACATTTTTTCCTGTAACAGTGACATTTTAGAGGCAGTCACTCCACTCACTTCTGTGCCTGGTTTAATTTCCTTCTGGGAAGTGACTTTTTAGTTATTCAGGTGTTAGAATAAGGAGACAAGTAAAATCACCTCAACTTATTGTATTAACACTGCACAGGACTGCAGAAGAGCTCTGGGCCTGTGCTGGAGCTCAAGGAATTTTGTTCACTGCAGAGCATCCACATGCTCATGTAACTGCCCTGACAGTTACTGCAAAACCACTTCAGATTATTAATTTCTAATTAATGAAAATGTCTCACAGTGCTGGCACTACATCCAGTCTTTCTTTCTCTAAAAGCCACCGATGTCTAACAGCCACATAGCTTCAATTCAAAAGTTTAATCTCTCTGATAATTACATGAAGTTGACTGAAGTGCTTAGAAAGGGAGCTCAACACAGAAACCAACTGACAGTGTTACAAAGCAGGTTTTGTTTTAAGAAGATGGGCTAAACACACAGGAAAAGATTCTCTCACTTACCACTGTCTACAGCCTCCACTTCTCGATCTATTGCATCTCTGATCATTAATGGGTGAATAAAGAACTGTGCCCACCTGTGGAACAGAAAAATTAATATACTTTTCTTCAGTGTCTATTAAATTAGGGCAAAACCACAGTAATTAAATCCAACAGCTACTATTTTGGTTTGTAAAGTTGCTTACTGCAAGCTATGTCATTCTTGACTACAATGTCTTAAAGAAAGATAAAAGCCATCAAAAAGCAAAGGGCAGGACTCCCCAGCTCCAGAGTGGGACTGAATTGGTTGGATGCAGTAGGGTATGGCACTAATGGGTGCAGGACTGTCTGCACTACATCCTAAGAATGATCACACAGATGAGCCAAGTGATCCACCCAGTCTGGAACCTGGAGCTAATAGGGACCAGTATCAGATGCTTCAGAGGAAATCCCCATTTGTTCCTCAGGAACAACGTGACCACAGGGGAAGTTTCTTCCTAACTCCAGAAAACAAACTGTTGTGAAACACAAGTTTCTATATCCATTACAATTTTATTATCTACTATAAAAGTCAGTGTTGTCATCCAAAGAAACAACTTCTGTGTCCACAGAGAGTAGAGCACTGGAAAGGACAGATCTGCAGTGCATGGAGACTCTGCAGAAAGCTACCAGAGAATCTCATAGTTCTGGTTTATTTGCTGAACTGGCTGAAGAAAAAGGTTAAGAGTAAATAAAAGGTTAAAAGTAACATGTCCCTGATGGAGTTCTGTGGCCAGAAGACCCATTACACTGAAGACAATGAAAGGTGATGTCTTTCCATTTCTTCAGATCCACAAGTGCTTGAAGGAGCAGAATTTCATCCTCAGCACTCATTTATCTCCTTTGTGTGAGAAGCTGTTCTACAGAACTCCTAATTTCTGTTTTCCTCTGTACTAAGTAAGCTGTTGTGACAGACTGCAATTATGGTTTTTTTTAATTCTTTTGCACTTCCAAACATCTAAAAAAGCTGGCTTAATCTGCAAATGGAAGCTGAAATTGGCCTAGTAAAGTAAAATTGAGGTTATACTCAGAAAAATGTGCAAACTCCTGCTCTCCTGTTAAACTAAATTTGCAGTGGAGCCTACTTTCCTCCTGAGATATTTTATGGCATCAAGAATATTCAGCTATGCCCATAGAAATGAGAAATTCCTCTCACTAAAGGAAACCATGCCAACCACGGAGCTCTGTTGTTCTACCAGCACAAAAGAGCAAGTTAAGCACTTTCATTCAGCAGTGAAAAACCCGCACTGGGTTAAATGTCTCCTGCTGAGACACACTTTGTACCATAACTTTGAAGGCTGTCTGAAACAAACTAACAACAATTTAGAAAAAACAGTAACTCTACCAGCACAGACATTTCAAAGGATGAGTCACTGAGATTCTGGGAGCACTTCCCCTCTGATCAGTTGTCATTTTGCACAACATTTCTCCTGTCATCAATGCTACCAGTTTAAGAGTGCCAAAACAATCAAAGAGCTGCATGCATTAAGATTTAAGATGGGTCCTACATAATCCCACAGCACATATCCACAGGGAAACAGCATTTCCCTATATTCAGTGTCACTGCTGTAGTGCAGGTAGCTAGGGAAGTTCTGCAACAGCTCTGATTACCCCAAAATGAAGAACTGGACAGCTACACCCAAGCTCCTGAGGCATGTACAGACATTAATTAACACCTAATCAGCATTCATACAAAGTTACCTATCCAGGGCTTCTTTGAAGTACTTCCTCTGCACATCAAACTGGAACACTGTCCTCTCACAGTCCGTCGAGGCGTTGTCACCGCCCCCGTGTTTCTTCAGGAACGCATCAAACCCGTTCTCATCTGGGTACTTCAAACTGCCCATAAAAACCACTGCAACAAAAAATCACCAACAGGGACAATTTTACAATAATCTGGTAATCCTGACTGCAGCTATAGCAACCCCTCTATAACTGACCCACAGCTGACAGGCAGAGGAAATTACTGAATATCAACACCTTGGGTGATCTGCCCAGTAACTGCTGTAGTTTGCCTCTGACAGTGCCTTCCCAGGCAGGCCTGACCTCAACCAGGCAAGAACAGCATTTTGAGACACACCTGGTCAGAAATTTCACGTGGTTTCTGTGTCCACATTACTAATTCATCACCCTTTATCAGGAGACAAAGGTCTCTAGCTCCAACTTGGTCTATAAAGCCACAGGTAACATAATTCCCCTCAATTTAATGGGTAACAAATAAAGTTGATATAAGCTAATGCACTGCTTGGCAAAGTGTACTAAATATTAAGAGCTCCTTACTAAGTCAGTATTTGTATATCATGACAATAAATCCTCAAATGGCCAAACTAGGAACAAATGATACTAAATACTCCAGAAATGCAGAGCACCCATTTTGCACTGAAGCTGGAGAAGATGAAATAGGAGCAGATACATACTATGTTCCAGGAAGTGTGCTAATCCAGGCAGATCTTCAGGATCAGAGAAGCTGCCAACAGCAACACAGAGGGCTGCTGCAGACTAGAGAAAATACAACATTCTCAGTAAAAGCTGCTTCAAGAAACACTTCAGGAAAATGACAGAAGTACAAGATGAATCAATTGGGACAGGAACAATAACAAGGTCTCGTCTGAACACCTAATCACAACGTTTCAGACCTTGAGAAAGCTCACTACATAATTTTGCACCCTACAGCTTTAAGTACATACCTGCTTTTCTGAACAACCTCTCTTCCTTGTCTCTTCCTTTTCAGCCAGCTCTTCTAATTCACTGTCATCAGAATCATTGAAATCTTCATTATCTGCATCACTGTCGTCACTCTCATCCCCCTCATCACATTCATCATCATCTTCTCTGCCATCTTCGATCTCAGCTCCAGAGTCATCATATTCATCACTGCCCTCTTCAGAATCACCATCATTATCCTCCTCCTCCTCTGAAGATGTTGGGGCACCATCCAAGTAATTCAAATCCGAAATCAAAAGTGCACATAAGCCATTCTGCAGTTTGATATACCTGGAAGAATAATTGTGTGCAAGGAATATGTTCATTTTCTAAATCTGAATTTTAAGATTTGCAAAAATTTCATTATTTCCTGTAATACTTAAAGAGTGATTTCCTAATGAAAATGTAATGATAGCTAAGACTGAGCAATTTTACGGCAGGAAAGTAAAACATTCTTCTGCTATTAAACAGCTCTAGGAATAAGAAGCAATTCAGGTCAGTAGCAGAAGCCCTTCTCCCCATAAGGTCAAGCTCAGATTTTGGCTTTTATTCCTCCCTTTGTGAAACATTTAAGCTATTAGCACTCATTTCATGCATTCAGAACAGGCAAAATCAAACTTCAATCATCTTTTAGGCTTGTCAGGCTCTTGGAAACAAATATGATGTGACAGAATGAAGATCCTAGTCTTTGCTTCTAAGTAGGCCCTGGAGCATTTGATTTGATTTGTTTTCATCAATGGTTTCTAATAAAGGGGTCTGCAGATGTAGCAGGCAAGTGTCAGAAAGGAGAGAGCTCCTCTGCAGCTCCACAGAACCAGTCACAGGGAACTGGCTGGGCTCCTGTCAAGAAGCAATAAGCAGTTGTATGTGTGTTTATACATGCACAGAGGTTTTTAAACATATGTGTGTATATATAAATAAAGTCCTACAAGCCCTCTGTGCAGCACCCTTCTACAACTTTTCACTCTGAGGACTGCAAGCACCAATGCTCTGCACTACAAGAGCCCTCATCAGTATTCATTTACCATGAAATCTGGAACAGAGTCACGATTTGTCAAATTAGCCACAGCATCCCTGCCAGGAGCTTGCACTGGCTAATAGACCAGCAGCAGAAAGGAGGGAATGCTGGGTCCAGAAAATACTTGATCCACCCTATGAACCAGTGTGATAGAGACCTGTGTTATCTGATACAGCAAAAACACACACACACAAAAAAAAGCAAGCTAGAATAAAACAAACCCATGGTCACATCCCACACTCCCAGAAAAATCTGAGTTACAGAGCACAGAATCACAGAACAGTCTCTGCTGAAAGGGGCCTTTAGAGGTCATCTACTCCAACCCCCAGTTTGCACCAGGTCAGAACCTTGCAGTGTGGACACAGCTCTTGGACTATCAAGTCTATGAAAAAAAAACTAATGAACAAATGTCTGATAGGTGTGTGAAGGTTATGACTCAGTCACCCCAGGGGAAATGACAGAGCTTACACTGGGCCAGGGTTTGGTGATCATGAACACACCCAGTTTTCCTTGCTGCAGGACTGCTGAGCAGGACAAATCTGCTCTAACCAAAAGCACGAGTGCATTTTGCCTCATGCAAACTCCAGCACACAGTGTGCAACTTGCAGGGATGCTCTGATGAACTGCAGGAGGCACAGACAGTGCTGCAATGTCTGTGAACAAAGTTAATCCTCCTGCATCCTGAAAGAAAGTCTGTGCACCATTCCCACCACACAGGAGTGTCCTGAAGCACACACTGCACACGTGGGTGCTTCAGCCTCTGGGCAGCTGAGAGCCAAAGCCCCAGACAGCACCTCCAGCACAAACAGCACCTCCTTCTCCACGCACAGCTCCTGGAGAACTCCAGACAGTAGCAGAGAACAGAATGGGGCTATTCTTCCCAAGGAACAAAGTGCCATAAAGCTGTTCAGCCAGGTGTATCCAGCAGCTCCTGTTGATCCCTTCCACACAGCCCCATTAAGCTAATGGAGCAGATTATACTAATTTTACATTGCTCATCTGGAGGCTCGTGGGTGTTGCACACAGGACAGAAAGCGCCCGGCAGCAAGGACAAGGCTGAGCCACGGCACTCTTGGAGGCTCTCGGATTTCACTCCAGGATGATGTGAACAGTTTAGGTTATACAGAGCACAGGCACCACTGACATAGGTGTTCTTTACTTTTTCCATGTTTCAGCCCAATGGAAAAGGACAAATGTAACTAATATCCACTAGTATGCAAAATAGTACAAAAAATGCAATCACACACAGTACAAACAGAAACAAGTCCAATTGTTTCTTGAAGGACTATACAGCATTGAGTAAGGCTAAATTATTTTTTAAAATTCTTAAAAATACTGTTGAAACTTCCTGAATAAGTTTAAGCAGGATTGTTCTCACACCAAGTTTTTCTTTGACAATTGTTTAGAAGTTAATATTGAAATACATATCCGTGCATGCTAAACACTGAGAGAAATGCTTTACTTTCCCAAATTAAGAGAAATACAAGACCATGAAATTCCATATATGGGTGAATATAAAGAAATTTTTGGTAAATAAAACTACATGGTTACAGCTCTAATAAACAAACTTTTATCATGATAAACATTTTGTCCCAACGCTTCTGAAAATATCTCCTGCAATCTATGTCAGAGCTCTTTTGGTTTTGTGATCCCTATTTGAGAAGGCAAAACATGACATTTTCCATTAAGCTAAGACTGATGTGACCAGACACGGACACTGAGCCCACATCCCCTGCCAGGACACTCCCTCAGGAGGTTTGGGACATCACACCTGCACACAGGCTCAGTGTGGCTTTACTTCCAGGCACTGGATTTCTCTTCCATAAGGACAATGTTTGCTTATGCTATAAGCAAACACTCTCTCCAATTCTCATATACAGAGGAGGGTCCTGAGCCTCAAAATAGGCAGTGACAGCCTTAAGTGGATTTCCCAACTTCATCCACCACTGTGCTGCTTCAGGTAGCAAAGGCAGGAGTTCCTTAAGCTGACAGCATCCGAAGCCGTGAGCTTTGCAGGAGAACAAGCCTGCCACAAAGTAGCATGAGTAAGAATGCCATCAGGACAGGCAGAGATCCAGAGGAAGTAGCAAGGAAGTAGGACAAGAAGGGAGGGAGCAAATTTCTCCCTGAGCCAATGGGCACAGTCCTCTTCAGGCAGCCAGCAGGGAATCTCACTGCCAGCCAATGCCACAGCAAATCTAAAATTCAGTTCCAGGCTCAGGCAGCAGATTCTCCACTGGCTGCACAGATTAGACAACATGAAAAGTAAAGATAAATTTTAAAAAGCAGCTCTAACAAGGGCTGGATAATCTTCTGTCTTACAGGAAGAAGTTATCAGTGTCCCTTCAAGAACAAAGTGCCTTACAGCACCCAACAAGCTCAACCTCTGCTGGAGTTCTCATCCAAGTCTCTCCCTGGGTCTGGGCCACGGACGCTGTGGGCTGTGCTCAGGGAAGTTTTCTTTTTCATCACTTTTCAGGATATGTCAGAAGTATTGAAATAAAAACAGAAGCAAAATGCTAGCCTAAAAGCATTTTGCCTCAACTCACAGATATATTTGTGTTGAAATTTAGAAGCATGAAGAGTAACAGTTTGTAAGTAGAGGTCTGCTCTGAAATAACTTAAACCGCACTTTTCACTCAACGCCCTCGGAGAGGTGCTGCAAACTAAGGCTGCACCGGGCATTGCTGTGCCTCGAACACCCAGCCTGGGCACAAGGGCCGGCCCTCCGCCCTGTGCCCGCACACCCAGCGGGCAGCCCACCTTCAGCACCAACACACCCGCGGGACCGCCAGCCTCCTCTCAGCACGGCCAGGACCCAGCTGCCCCGGCCACCGGGACCGGCCCGGGACGGGAGCGGACGGACCCCGGCCCACCCCACAGCCCGGCTGCGCTGCCCCGGCGGCAGCTCGTCCTCCCGCCCTCACCGGTACTGCTTGGGGTCGCTGGGGGACTTGACGATGTCGGGGTCACCGAGGTTGTGTTCGGGACCGGCCCCCACGCGCTCTTCCTCCTCGTCCCCATGAGGCGAGCGGCCCCCGGCGTCGCGGCCGCCCTCCGCGGCCTGCTGTCCCACCGCGAGCTCCGGGCTGCCGTAGCCGCAAGTCGCCTTGTTCCTGCCGGGCATGGCGATGGTGCTGCCGCTCCACAGCGGCCGGACAACGGCCCGTCCCGGCCGCCAGCCCCCGGCCACGGCCCGCCCGCGGGGACCCCCGGCCGCCGCCGCCCGCCCGCTCCGAGCGAGGGCGGCCGCGAGACTGCGCATGCGCATGGCTGCGCGGCGCTCCCATTGGTGGAGGCAAGGCCGCTGGCGTGAACGGTGGGGGAAACCATAGAAGGGGGAGTGGAAGGGGGGATGTGGCCGCTTTCAAGAATCGGGAGGAGTGGGCAGAGAAATCAGAGGGATGAGGAGAAAGCGGAAGAGCGTTTCCAGATTTCGAGTACTGCTTTGTGCGCCGCCACGTTTCCATGAGTGTGCCCGCCCCCCGCCCGAGCTGTGCTCCCCTACTCTCGCCTTGGAATAGCCCAACAGCCAGCTGGCGGAAGCCCGCCTCCTGCCCTCAGCTCCTTCACCGATTGGTCCCGCTGGCTGTCACTCAAGCCTGCAAGGCCCAATCAGCTCTCGGGGCCGGCTGTCGGCAGCATGGCGGAGTCCGCGGTTCGGTGGGTGGCTGTTCCCGGGATGGTGGAACGCAGTGTGTCCTGAACAGCGGAAAGGCTGCACCCATGGCTGCTGAACACAAACCACTCCTTGCTCTTTACGTGCCCATTCGGCAGCTCTCTGCATGTTCGGGTTCGTGGGTATGTTCTTCCCCCATCACGCTCCAGTGCCGCTCTGCCCTCGCTCCGATCCCCGGCGCTTCCAGAGGCGCCGCCGGGCTCCCCCGTTCCTCGCGGCCTTTCTGCCCCGCTCCGCGTCTGTCCCGCTCCGCCAGCCCCGGCAGAGCCGGCGCTGAAAGCCACGGTGCGGTGTCAGAGGCCGAGCCTGAGGTACAGGGGCGAGAATTCGGCCCGGATGTCCGCCTGGTGTTCCAGCGCTTTAGTTCTCCACCAGATGGAAGCCAAGACCCGTCTCTGCTCCCACGCTTTCCCTGTGGCTTTTGCTCGGTGCTGTTTTGAAGCCACAGCGAGACGCTTGTGAGGAGCTGTCGCCTCTTTTCACACTCTGGTTGCCCTTTTTTCCCTTTAACCAGGCTGTTTTGTTAACACAACTCTCCCGGGCCCCTGCCAGTCACAGGAAGGCTCTGTGCAAGCCCACATCACAAATTTCGAGTTTGCCTTCAGTACAAGCAGGTTCGTTTCCCTTGCCCTGCCAAACCTGTGTCTCACATTCTGCCATCGCCCTTACAAGTTAATACAGGTGACAATCACTCCTGACTCACTGCTCATACTCAAACCAGCTGCAGGCCATTTGAGGCAACAGGCTTTCCCTCTATTCCTTCACAGCAAATGTAATATGATGAGATACACAAAATATATATTAACATGGAGATGATCATGGAGATGATTCAGTTGCCTGTGATGGTTTGATTTGTTATTTGAAATAAATTCTGCAGGATTTCTGCAAAAAGTCTTAGTCTTCTCCTAAGGCAGGGAGGGTAGAATTCCCAACTCTTTTCTTCAGACTGCCATGTAGCTACTTGCTGGCTTCTCCTGTGTTCTGCCCATCCTAGCTTGAAGGGTCTGGAATGCACTTGTATTCTTTCAAAAAGCCAATCTGACTTGACCAGAACGCAGTGAAATACAATTATATATTGGGTAGGAAAGGGAAAGGTCTTTTTTTGCTAGGGGAAAAAAAAAAGTGAAAGAA
The DNA here is from genome assembly GCF_009819885.2 of Catharus ustulatus. NCBI lineage: Eukaryota > Metazoa > Chordata > Aves > Passeriformes > Turdidae > Catharus > Catharus ustulatus. The sequence continues at coordinate 6,653,030 of NC_046229.1, read as the reverse complement.
AAAAATGGAAATTCCATTTCTGCTGAATCCATTTTCTTTTATCAGGGAGCTGCTGAGCTGACAAATCATTATTTGCACTGAGGTACTAAGTTATATCTGCACAGCTCAAAATCTGATATGGATTTTTAATTTTTTTTTATTTTACTGCTAGTTATACAAGTTGCCCTAAAACCTGCTTCTTCTACGATTAGAACACAAACTATGCATTTATTGGCCAAATAATCCTTCTCTTCACTGTTCTAAACCTATGCAGTGATTCCAGATTGCTGGGTTCAAAGACCATCACCCTGCCAAAGAAAGATCAATGCAGTTTGATGCATTTTTAAAGCATTAAAAAGATTTCTTCTTCACACACGTGTAGGATTCCTAACACAAGAAATGCAGCTGACACAAGCTCTGGCCACACCCAGTGAGGACATTTCTCTTTATTTTGCAGTTTCAGGGGTTTAGATACAACAACCACAGTCCCAGCACTGCACAAATCACACTCTCAGGACGAGATCACACACACCCAAACACGGCACAGTGGAGATTTCCAAAAGTGACAAACAGAGGGATCAAGCTTTTAGCACAATGAGCTCAAACCACCCCAAGAGTTGCATTTTTGTCCAGAATTTTGTGCTTTTCTTCTCAGAGCTATTACACTTTGAGACACAACAGAAGGAAATTACAAAAGCACTCACTGGTGTCATGATCCAGCACATTACAGGGCAGTGGGCAGGCACTCAGGTCAAAGTTAAGCCATAAAACTTTCCAGAATTTTCCCCCTAGGACAGCAAACTTCTCTCCATATCCACTTAGTTGAAAGATTTTGCCTCCCTTCAAAGCATGATGCCACAAAAATTCACAGAATACCTGGATGTCTTTGCCATGTTTCATTTGCAGTTGTGTTTTATTACTCACTGTTACTTTTCTTAAATTATACTTTGTGGTTGAATCTGAACCCAGAAAATCTAACCTCCCCACACGCCCATCTAGAACAAGATTAAAAAAATAAATCAACAACAAAAAGCAGAAAGAAAATGTAATAATATTGGCACAAATACCTGCCAACACTCACAGTTTGGTTTCTGATATTTTTCTCTCTCTGAGACAGTGCTTTTCCATTTCTTATATGTTTTTGCCTCCAACTAAGCATTCAGCAGCCAAGTTCCCTTTTCCTTCTTCCTGTGACACATCCACCAGCAAGCAGCTGAAAAGAGAAGATCCAGACCTGGAGAGGTAAAACTACAGGATACAGGGGAAAGGCTGCAGGACAGATTCTGGGGAGAGAGGATTAACAACACAACACAACATCCCCAGCACTCTGCAAGCTGTGTTGGAGGAGTTTGGAGGCAAGGGCAGCCCCTGGAAGGGCTCTTCACTTAACACCAGCCAAAGCACAGGAAGGAAATTCAGGGATAGCTGCTCTTCCTCCTCCTCCCCAGCCTGGCAGCTTTGATTCCTCCCTGTGTTCTTCATCTGTTTAGAGATTTGACACAAAATCCAACCCCCTTCCTCTTCACACTCTGGAGGACCTCACACTGTCAGACAGAAATGCTCTGCTTGCTGCTCCATCCTACAGAAAAACTGAGCTCCATGTCTGGAGGACAGCAGTGATTCTCAAAATATCTGGGGATTTTGTTTGTTTGTTTCTTTTCTGTTTTTAAAAAAGCATATTCTTGCTTTATAAGAGTTTTCCCTTTCTTCTCTTAGACCTGATCCCTTCTAATTGGTTTTTGTCCTTCCTGCTGTTCTTGACAAAAACACTCTTTCTGCAATAGAAGAATTTGTAATTTAAAAATGCAACATTCTCTGTAGAAATAACATTTCCATCACTACACAATTATTATTCTTCAGTGTAACTCACATTCACACGAGGTGCACTGACAATATTTTTTCAGATTAATAAAGAATTGGATGAGGAAATATATATTAACACTCCAGCACATTAAACAAACATACCAGTTTCCTACAACAGACACTTCTGCCTCTGGACTACATGATAATGCACCAGCACAAATGGAAAGATAAAATTTAATCAGGGGAGAAGGACATTTCTCAGTGTGAAAGGTCACTAGCATGAGCAGTTCTGCTGTGAGGCAGGGGGGTTGTCTGTGAGCCTCATGCTCCTTCCAGAAGTGCCCCTGGAATTGTCTGATTCTATGCTCTCCGACATCTTCTCACAAATTATATCCACGAGACGCTCAAACACCTGCCTCACGTTGATGTTTTCTTTGGCACTGGCTTCAAAATAGTCAAAACCTGGGGAAAAAGTGAACAGAAATTATCAACAGAGATGGATGATCATGATGGTTTTTAAAACACCATTTTTTTCAGGATTTACTGTAAGAAAACAAGACATCAGATAATCCTGAAAGTCAGTTGATTCCCACAATCTCAGAATAGTGAGCAGAAGTACTTTTAAAAGTTATCAAGCTTCATTAGGAGTGAAAAGTACATCTGGTAAGTACATCTGCAGATAAGGGTAAATCCAGAGTAATGGAGTCAATTCTGCTCCTTTCATCAGTGCAGGTCCCCTGGGCTGCAGCTGGTGACCAGCAAGGTGTGGGGAACTCTTGGAAGTTCCAGCAGGGAAGCTCCCTGGGCTCTTCAGCCCTGCCAATGGCCAGGCTCTACCAACCCCTGCTGCCCTCTGCCAAGAACAGAGCCAGAACGAGAAGGAAGATCGAGGTTCCTTTCCTTCTGCTGACCAACTCAAAATGCTGCTTCATCCTTTAAACACTGGCCCTTTCTGATTTAAAAAAAAAAAAAAAACAGACCAGCAAGGCTGGAGTTACAACAAGAAGGGGATGGCACCAGCTCCTCCTGCTGCTTCCCAGAGCTAGGGGAGAAGCAGCCTCTGACAGACAGCCCAGGCCCTGCCCCAGCAGCAGGAATGCCCTGAAGTGTGAAGCATTTCCTTATCTTCCTCACCCCAGGGGCCTCGAGGCCAACCAGGCTGTTGCTTCTGTTCTGTCAGCTTATTAAATTGCCAGCAGCAAGAGCTGAGGCACCACGGAGAGTTTATTTTGCAATAAGCTCTGTTCTGTTGTGCTTCGTTCTGGGGATATTCCCCATTGCATCAGTTTCCTTTGATTCTGCCACAAACAAAGAGAAAATTTGTCTTAACTGATTAGTCTGCCACTGCTGGCAGGCTGAGTCACCTCGATGTGGGATAAGTAGGTATCCACCCCATGAGGACCCTTTTTAAGGTTCATGGGATAAGGGGTGAAATGGTGGTGATGTTTCCTTGTTGGCAAACAGGGAAGGCTGCCCTGCATCAGATGAGGGTTCTGTCTGCCCCACTTGCTGTTTTGATGATGAATAAAAATGTATATAAAAAGCATAGGAAATCAGAGAACTGCACTTAGATATCTCTTTGTCCAACACTGGTTTAGGTTCTGCTAAACCAATCTGTTTTGGTTCAGTTCACATTCAGGTTAATAACAATTTCTTAATCTGATTAGGGAATTATTTCAATGATGTTAATGCCACTATGCAAATTTAGATAAATATGCTGAGGGATAACCTTTATGTGAATCATTAAGATGAACATTAGCACTTTAAGCAGTCAATAGCCAATTAGATTCCTCCCACCTAACTCACAAAACAATTTAATATAATGCTGTACACATTAGCATAGTTACTACAAGGAAAAACTGATCAGATAAAATCAGATCTATTTTTCAGCTCTTTTATAAAGCCTGTTTTGGAAGTTGGGAGGTTCCAGAAGAGCAGAGCTGGGACAGCACTTCCCAAAGGCTGTTGGGCTGCTCTGTACTGAGGTGGTTTCTCCAGGGTGAGCTGGACAAGCACCAGGTCAGGGCAGCACTGGGGATTCTTCTGCAAAACAGATTCCTATTGATGGATTCAGTTGCTATGGAAACCCTGTGTGTGTGTTTTGAAGTGTCCCACAAGTAAAGGATTCAGATTCTAGATGACAACTTTGTATTGAAACAAGCAGATGAATTTTGGAAGGAGAAAAAAAACATTGGAAGTCCAAATTGGAGTGGGAGTCCAAATAAAACTCCCATTTGCTGCTACATTGGTCTGGACAAAATTTCAGTTACTAACAGTGTAATTATTTCTGTGAAACAGGTAGACACACATGCATCCACAACATTTCTGAAAGTCTGCAAGCCAGGAACCAAGTTTATTCACATTCCTATTTTCAAAAGCAAATTAAATTCTGATGGGTAAAAAAGAGCCATAACTGATTTTGCAAACTAACCATATCTTTGTTTGCTTTGCCAATCCTACATGTAAAGAATTTACAATAATAACAATGGGTCTAATTTGCTATTTGCTTGTTGTTTGTTTAGGATGGCAGTGCCTTAAGGCTCCAGCCATGAATGGGACCCCTTTGTGTGTGCCATATGTAGAATTTATCCTTACAAAGCCATACTTTAAACAACACCAATGTATGCAGTGTCTCCTGCAACTCCAGTACTCCCAGTTTATTATGCACCCTCCAATTACTGTTTAGGAACTGAAGGCAAAACAGGATTTTATAAACTGAGGATGATGGTGATTCCTTTGGGGCTGGTAAGAATCTTTGTTCTTACAAGCTAAACATTTATGCCCACTGTAAGGGTCTCCACTGTTACCTGAATGAAATCTTAACAGGATTTACTAGCTACTTTGAATTCTTTGAAAGAAGAGTATAGTTAAATTTTAACACAGAGCTCTGATTTCATATTAAAAATATCTTAGATGCAGTAATAGATAATGAAAAGTTATAAATAAATTATAAAGCAGTATGAGTTTACTTTGCTCATCATTATAAAATTTTCACTGCAATTGCAGCTTCCTCTCAATGGAACTGTTCTGCTTTTTCTATCCCACATCAATAATAATAATAATGTCATTTTCTTACCTGGATAGAGAAGCCTAGTACATTTTTAAAATATGTTTTACTCAATTCTTCAGTTCTGACATATAAACTTCTTCCTTTTTCATTATTTAGCTTAACAAAAAATGCTTCAACAAAAATCAATGTTTGCATTGATTTGCAATAAGTACATGGTACTTGGAGACCCGGAGACAGAATTATGTTTATGAAAACTTTTTCTCTTTTCATTCTGCTGAGCTAATAAAAGCTTTTCAGAAAAACTTCCTCTTCCTTCCACTTCTAGACATCACCTTTATAAAAACAGCAATACTAAAAGTATTCTACCAAGTATTCTTGGCCTACTGAGCACAAAAGAAATAACATATGAACCTAGAATAGATTACACTTCTTAATTATGAAGTATTAATGCTGGAAGGACTTACTACTTTACAAACAGAAAGGAGCACAGTATAAAGCAGCAGAGGAGAAAAGGTAGAAAGAAAAGCTTTCCATGTACCCAGCTGATCTGCCAGATGTTTCCCCTTCTCCACAGGAACAATCCTGTCATCCTCCATGTCACATTTGTTTCCAACCAGGATCACTTGTGCATTGTCCCAGGAGTAAGTCTTGATTTGTGTGGCCCTACAGCAGGTGAAAAGAGATTGTTACATTCCATCAGCTGTGCCAAAATACAATCCTATATTAAATATGAAACAAGTCCCATTAATACCAGCATCCCCAGGCTATGTTGGCTCCAGGACAAATGACCAGGCTTACACACAAAGCAAGGATGTGTAATTCACAGCACTGTTCTACTTTGCCACTCTTTAACTTTGTGTGACAATAAAGTTTCTTGTTAAGATTTTGCAAGTGTTTTAAAGATCACAAGATCCAGATAAAAAACTGAATGAAGTGATTTTTGAAGATTTGGAAGAATTTTTGTAAAGCTTATTCTCCTTCAGCTCTTATCTGTCAGGACCAACAATCAATTACAGCTCTTAAGGATATTGTCCCATAAAGAAAGCCATACACACTTCATGCTAGATTTACAGCTTCATATATAAGAAATAACAATAATTCTCTAATTTTCTGTAACACATTGTGCTGTGGAGTTTTAGGAACACCATAAGAACAGATTGAAGCATCAAGTTGTCTTTGCTTGAACAGGAAAACTTCGTGGAGACTGAAAATCACACAGAAACATGGAAACAACTGCAAAGGAGAAACAGAAATGTACCAAATTGGGAAGATGTGAGATCAAAGCAAGGCTCTGTGAGCTAATACTTGACCCCAGCAGGACTAAAGAGTACCTAAGGCAGGAAAGAGCAACGACAGACCAACACTAACTGCAGTGGCACAGGGGTGCAGTGCATGGGAGCTTGGGCAGGAGCACTCAGGTGAGCTTGGAGCATCTCAAGCTTTCTGTGCTCATTGCTGAAACTGGAGTGAGCTCACTGTGGATTACAGGACTCTGACCTTACATTTAAACTTTTTAGAATTTTTCCATGACAAAACAGATTTTTTTTTTTTTTATATCCTGAGGGCCCAGTCCTCTCCCACCATCCTTGGTGTCCCAGAGGTGTCCCCGAGCCAGCAGCAGAACATTATTAGCTCAGCAGCATTCACTTTCATCCATCTTTTCAGACCCACACAACCTATTTTATCTTCAGCAAGTCACCTCTGTCTTTGAAGGCTCCCTCCTCCCCAAGGGTAATTAGGCTGCACTGCCAGAAGCCACACACTCCTCCATCCTCCTCCACTCTCTAACTCACCTTCCCACTCCTTGCCCCAGCTCACCACCACTCCAGGCAGGACAACACAGCTTCAGGCAAATCTGCCACTTCCCAGGAGTCCACTCAAACTTTTGTTTCTGTAAAAGTTTCCTTGAACTCCCTTAACAATAAAGCACTTGATTCTTTCTCTTTTGAATTAGCAGCAGCCTCCAGCTCTGATCCACTAACGACAATTTTTAATTAGTCTGAGTTGCTTACTTGCTTTTTTTCCATGGAAAGCAGCCAGCTGTGTTACTCCACAGATAACTGGGAAAAAGGGGTAATTTCACTGCACAACTTGGCTTGAAGAGGCTGCCTGCTTGGACTGCCCTGGAGAACAGGAACCTCACCCAGACCCATAGTGCAACATGCAAAAATAAATAAGATTGTGTGCAATGAAACCTCTTACTCTCCCTAGTGTCCTCCTGGACAGGCACTCACTCCAATGCAGTTTTAGCTCCTCCAGTCTATCCCTTCTGGGTGTCTCCCTGTACTGTACACAAGCCCTGTGAGAGCTAATGTGAATCTGTGATGAGTTTTTGGGGCACTTGGGTTTCTTGGGTTTCTCAAGGCTCATCAGAAATCAGCCAAAAGCCCAGGAGGATGAAATCTCCCCAGTCCCCCTCCACAAACAATAGTGAGAAATGCTCTCCCCAGGTTCAATTTAAAAGAGCTGACAGCAGGCTTCTCCTCTGACTCACAGCTCAGCCTCTGCATTCATTCCAGCCCCTGGCATCATATGGGGGCACACAACCAAATCTTAACTGTTGAAACAGAATTGCTTAGAAAATGAAAAAGAAGCAAACAGCATGAAGGATCTCTCAGAGAAACACATCCTTCTCCTTGTTTTGTACAAATTAGTGGAAAACCTCTTACAGAACACCAATTTTTATTCTTCTTAGGAATGAAAAACCACCAACCAATCAAAAAGTTATGAAGAACATATAAAAGAAACCCTGATGTCCATACAAAAAAAAAAGGCAGAAAATTTCCAGATGCTTTTGGGAAGATAAATGAATAAATAGCAAGGCTTGTGTGATGGAGCTCTTTCAACAGCTATCAGGGCAGCCTAATATACACACTGGGAGAAACATATTTCTGTGACCCAATAAAATGCTGTGCCTTGTTTGTGCTGAATTCCCCAAATTAACAATAAAGCACAAACTTTGTGCTTCATGCTTGGAAGAAAAATAGTCTCACATTTACAGTAACATGGAGGTATCAACAATTCAGTTTGGGTCAAAGATAAATAATGCTGATTTGTGAACCCAGCTGTCACTTGTATCTAAGTTAAATTTTACCAATTTTTAGTTCCCTTCTATGAAATTGTCTAGATTGTCAAAAGCAGAGCTTCCATAATATTTTCTATTTACCTTACAATTTCAAATACTGAGTATATTTTAGTTCCATTGCAGTTTCAAACAAGGTATAAACAACTGATTTATCCACACACCAAACTATCAACCCAACATCAAATAACAGCTATCAAAGAAGACTACTAAAAAAAATTCTACATACTGATCTGAAAGCTATGAAAGCTCATTTAACCCTTTCACTCACTCTACAGGAAAGATATAGTCAAAGGAAATAATTACTTATATTCAAATATCAGTCAAAACCAATATTTGTGTTTGCCTATTTATAATTTTACTTGTGAAATAACCTGAGTGAACTCTTGCCACACTGCAGTAAGGAAAATCTCACAGGCTTGATATTTTAAGGTTTCTTATACAATGTGTTTTACATTTTCCAGGGAACAAGAGAACAACTCATGTTCCAGGTATTCCCAAATGCATTTAAATTGTGTCTCTTTCTCAGTGGTTTTGAGATCATCATCATTAATTGGGGTGATTCATGTGAATGCAGGAAGACTCTGCTTTGCATTTATATTCTGCTTGGAGAGTTTGTCTAAATAGCTGATATACAGCCATGATCCTCTCACTCAGGACAGAAAGTGCCTTTACTTGGTTTAGGGGAGGTCTGAGAGACACAAAGCAAACCAGGATCCACTTCAGGACATCCCCCCATAAGAAGGGTGAGGGTAACAGATCTCCCAGGGAAAAAATCATTTGGCAGACTGGAAGGAATATTCTCTTTTCCCCTGTGGATAGGTGAGGCCCAATCAGGAGGATGTAAAACAGTCACATGCCACACATGGAGATAAACCAGCTCAAGCTAGAGACACCTTAATTTTCTATGGAGAATACAGCTCCTGACTGAAGACCATGTAATAACTTTTTTAAATCATAAATTCTACTTGCTATGCTAGAAAATGGCAGACACCAATAGAGCAGCACCAGCCAGAAACTTTTCTTCTCAATTTCTTGTGCCTTTGGAAGTTTAGGAAGCAATTTTGCAGACTAAGGAAAAACCATCTCCCAGCTGCAATAGCCACTAGAGGACTCTGCTGGCCCAGAGATGCTGGCTTGGCTGCAGCTCTTATCTGCATTGGACAAGCTTCAGGAAGGAAGGAAATGGTCCTTTTTATCCATCCCACTGCCTCATTTGAGCTCAGAACATTTGGAAAGATGCCTGACAGACAGAGGAAAAACACCCTGATGGTTCACCTCTGTCCTTTGGCTGACAAGGGGCTCTTAGCAAAGATATTCCTGCAGCTCCCATGGCACAGGAAGATGTGAAGTCAAACAGACAGAGCTGACCTTTCCCAATTCTTATTCCCACACCAGTGCCTTTGATGGAACAGACCTTAGACCACTTCCAATATAAAGCTTCAGGTTAAACTTCACCTGTGCAAACTTTAAAATAGTAGCAGCTCAGAGATGGAGATTTGGTAATTCTTGGCTAATTTAAGACTGGTAAGTAAAACTTACTAGAACAGAACCAACAGATAGACAGGTAGATGAACTGTGTGGTCATTGGATCTTGTTTCATCAGGGAAACAGGCTGGAAATATTTATAGTTTAGTGAAAGATATTGGCCCAGCTCACATGGCTGCACTCCTATGGAAAACATCCCTGTGCAGACACTTGCAGAAAAAGCTTCATCTGAGCTTGGTGAGCAAAACTTGATGGATGAAACTGGTTTAGGCAAAACCTTTAGGTTTGTGTTTCTAACAAGAAAAGAATGTATTCCTCAACCACCAGCTGAAGGGCTGCTCAGGATGGGGCTGCAGTTCATGTGGTGTTGTGGTACTGGGGATGGGGGGTCAAAGTGGAGACTGCATCTTGAATGTGACCTTCATGACCAACTGCTTTAGTGAAAGAGAGAACAAAACTGGGCAGCTTTGGAGGACAGACAAATCACTTCAAACAGCAAACCATGTTGTCTCAGCTTTTGAGTTACAGCCTGGCTTAGGGAATACAGGATAGGTGCTCAACAGAAAGCCAGGCTGAGCCAGATGCTCAGAGCCACAGCCAGGATGTCACATGCTCCCAGTGGGTCACCAAGATCACTGCAAATCAATCTGAGTCAGATCACATTAACCACTGCACTGCCCTTCTCTGCACTGTGACCGTTCTTATCTGCAATAAAGAGCAACCAGGGAAGCAGCAGAAATGACAGAAATGATTGCAAGACATTTGAGTGGAGTCACAGGGCACTACTGAGGAGAAATACAGCCTTTTCCCAAATTCCTGAGATGCAAATTGAACAGCCACTGTTAATCTGTATTTTTAGCAGCATAGCCAGAAATCTCATAAACAAAACAAAACAAAAAAAGCATTAAATGATTAATTTCTTCACAATAAATTGAAACTTTTAAATGTAACAAATACTGCAGTATGCCACAACATTTTTATTACAACCTTTTCATTAAAGTGAAGCTGTAGAATTTTTCTAAGGAACATTAATAAATCAAATCACTTAGGTGAAGAGGAAAGAACATGGTGATGGAAGGTGGGATGGCTCACGTTCTCAACAAACAATTGTGGGGAGAGAACTGGCCAAAAACCCAAAGCAACCCAACATTAACAACAATATTTCAGTATTTCCTACCAGTCCTGCACAGCATTGAAGGAGTCTTCACTGGTGATATCATACATGAGGACAAAGCCCATGGCTCCTCTGTAGTAGGCTGTAGTGATGGTCCTGTATCTTTCCTGTCCAGCTGTATCCTGCAACAGAAAGGAATATTTAGGCTTTAAGATTTCAATTCTCAGAAGCAAAAGCTGTAATCAGGTCCTATATCTAAAATAAGGCAACCACATTTTGTTATTATACATTTCAAAATTCTCAGTTGCTCCCAAATGAAATGAACTCTTACTTACATTTTAGCATTAATTAGGCTTTTGCATCAACCATGATTTGTTAAATGCATTTTGACACATGTACTATTAAAAAAATACCAAAGATGTCAACCCTTTAATTGCTCCTCTCTGCCTCAGCCACAATGCAATAATAAAATGTTAGCAGAGTTCACTGAAAGCTGACACTTCAAAGCAGAGGCAAAATAACCAGCCCAGGACTGTTCCAGGCAGAAAATATTTACACGTTGCAATTCAGTGTCACGGTCAGGAAAATGTCCTTGAGGTAAATGCTGAGGGTGGCTCCTATTTTTGCCTCAGGTTAGAGACTAAAATTAAAGATTTGATGCAATCAACACTATTATAAAAAGTGAATTTAATGTGGAATATCCCAATCACAGAGTCTGAGGTGCATATACTAATGTGAGATGTATCAATCCTCTTCTGTTGGTTCATCTTGATTCTGTTTACCTGTACAGTTCCTCCACCTGCAGTTGTCATTTCTGTGTTCAGCTGGGCAGCACAAAGGTGAAACTCTGGCATATGCAACAGAAGAATTTTGAAAGACTTGTGACAGCTAGAAAACATGCCAACTACCATCTGGTGGATGTCAGTAGCACTCTTCCTTTACATTTTACAAGCTTATTTTTAAACTGAAGAATATTTCTACACCAGAACAGCAGCCCTACAGCCCGATTCATTCCCTCTGGACCTGCCTTCTGAACTCAGGAGAGAAGTCATGTGCTGATTGTCTCTCTCACTCTGAAGGTTCCTGTCTTTTGAACACATTTCATCCTTCTTTTGGCAAATGGCAGCTCTGTGAAACAGCTGCAGGGAGCCAAAAGGCTTTGCCTTCAAGTGCGTGCTCAGTATGAGATGTCAAGTTATAGTTACTGTGATGGGTCAGTCCTAAAATGAACCATCCTTCAGTGCTCCAAAACCCACCCTGAAGAAAGCACTGCTGCCACTGGTTTAAAATGTGATTATAAAGCTCTAAAGAAAAAGACCCCAAAGGACTTAACAAACGTTTTACTAGTTGGAAGAGTAAAATAAACCACAAAGAGCACTCTTGCAGGAGTAGAGATCAGACACAGCACAGACACACACACAGGGGGAAACTCAGCTTTAAAATCATCCTGCTCATCATTGCCACAGATGCAGCTTTGTTTTTGCTGCATGCAAGAGGCAGTGCTGGCCCTTGCAGAACACACAGCAGCCAGTCTGTGGCCACCTGTTGTTCTGCACCAAACATCACAGAGCCTCTCTGTAGGAGGACAGTGCTTGTAAATAAGCTCCCTACAGCTTGCTTAAAAGGCTCTGCTATTGCACTGCTGTGAGACTATCCACAGCTGTAACACACTGTGAATTTCCCAGTGGAGAGGCTGTGCAGCAGGAATCTTGCTGTTTCTCCACCAGTTCTCTGGGAAAATATGTGATTTTTTTTCTCTTAAACTTGTGCATTTATTTTAAGGTAGGGTAGTCCATTGGCTGATCACGAGGAACCATTGCACACTGGCTGAGGAATTGTTCTGTTCCCTGCTGACAACAGGACAGAGGTGGGAATATCAGAATGAGGTGGGCTCCACCCTGCAGCCTGAGTGACCATTTCTTCTCCTGCCAGTGATAAATCACAGAGCACTCTCATATCCACTGACACCAGATCCCAACAGCTAAACCAGCCATGACAACTAGATCCTGACTGTGTTTCTTCACACAAGGAAGGTCTCAGCAGTAATAGTATTGTTCTTTTATTCAGAGAGATGATAGTTGCATTTTTTAGCCTGATTTCCTAAAGACATGAGGCTTATTAAAACATCAGTCTCCTCAAAGGCATTCTTGATCACATTTGGCTGAGGGAAAATGTGTTCAAGTGTTTTTATATATGTCACAAAAAGTAGTTGGTAAGGTGAAGAGAGACCTTAAACATATCTTAGCAGTGAAAAAAGCTGAAGTGCAGTGATTATTTTTTCCAAACACCAAATAATTCACATGAGAGAAGTTTTCTTTGTGTCTCATTAAATCAGTAACCTCAGATATTCTGCAACCAACAAAACCAAACAAATCCATGGGAAGTCAGGCTTCTCCATTTCTGATGCTCACAGCATTATTGTTTGATACCTGCATTCCCAGGTTCATCTGCCTTCCAAATCTCATCTCCTATTTTCTCCTCTGTGTTCAAGCAGTGCTCTCTCTGACTTAGGGCATGAGGCTGTGACTAGGCAATAAGTGACTGCAAGACACATTGTCAAGTTACATGCAGAATAATTTGGAAAGAAATTAAATTTGACAATGGCTCAGAGCAAGGACTCTGCTCTGGACATTCAGGCTGTCCTGGGAAGCAGCCCCAAGGGACACACAGGGTGACTTCCAAAATCTGTCCTGATACCACCTCAGTGCCTCAGCTCAGGGAGCAATTGGACTGAAAAAGCCAAGTTGTGCTATTACCTGAAAGCTCTGGAATTTAGCAAATCTGATTTCTGTCTGGGATCCCTCTGTGCATGGGGATGGCCCCAATTTACACATGAGTGAGAGATGGGGCTGCAGGAGGTGCAGAACCCCGAGGGATAACATGTGTTTGCTCAGTCATAACCTGTCCTATGTGGGCAGTGCACTAAAATCATTAGAAAGGTAAGTTGCATATTCACTAGGATATACTTGTGTGCCTGCATTCTCAGATTGTCAGAGGGAGAGTGTGTGAGGGAAATATATCCTGTATGTCATGGTATATAAAAACTGTTCATACCCTTGCCCTGGTAGCCATGGCCAGAGATGTGATTCATCTCTTCCTGAGTCACTGATGGTTTCCTCACTCTGTTTTACTGTACAGGTACAGAGCACATCATCTCCCCTTACAGCTTTGTAGTGGCATTTCTCCAACTCCATCTGAATTGTTGTACTGTCACCCTGAAATTACACTTTTTTCCTCAGGTTACATTTGCTTCTTAGACAGCGATAAACTGGCCTAATTTTCTTGACTCACACCATGAGACCTTAAGTGCACACACTCCCCCCCACACACACAGATGCCTCAGCATAAATAAAATAAAACAAACTGCAAAATCTGAGCTCACTTTCTTCAGCATTTACAACAGTTGTCCTTCCCTCAGTTTAAAACACCACGAGCCTCAGGCAATTAGTAATTTCGGGTTTTTAAGTCCAAGTTTTTTATCTAATGAAGGAAAAAAAGCCTGACAGAAATTGCTCTCCACCCCACCAAGTTGTTTGCAAGATTTCCAGGTAGACCACAGACTCATTAGGAGACAAGTACATGAGGCACAGGCAGGGATCAGCAGAAAGGTGATGCAGCACTAATTAACAGTCCAGCCAAATGCCAGGGTGGAATAGCCTGAGCCCTCAGCATCCAGAATCCTGCTAGGCTGTCCCTGAGGAGGAATCAGAGAGCTTGGCTGTGAGCAGGCACACGAGGGTCTCTTGAGGTGTATTTCCACCAGTGTGCTACCAGCTCTGCTCTTCTGCAGCTCATGTGCGTGCCTGTGCTTTATGCAAACAATTAAAAACACCCACAGGACCATTAGTGGGGAGCGTGAAACAAAAATTTGAAGGTTTTGCATTAATGAGCCATCAAAATTCAGTGTTTTCTTCAGAGAAGAAAAATATCTAAATGCATTTGCATTGTGTGCAGATGCCCTCTAGTCTCAAGATCCACCACACAAGCATTTGCAATAGGAGTACAATCATCTTTTCTTAAATTTACACTTGGCTCTCTCTGCAGAAACTGCAAGGTACTAACACAGGAAACATATTTGAGTTTTTAAATAATGACAGATGCTCTTTGCTGCAGCTCTGAAAAATCACAATCCCTGATTCTGAACGTTCTAGTGAAGGTTTCCAGCCACAAATTCTTTGTTCCAAATAAAATGTCACTGAAACATCTAATCTGTGCTGAATTTAATCCCCTTAGCACCATGACTTTTCTAGCAGTGTATGTGACAAATAGCCTCTAAAGAAATCGACATATCAATTTTTTTTAAAGGATTATGGTGTGATTTCCATGGGTTTTTTTGTTTTTTTAAAAAATAATATGCAAGAATGAGAGCTGCTCATCATCCAGCTATCAGCAATATCTACAAGTGCACGTTCTTGGCATCATCCTGCTTTGGGCTGCTCAGAATCAGAACAGAGGCTACATCCCCCCCAAGTACCAGCACCCACCACAATCATCAGACCTGCTCAAGGAAAAACTTCTTCCCTGCTGTTGATTGTCACACCTACACTGTGGCATTTTGCACCTTGTTTGGGGTTTGGGTCAGCCTTGGAGACAGGATAATCCATTTCCCAGCCCCGTGGTCACAGGGGGATATTATATTCACACACACACACATTTCCTTTGCAAAAGTAGACTTTGAAGCTACCAAGAATGAGATAAACAAAAGTCACCTTGGGAAAGGGGAAGGGGAAAAAAACAATCCACCCACCAGGTAGCACAAGAGAAAGGGACCTTGGGCAGACTAGGATGTGTCATTAATGAGAGAATGTTAACATTAAGCTCAGTGTTTCCTGCTGGCAGCTAGAAATAGGAACAAACAGGCAAGCAGGATGAGTCACTGGTTAAGACATGGAAAAGATGTGATGTCATGAAAAACCTGTGAAGATTCAATTGCTGCCAGGAGCAAAATAACACCTGGTTCCTTCAGAACTCAGCTCTGATCAAAATGCTCCAGTTCAACAGATCATACTAGGCTTTTTTTTCTCCTCTGTTGTTATTGAGTGCTCTCATTGCCCAAGAGCCACTGGAACCAGCTCAGACACATTCAGCTACCTTGAGAGACATTTCATTTCAGCAATATGCAGGAAAACATTTCTGATGTGAAAAAGAACCAACACAAAACCCCTTGCTGAGTACTTTATTTAACATTTCCACATTATGGCTATCTTCACTTCTACTCTTCAGAAGCAGTAAAACCAGCAGCCTTGGATAATTTCAGTATTTACCAGTTGCAGGAATTCCCCTTTTTCTATCCTGTTTTACTTACCCTGTACAGAAAGTACTACTACCCTGTTCTCTCTGACATTCCCACACTAACTGCTTGCAATAGAGAGATGGAAATTTTTTTGAAAGAGACTTTTAATGCACACAGAGTCTTCAAGAGCCCACCAGTCATCAGAGGCCTCGATCATGCCCAACACACAGGCTTTTAAAGCTGTTCCCTGTAACTCAGTGGCTAAGTAGCTCTTCAAGTGAGGTATTGCACTCACTTCTCAAAGTACTTTTGTAAAATAAGCTTATGGACAAGCAGGAAAAGCTTCTGTAGATTGACCTAATCCACCATTAAAATATTTCTGGCAGTAGGGAAGCCCCTGCTCTTTTTTCTCAGCAGCTCCATAACATGTAGGACAAAAAGTGAATCACTGAAAATGCAACAGGGTGCATTTGCTCAGCAGAATGTAATTCCCACACTGGAATCAGGCCAAGGTACTGTGATTGACACTACTGCTCATGACCTGCTAAGATGTTAAAAATGTTATTTCCATTTTCCCAGGTGCTTTGAGATTGTAGTGAAGATTAGCATCAGTTGCACTTCTTGATCTGTCAGAGGGTAAGGAGGACTGGAACAGGACTGGCTTACCCATAAACTTTATCTGCTCTTCTCATCTTTTTGTAGACTGAGTTTTTCAGTTAAAGTATTTAAAAGACAGTGGCTGCAAAGGTGAAATCACATAAAGAGGTACACACAAAGATTAAGTTCATTCTGCACATTTCTTAAATCACATAGAATTGAAAAGTCTTATTTCTCATTACTTAGAACTAACATGAAGATCAGTCTTGTGTTGTTGATTCTTCCTGATCCAGCTACCTTGATAGAAAAATAAAGAAATGCCAGTGATAAAAATCTGTAGCATCCACACCACATGCCTACTTCAAATTCCATTTTGTTAGCTACAAATAAACAGCAAAGTTCAAGAGGTATATGATGCATTTGAAAGCCCATCCACTGTGGGCAAGTGATAAAAGCATCACTGATATGATAAAAAAAACCCCAAAAACATCTAGGAGGCTGAGATCCCAGAGTAAGTGGATGCATTACTATTATGGAATATATTGCCAGTTTTGCTAGATCCTTTTAGTTTTCCCACGTATATCCCTTAATTCTGTTAATCAGCCCCGGTAAGAAGGGCTGTACAAAGCACAGCTGTCTGAGCAGGGTTAGCCACTATAAGCACTATTAATTAGCTACTCTTGAAAAGTTGCTAAATTAATTACAGAAGCAGCACTCACTCCTGAGAATGAGCCAGTGGGGACATCCTAACCAGTCCTGCAGGGTAAGGAACTGCTGTGCTCCAGCCCAGGGTCACCACAGTGGGCACAGCTCCTGCTAACCCGGGCCATGTGCAGTGGCACAAAGGGACATCTCAGCTCCTCACCAATGAGCTGCCAAAAGAGCGAGGGCACAGCGTGAGGAGGGAGCGGTGGCTGCACAAATCTGCCTGGCTTCGGCAGCCTCGTTCTTTGGGCTCGGAAGGAACGAGGAGGTGAAGGGAATGAATCGCGGTGCCGTGGGGCTCCCTCCCCTCCCCGCGCCGGGAGCAGCGAGCAGGAGGCGGCAGAGCTCCGGAGCCCGCTCCTGGCTGAGCCAATGTCATGGAAACCAGCGAGGGAGCGGGGCTGGGCAGGGATGGCACCCGCAGGGATGGCACCCGCAGGGATGGCACTGCAGGGATGGGCACCCGCAGGGATGGGGATGGCAGGGATGGGCATCGCAGGGATGGCATTACAGGGATGGGCATCACAGGGATGATGCCCGCAGGGATGGGCACCACAGGGATGGTATCACAGGGATAGGCACTCACAGGGATGGGCACCACAGGGATGGCACAGCAGGGATGGGCATCACAGGGATGGCATTGCAGGGATGGCACCCGCAGGGATGGCATCACAGGGATGGCACCGCAGGGATGGGGATCGCAGGGATGGGCATCACAGGGATGGTGCCCTCAGGGATGAGCACCGCAGGGATGGCACCCGCAGGGATGGGCACCACAGGGATGGGCACCACAGGGATGGCATCGCAGGGATGGCACTCACAGGCATGGGCATCACACCCCGCCGCTACCCAGGGATGGTGCCCGGCCCTGGGCAAGCCCTTCCTTAACTCATTTACAAAGCAATCATTTCGGTGTTTACAAAAATCAATGACTTTGTGCTTAAAGACCTGTTGCAATCCCTAATTGTAAAAAATAAAACTTGGTGCTCTGCTAGGAGCATCCCTCCGAGGGCTGGTTCTTATCAAGGGAAGATTTCATTTTATTTAGGAGTGGATTAGGGCTAAATCTGAGCCTCATACTTCACAAGAACCCCGCAGAGATATTATGTCAAGAGGGTCAATTCTAAGACAAAGTGCTCAGAAATTCTGGGAAGCTGCCCATGATATTTTTGAGATGAAAATACTAAATTGAATTAAAACCATGAGGCACGAATGTGTGCTTTAATTTGAAGGGCAGCAGCAAGACAAAAATAAAATAATCAAGCTTAATTTATGTTAACAACAACATGCCAATAAAAAGGAAATATAATATTCTTTTAAGGTCTTTAAAATCCTAATGCGTAATTTTTCAAGATTTGGTGGAAATTAAGAGTCGATCAGGCAATTTTTCACTTTGTTACCTCTCAAATTAGGAAAAAAGCCCCACTGTGAGCATTCAGGTGAGCATTAAGAAAAAATAAAGAAGGGTCTAGCACTCAAGAAGGTAGAATGAAAGCTTAAAGACAACAAAACCCAAAAGCAATCTGAACTACATAAACCAGAAGATAAATAAAAAGGAAAAGAAAAAGTACATATCTTACTTCAGTGGAGTTTGAAAAACATTTTCTAAATGTTGGAATTAGCAATAACATAGATTCCTCTCTCTCGTGTGTTTTTGTTTGACAGAAATGTGCACATACTTTTAAAAGCAATGCAATAAATAGATTTGATATATTGGTGACATGCTTAAATTCACAAGAAATATTTAAAAAAAAAATCAAATGGAATTTTAAACTCTCCAAATAAACCCACATCTCTGCTAAGAATATAAAGGAAGACTTTCAGCTAAAGAACAGCTATTTTGGAGTTGTCCTAAGCATCTTAAAATAGAAGCTTAGAATTGAAGTGCTTTGTCAGCCACAACAGTACACGCATGATGATGCTCAAGTAATAGCACAAGACAAAGAAAACAATCTTCTGCCATTTACCGCGATGTTTTCTATTATAACCACACAGATAAGATGTTAAGAGACATTTTGTTGTGCAGCAGCTGCAGGAGGCTCCCAAGGCAGCCCAGGAAGAAGCTCGGGGCACAAGTGGTTACAGCTGATGTTTCCAGGTGTGAGGTCCTTTTGAGCACTGCTGTAAGTGTACCCACCCTTGTGCTGATGCTCCTTTCTGTTTTCCATTTGGAAAGAGAGCCAGGAGCAAATACTCCTCCACACACACGAGATGTTTTGCTGTTTGGTAGTTTTACTGTTCTATTTTAACTGACCAATTCACCACCAGCTCCCTGCTCTTGCTAAGCCCCAAACTGCCTTTGGCCAGTGGGCACAACGAGGGCCCAAGTGGCTCAAACCTTCCTGATGAAAAGCACATCTTCACCTTTACCTTTTCAGAAAGACAGAGGGAAAAGCAGATTTCCCAGCTGAAGAAAAAGTGTAGTTGGCATTATAAAAAAAACAACATGCTGCTGCATGCCTCCAGGTTCACCTGTCTCCAGCCATGCACACCAGTGGGGCTCTGGTCAGGCTCCCAAGCACAGCCTGCTGCTTTTACTAAACAGGATCACTCAGTTCAGCCCAAATTCGGGGAGATGCCACTTGGGGATTGATATAAAATAAGTCCTGAAGAATTGTAAGGTCCTGTCTGCATCCAGTGACCTCAGCAAAGAATCCTGCATATGCAGGGGTCCTGACTTCTTTCAAATGTCTAGATAAGAGGAACACAAGACACAGCATTTTCCATGTGATCTGTTTCTCAAAACACAGACCTAAGCCCAAGGAAAGGAGTCTGTAAAAAACTATTTATGACAACTCCAAACTGTCTTATTTAAAGCTAATAAAAATCCTACAAGCAACCGAGACAGCATGAGATCCTATTTGTACAGAACACTAAATGTGTGCAATGCTTTACACATCAAAAAAATACAGGGGCATCAGTCTTCATTATATTCTAGCAATTTTATATTAATATAGCTTCATAAAATAGGGAAACTGCACAGCATTACCCCAAGCAAGCAAAGGTCTATCAACCAATCTGTAATTGAAGCAATCATAGTATCAGGCACAATACAAGCACAAGTGCATGCATTATGCTGCTTCCCAAATCACCCAGGCCCTCTGCCAGGAGAAAATTGAAATCAGGCTCTCTGCAGCCGTGGCTCAGTTCAGCAAAGGGAGCTGAACTACACTCCATTACCTCGCACTTCTGGAAACACTTCCCAGCTTAGGAATGAATTAATAGTGTTACACTGGGAAAAACACACTCTGAAATATTTATCAAATGAAAGCAGCCTCCCTAGCAAGCAGTAACCTCTGGGCAGACTGTGCTCTGCTTTCATGTGCAGCTGAGTGATGTGTCTGGAGAAGGGGCAACAAGTTGATGTTTGGAGCAACACACATTATTTACTGTGACAGAGATTTAAAAAGGGCTCTTAGGACTTGTTTTTTGTCCCATCTCAGCCCAAATCATTTCTCTGGACTGAAAGGATGCAAAAGCAAACTTTGGAGCAAAGCATAAGTGAGCAAATTAGATCTGCCAGTGAGCTAAAGGCATTTTCACTAAAGGGGACATGACTTCAGCAACAGCATAACTGTTTCAAAACATTGTGAAACTACAATTAAATTAATTGCACCTTCTGCCTGCTGCTATTTTGCCTTATTCTGACATTAAAGAATTAGAACTCAACACAATTTTGGAGGCTTCAGAGCAGCAGGGGAAGCTTTGGTGTTGGCTGTCTGGAGCTTACCCTGCTGCTTTATCCCAAGATTCAGGCAGTGACAGTATCTGCCCATTCTGCAGAAGAAAGTGATTCCTGCTCCTTCAGGGAACAGTTGCTGTTCCACTGCTATGCTCATATCACAAACACCACCATCAAAAGAACAGAGTTCAGGGAACAAAATGTATCCCCATTTAAAGCACTAGAACTGAAAGGAAAAAACAAATCTCTCTTCACATAGCACCAAGATCTACTTTCTCCATCTATTTTTCCCAAGGGAAGTAATTTCCTTTGACCATAGCTTTTCTTTATATCTCTCGAGTCAACTGAAAAATTATGAAAGCCACAACAATATCCAAAACTGTTTAGATGTGTTCTTTTGCTAGTTCTTCATATGGAGCCTGGAGAAGAAGTGGAAGACTTCAGCCCTGTCCTACCAGGACAAACTGAGAGCTCCCCCAACTCTCAGTCTCAGCCAAGCCTTAGCAAACTTGAGTGATAACATCAGAGCTCATGTCTTGCCAACACCTCCAACTGAGAGCAGGGAATCCTAAAATCTAAACCTCGACAAGAAGTCTTTGCAACAGGTAAACAGTTTTTTTTTGCCAACCTTCCTGATGCTTAGGGACAAAAAAATTCCTGGATCCTAGTTCTCCTCATTAAGTAGGGCAAAAGTAAATATGCAGCAAAGTTTCATCCATCTTATGTAGTCTTCCTGGAGTCAAACAGTCAGGCAATAAAGTATTAGATGATAAAGAATAAACACTGTTCTAATCTAGGTGTCCTTCCACATCACTAATGATACATCAAATCACCCTGCATTCATTAGGGCAGTTACATCAACAGGCAGCAAATGTTAGAGAAAAACTCCCAGATAGGAACAGGCAACATGTTTACCTCCTTTGAATTAGTGAGCAGGCGAGCTGCAGTCTATCTCCTGAAATGAGCTGTAAACATAACTGACCTCCAACCATGCCCCTCTTTCAAAACAGCTTATTGACATGAGCTGTAGGAACCACCTCACATCCACACTTGCTTCAGTGCCACATCCATGCTCTGCTCTTCAGAAAGGGAAGGGGTGGGATTTTTGTGTGGAAAGAAGAAAAAGAGCAGGTATTCAAGGTGTACCTGGAAAAAAGAGGTTTATGAAAGAAAATGGAAGGGATGAAATGAGAAATAGAATGGGACTTTTCTGGAGGGAATGGGATCTGCCACTTCAGGAAAAGACACACCTGTAACATGGTGTGGTTGAGGAAGAAAGGACAAACTGAAATGAGCCAAAGGAACATCAAAAATATCATGGGAAGGCTGGGTTATCATAAACCATTGGAAAATGAGCGGTATTTGGATGAGTTAATCATTGCAATCATCACAGGATGTTACAAGGCTTGTTTCAGAAAAGGCAACACAAGCAGCTTCCTTGGGTAGGGGCAGCTCTCTTCATCTGTGACAGAGATCAGCAGGTCTTGAGGCAGTCTCTCCTTCAAGCTTGAATGACTCTCTAAATCTGCAGTTCCCAAGGTACTTAGAAACTGCAAATGATGAAGTGATATTATCCTTGTCACACTTAGTAAGAGCAAAGAACTCCAGCTGATCTCACCAGGTCTGGGACTTGTACCCATTTCACTATTTTTAAAAGGGAGAGAAAACACTTCAATTAGTTATTTTGGTAATCAGAGACCTCAGCATCTGCTGGTGGGTTCAGGTTTTTACTTGGTTGGTTTTTACATCTTTTTGTAGAGTTTCTTCTGTCATTTCCAGGGGTTTGACCAAACTCAGCAGCCACAGAATAACGAAGAAATCTGGTAAAGCTTAAGAAAAGATAAAGATGAATTTTGTTCATGCATCCAAGAGACTCAGGTCAGGATTTGATGCTGTGTGACAGATGTTTCTAGCATGCAGCAGCATTGTCCTCTTGGAACTTTTCCATTCTGTCAGCTTGTGACATAATTGTCTGTTGGACAATTTCATTGCATGGTAATGCAGATTTTAGTGCACAGCCTGCATTGAGAATTACAAACTCAGAAGCATAGTTGTTGCCACCTCTATATCCACGTGGTTACTAAAAGCCATTTTGCAGACATACTCAGATTCCAGGAGGAATTGATGAAAAGACAATTAATGAAATATTCTAATGAAAAGAGAAACACAATCACAGGCTTCACATTGTGTCCCAGTTAGACTGTGCTTAGGTCAGAATTCTCAGGTGCTAATAGGATTGTAAAAACAAAGAAAGTGAATAATTGAAGGAAAAAATCAACTAGGCAAAGTAGTAAAAATACTTTTAATTAGCATCTTTGTTTTGCTGAAGGGATCACAAGGTTTCAGTAGCAGTATATAACAGAGAGTGTGCAAACACATTGTTGTAATAAAAGGGAAAACAAGGAATTCAGAAAGAATGTGCTATATTAACTTGATACTGCCAGGGTAAACAGTTTTACAATCTTGTAAGGAAGATTAGGATCACAAGTTACCAGGATACCATTGTTCCTTCCAGCTTTGTGTTCTCAACACAAAATTGAATACTTAACACAGACCTGTACTTTCCCTGCTGCAAACTCATTCATCCTGTTGTTGCAATAAACCAGCACAGGACCTTTCAGAATTTCTTTGTTCACAGGAGTCACCAGCTTGTTGTCCATAATTCATTACAGTTCAATTTGGAAGTGAAATAATTTCTGGGCACAGTTTTCCAATGTAACTTCAGAGAGAGCATCTGATGCAGATTTTGCTCCCAGGTATGCTGCTGTGGGAGCTGAGGTTTCCTGGGTTTGTCTGAGCTCAGCTGAGATTAGCAGCTGATTTTCCATTTCTTCATTTGCTCAACAGTGACAAACCCTGCCAATCACAGAGCAGGCTCCTGTCACTCCAGATGGACAGTGCTGGAGGGGCAGCTCAGAAAATGGGGAAAGAAAGCTCATCACAGGGTGTTACAGCAGGGGAGACAATGGCACATGCCAAGGCCTTTTAGGAGCTCTGCTGAGTCTTTGTGAGAACACTTTTCTCTTCAATGACCTTTCACTGGCAAGGATTTTCCTCCCCATTACATGAACACCTCCCTACCTGCATGGATTACTTCTGGTCACTTACAGTGCCATGGATCTACTTCTATCCCCATCTGTCCTTGCAGAGAAGACCTGAATACTGGGGACATGTGAGAGACAGGCATTTATAGACACAGTGTGACAAAGCCATTCCAGGACTAGTTAGTGCTCTTCTTAAGGAAGAGAAGGAAGAGTTGATATGTAAGAGAATAATAATAAAAAAATAAAAAAATAAAAAAGAAAAAAAATATATAGAAAAAAAAAAAGAAAAGAAAAAGAAAATAAAAGCCAGCCTGGAGGTAGCTATTCATTTATACTGGAATGGAGATTGGAGGTGTTGCATAGAAATACAGATTGTTTTGGCCACAAAGAATTAGGTTTCACAGGTCCATATATAGAGTATAGTTCATTTGCCTTTACTGCTCATCTGCTTACCCACCTGAATGAAGGCAGGTGTTAACTGACAAGCTATACCTTCCAAATACCATATACAAAGTGCCTCATGAACACATCTGCTACATCCAGGAGGAGACACCACCCTGCTTCTTGACAGGAACAGACTAAATACCAGCAAACCTCTTCCTGATCTTAGCAACTGAGCTCACATCCCATGAGCACTCCTGCAAAACATACAGCAAAAGCAGAAAAGCCAGGTTGTGTCATTGTGTTCCCAAGGAGAACACCCCACTTAGCAACAGAGCAACATGTCATATGTCAGTGGGATTTTCTGCTTCTCAGGGGTGCCATCTCCTCCTCTCACACATCACAGTGCCTAAAGGTGAGAGAACTCCAGAGTCCCAAAGCAGCCTCACTGGCACTACTGCCAGCTGTGCTGCCAACAGTGCAACAAGCACTGTGATCACCTTGGAGCTGCTCTGGGACAAAGCAACTGCAGCTCTGACATTTGTGGGCTTGTCTTACCTGTGAATTTCCTCTCCCTGAGCAATAGTTTTGTGCCCACGCAGAAGATGTGACCCCACTGCAGAACCTCAGAGCAAGAGGATAAGAGGCAGAGCTCCCCTCCTCCAACTCAGGTTTAATACAGGAGGCTCCTGTTTACTTAAATAAATGTTATTTATATGGCTCACCTTGGTAGTTGCACACAGGCAGTGTGATTACTCAAGTCCTGTGAGAGAAACGTCATGCAGAGCTGGCTGTGAAGCATCCCACTCTTTTTTCCTCTCCTGCAGCAGCTGTGTCTATAGTGATTATTTGCATAAGTCACTCAGAGCAGTTGCTATCAATTAGTATGTGGTGGATTACCATTTAATGTTCTTATATAAATAAGATTTTATACCTCCTTGATGAAGTGGGTATTTTTGGCTAGGTGGAAATCACTCTAGGGCTTAGATATCAGTCATGTCTGGAGAAGAATAATGGAGCTGGGGAAGGAGCACAAGTGATGAGGAGCAGTTGAGGGTGCTGGGGATGTTCAGCCTGGAGAAAAGGAAACTCAGGGAGTACCTTGTCACTCTCCACAACTCCCTGAAAGGAGGTTGGGGCCAGGGGAGGATCAGGCTCTATGCCCTGCTAAAAAGTGACAGAACAAGGGAAAATGGCTTCAAGTTGCACCAGTGGAGGTTTAAATTGGACATTAGGAAAAATTTCTTCACTGAAGGGTGGGCAGGGACTGGAACAGGCTGTCCACAGAAGTGGTGGACTCATCATCCCTGGGGGTATTTAAAAGACAAGAGGATGTGGCACATGGGAAATGGGTGTGTGGTGGGCTTAGCAGTGCTGGGTAAACAGCTGGATTCCATTTTAGAGGTCTTTTCCAACCTAACCAACTCCATGGTTCTGAGTATCCCATAAGGAGAGCAACTGACTTGCTATGACCCAGCTTCATTTACTGACCACTTGGAAAGATTCTTACTTCAATCCCTGTTCATAAGGGTAGAACAACCAGCTCCACTGGTCTTAAGTTGTATATTTAGAGTGGTGCATGTTTGTTCAGCATTTGCAGGTTCCCAATCTACTTAAGCTGATATGACTTTTTGAGTGCAGGAGGAATAAATACATCAAGGTAGATGTTTCACTTCT
This sequence comes from Catharus ustulatus, assembly GCF_009819885.2. NCBI lineage: Eukaryota > Metazoa > Chordata > Aves > Passeriformes > Turdidae > Catharus > Catharus ustulatus. The sequence goes on along the minus strand of NC_046229.1, from coordinate 6,627,235 downwards.
TTTCAAAGAGCAGCACTTCACACCTTGGCTGGCTCATACCCACTCAAAACAGCAGCAAGACTTCCTACCTTTAACTGAATGCTCATAAGTAAAAGTATCTAGCCTCAGGTTTGAGATGTTGCACCCAATAATCCATCTTCTCTGAAAATCCTTTACTGTGATATTATGCCTTTTTCTCCCTAAGCAACATATACACAAACATCTAAACTGAACAGGTTCCAGTAAATTAAAAACTAACAAACCAATTTCAAAGACATTGGTCTGAGCTGGTCTCCTAAACCCCACATACCTCTAGTGAACAACCTGCTTCTGAAACTTTTTAGATTCACCTCACAGCAGAAGTTTTCCTGAAAAATGGCTTTTGGTTCGTGATGCAAAAATTACACCTGTCCTAGCTAGATATATTCAATCAGTCCTAATTTGTACAGACAGAAGAATGTGTTGTCAAGCTGCAATGAGAATTATGTGTCTCCTCCTGTTCACCACAGAGTAACCACTGAGAACAATTTCAAAACGGACATAATTTTCTCCTCTCCTTTTCATGCATATGATACAAACATGTATCAGCTGTGCTAGAAATTGAAACAATCTTTTAGACATGCTGGATTGTTTCTCAGTAGCATATCCTCATGTCAGTAATCAAAATCAATCAACTCAAATCAAATTAGTTCTCCATGTGTTCAGTTACAATGCATACCATATGCTGGCTGAAATGTATACCAAAGCAAGACTGCAGCTGTAGGAAGCTTCTTTCTGCAGCTCCATTTCATGGCAATATTAGGACAATTTCCACTAAAATACCAACATTTAACTATTTTCAACCAGCTTTGTGCAGCTCCAAAGGAGCAATTAACTGACTTGTTGAAATTAGTCTCCAGTGATGCATCACAATACCTGCTGTCTCTGTGGGGTCCAATCAAGGGTTAAAGGAAGAGCTCAGTCTCTGATCCAACAGGACCTCTGAGAAATCACAATTCACCAGGCATAGCCAGAGGCTCAGCTGTGGTACCATTTGCAAGATTTATATGATGGTATTTTGAGTCATCACTTACTCCACCTAGTTAAACATGTGGCTGCTGTCAAATTGTCAAGGTATGCCGAGCTAGAATGCACCTGCTTACAATACCAACTACTTCTTAACATAATTGGTATTGCAGGAATGCTTTGGAGCCTTCACTGTGAAGCCACTGGTGGAAGGTTACCCAGGCTGGCCAAGCAGCTCCTCCAGCCACTGCTGAATTTCTCTGTGCAGGAGGGTCAGGAGCACCAAGGGGCTGCAGGAGCCACCACCCCAAGAAGCAGCAGGGCTGTCTCCTCCCCAGCAGAGCACCTGCTCTGCATTCCAGCAGTGTGGGCAGCCCTTCAGAGCCCTGTGTTTGGGTTTGATCCCACAGTTCAGCTGCAGAACCAGTATCAGGGGTAAGATACAGACCCTCAGTGTGCTCAGCATCAGGGAGCAGGTGAGAGCTGAACAACCTCTCCTCAGTGCACCCAGCCCTCAGCCTCCCTCTACAACTGCTCACAGAACCAGCTGTGACTGTCTGAAACTGGCTGGGAAGTGGATACATAGCCTGTTTTTATACTAAATGCATTACAGTTATTTTAACAGCCCTGTTCTATTCTGACTTCAAACAGCAGGAAACCTTTGCCTGCCTCTCCACTCTCCTTACTAGAAGCCTCAATTTGTACTTGATGAGATGACTTGTTTTTCTCTCAGCTTATCACTGTCACATACCTAACCAAATGTGTCAAGCAAAGTATTAGAGGGGATTCATAAATGCTAAACCTCTAAGAGGCTTAGGAGTGAGAAACATAATCGAGTGTCACTGCTGGAGGCAGAAGAGTTGTTTAGGAATTCTGATAAGCATCAATTCAGCAGATATTAATTTTTATGCTAGTTAATCAGAAACAGGAAGTTTCAGGAAACAGAAATGCTTCTCTGTCTCTGTGCTCATTCACCACGGGGTAGAGGAATCACCAGGGGGTAAAGAAATCACCATGGGGTAAAGAAATCACCATGCCAGCTCAGATTAGTAGCTGAAGAGTTTCAGCATCCTGCCCTGAACAGTACAAGCTTCTGATCTAAACAGCAATCAGAAGTGGATGTTTCTGCAATAGACACAAAATTGCAGAGAAGTATAATTATGTAAAATTTTACATGAGTAACATAACAGGGGAAGGGAAACTTTCCTAACTTAGAAGCCAATTGCCAATAAACCAGCTTGTGGTGGACTACCTTTGCAATACCAAAATATTCCAATAACTGAAACACTAAAACCTCTCTTCCTCCCTCATGCAGAACCAAGCAAATTCCCCCACAGACTCTCAATTTAAAACTTTTTCTTAACCCTGTAGGGTTAAGAAATCCCTCACAGGTCCCTTCCTCACTGATGAAATTGTACACTGTGACTTCCAGATGATCTCTGAACATTTTTGGTCAGAAGCCCTAGAATTCTACTGTCAGCACATACATCAGACACGTTATCTCCTATAGCAGTGGCTGATACACTTTCAGTCACATTATTTGTCATCTCTGCCTACTTCTTCCTTCCAGTGGACCAAGGAGTTATGGCAGAGCAAGGACTGCAAATTGATGGGGTTTGCTCCCCCTTCCAGAAGGAGCCTGTGACTGAAGCCTGAGCCCTGATACAGGCTCACTCTGGTGCCCCCTGAGCTGGCAGCAGCACCAACCCCTGGGGCTGCTCTTCTCTGTTATTTCTATTCACAGAACAATGTGCACACTCTTCAAGAGCCCCTGCACTCTCTTCAGCATCAAAGCAAAACCACATTTTGCACCAAGTACTCAGTTGGACAGTCCCACTTCATTACTTTCCCACTGAGCTCCTGCTGGCTACCTGCAGGTAAATCCAGCCTATATTTAATTTCCAAATTTGAAAGGATATTTCTTGTTTATTTTCATACTAGCCTTGACTGCAATATTTCATACCCAGATACCTACTGTGCTACCAATTTGAAAAGTAACTTCCCACAGAAATCTGTCAAAAGTTCTTCCCAGCATCAGGAAGGCACCTGAGCACAGCAGCACAGATACCTGGTGGAGGCATTCCCTCTGCTGCCCTGATCCAGTTAAGCAGCAATCACATTACCTTGCTCCTTCAATACCTCTGGGCTCACTTCAATTCACTTTGGTCTCTCTGAACCTGGCACTATTGCATCTGCTGCTGTAAGATCCTCTCCAAAAGACAGCTTGATTTGAAAAAAGGGCTAAACATCTTTAACTCCTATTTCACCACTGGAAACATACCTTTGGCCAAAACACATCCAGACTCAGAGTGATCACTGCAGGACTAATAATTAACAATTGGATGCAGGCTTGCAGTGAACCATCTGAATGGAGGTAGGACAAAGCAGTCAACAAGTACATCAGTTATCTGTCAGTTTTGAACTGCTGCACTCATTAAAGGTAAAACATGCACACACATAAAAACATTCTGCACAAATCACTTCCCTGTAGTTTTCACAAAAAAAATATCACTTTCCTTTAGTCATTTCTTGCTCTCTTCTCATTGCACCTATAGAAACTTTCAATAGCACCATCAAACAATATGGATATGCAATCTGCATGCATTTAACATCAAAACCAGCATTACTAACAGCTTTCCACAAGATAAATGTTTCATGCTATCAAAATAATTCATAAGACATATTGACTTTCACGACTCCTTGCTACTTTCAAAATTCTGTTCTCTGCCAGGGACAATCAAGAAAAATCTCTAAATAGGTTCATCACAGTCTTCTGTTCATTAGAAAACCTTGCAATGTCACTTTGAAGGAGGAATTCTGCAGTAGAGCTGAAAACTGAATTATATTACAAGCTGAAAAAGCAGAAAGCATGCTGCCATTCATTTTAGTCACTTCCAAGCAATTTCGTTTAAATCTGCTGAAGGCAAATTTGAGTGTAAAGTATGAAAGCTCAAGATCATCTAGTTATGAAGATGAATGCCTGTTAAGTCTTCAGTTGGGACTACAGCCTTCATTTATAAAAACACAATTTCTCCAACAACAACAGAATTAGCATAAGTGTGCTTAAGTCCTGCTCACAGGATCTGCCAGCCACATCTTCTTTCTTATTTCAATCTGAGATTGACGTCAGCAGCATTCACAACCTTTTGAGAACTCATTCTCCAGTTTCTACTTAATTTGATGTCTCAGAACATTTATATGACTCACAAAATTTGCTGTTTGCAGCTTCAGGGCACAAAGATGGAAAGAAATCCAAAGGGGAAAAAAAAAAAGATTGCATTTAGTGTAGTAAAATAATAGTAAGGAAGAAGAGACAGATAAAATATAGTCAGGTGCTATTTTTGGCAAAGGTTGTTTAGTAAAGGAAGCACAAGCTTCTCTTTCATTACTCAATAAAACAAAGAAACACAATTTTCTGTTCCATTCATTACTCAGAGTGAATTAAGAGATCAATCATAACAGCAAAGTTAAACTTACAGGATTTTGCAGCTACCTGTGAGAGCTGAGTGACACTTTGGGACTGCCAAAGCCAAGAAGCAAGGCACCAAGACTCCCAAGAGAGGACACTTCTTCACACAGGACACTCTCCTGACTCTGCAACAGAGCTTCTCTGGGGTTAGAAGGCCCTGTAGAAACTGCTCCAATTCAAATTTAAATTCAAAGGGCCACCAGTGCTGGGCAGAACTGTAAAGCTCGGGAAGAGCTTATTTTTTAGGAGCGGAAAGTAATCACTGATGGCAGTACAGATTTCATTCCTGAGAACCCCTGACCCTTCCTCTGCACACAGACAGGTGCTCCAAATCCTCTGGATGAAGGGAAGATCAATTCATTTGGAGAGCTGGATTCCTGATTGCATCTCATAGAGAGACTACTGGAAAGCTTCCATTCTCTCAGCTGAGGGGTTCTAGCTTCAAACCTGAGTCTTTGCCAAGTCCTTCCCTGTGATAAAATGAACTATCCCTTCTGTTCTGGTTATATGAATCCCTCAAGCCTTGACACAGTCAAACTAACACTCTTACTGTTATTAATCAAGAATTTAATAGATGTGATGTTAAAATTAATGTCTTGGGAATCTTTTCATTTAAAAAATGAAGATCCAATGAGTCACAGCTGCAAAAGTCATTCAGCATCTCCCTTTGAGAGATTATTTTCAACAAGTACTTTATTGAGCAGACAGATTTTAGCAGAACACAGCAGACTCACCTGTGGCATGAGGGCAATTAAACCTTTATCAATTTTTTTTTTTAATATCTGTAAAATAAGTAGACAAGAAGTGAAAGATCTGCTACTTCTCCTATTCCCTGATAACAGTCCCAGAGTAGTTAGCAAATCTGATAGTCTGGATTTATTCTCAGCTTCCCTCACAAAAAATATAGCAAGAAAAGAAATCAATGCTACAATTCTTCTTGGCCACATAGGATGTAGTTTAAAAAAAGAAACAGGAGAGAAAAGATAAAGAGGGCTATTGCATGGATTCTGACATTATAGCAAACAAAACAGATACCATCTGTTCTCTGCCTTTGGACTAGGTGATAAAAAGCAGTTTGGTTTTGTATCAGGTTTTTGGTTGGGTTGGGTTTTTTTTTAAAGTCTATTTTGTTTTAATCATCAAACTGACTGCACAACATTACTTGGAGGATGCATTCTCAGGCAGAATAAGCAGCTGCCATTCCAGGGACTCGAACACTCTGAAGATTGCAGCTGGAGCAAAAGGGATGCACATGTTTGATACTTTCAGGACCAAAGTGAATAAACACCTTGCATGCAATTAATGGAAGATAAAGCTATTCATTTCCTTCTGTTTGAGCACTGGGGGTTTGTAAATGCTAAGGCAGGTGGCTACCTTGCCATCACTTAGCAACATCAGGTTTTGACACACAACTGCTTCCTGGTCTCCCAGCCAGGTGGGCAAGGGAGGATTCCCACAGCTCCTGCTGCAGATGGGAGAACTGACAAATCACTTTGAGCTGACATTGCACTGATGCAAAGGTGCTGCTGTGTCCAACTTTCAGCCAGATTCTGCAAGTCCCACTCACTCAGGTGAAGTTTCATGATAAAGCAGTAAATATCCTATAGCCCAAGACCAAGGTGAAAGATTATTGAAATCACAGTTTTGCCATGACAATGGTGTATTTTTATTGTATTTGTTCCCTTTTGATTTCTTGCAGTCTCTTGAATACTAAATAGCTCCTATACATATTTATATCAGAATTTTAGCAGAAAAACTGAAGTAATTTCAAACATTTCCAAGATTTCAGAATGATGGCCACATGCTAATGTGGCATGTGCAATTCAGAACAGTAGAAAGTACATCACAGAGGAGGACCTTATGCAGATCCTTTCCTTGCAACAGTTTGCTCTTCCCAAAAACCAATAACCAGCACAAGTGGAAGGAAATTATTAATTTTACATTTCAAACCCCCCAAAAATTCAAGAGGGACTAAGCAGTTCTCACAGATTTACCTCTTTAATATCTTTGCAGTAGTGACTCTTCCTGCATGCTATTTTCAAGATGAAGGGCATTCATCTAAAAGAGAAGATCATTTTGGCTAGAATAAAGCACCTTAAATAGGTATGGATTTGCAGCAGTTGCATAATTATACCACAGCAGTCAGAATGAGCATCAGTACTGCTCATCTGAAGCTCTGAGTTCCCATAATCAGCCAACCCATTCAAGTCCCTTCTATGCTTTGTTCTCACACTTAGGAAAACAACCTAGGGAGGGGATTTGGTGAAGAAGGGTGTACAAAAACAGGCTGAAGAGCTGCCAAATCCACATCTCAGGAAGGCTGGAATCCTGCTGGAGTTCACACAGACTGAAACTTCTGTGACAATAATTCCAGCTCTCCAGCCCCCCTGGGATTGTTGCTCCTTGCTGCTTGCAAGCCAGTGTTTATAGCTCTTCTACTTGGTGCTGTTTTCTACTGTAATTAATGATTTCATTAAAGGCACTGGTGTTTTTCTTTTCATGGTCCTGCTTCAGTTCTACACAAGTTTTGCCCCAGTTTTCACTGCAATCTCTGGCTCCCTTTAGGACACAGCACTGCACAGGGGAGCTGTCTGCACAGGCCCTCACCTGCCAGAGGCAGCACTCCAGAGGTGGAGGGGGCAGAGTAGAGTGACCTGAAGCTGTGCTTTAGCTAAGCCTGGCTTGCTGCAAACCCCATCGTGCTGCACTGAGCACAACCTTCCTTCTTTGAGGCAACCTCCCCTCAGTGCCTCACTACACTGCTGCCACAGTACCAGCCCTCACAGTGCTGGTGACTCTACAAAACCCAGTGAGGGCCAAGAGAGGGTAGCAGAAGCATAGAAGTTATGGTGATCCATTATTCCACTCTCGTACACGAAAGATTTGAAAAATGCATTCCTTAATTGCCCTTGCTTGCTGTAAATTTCCAGTGTTATTATTCCATGTAATTAAGTGATGCACCTGTGTGCTTTATCACAGTCAGAGTATTTCTTCTGCAAAAAAAAAAAAACAAGAATTTCTTGCTTTTCCTCAGCTCTACTTGCTCACTCTTAGGCACAACTCCATGATTTTAAATGTTATGGCAGTACTCTGCTAGAGCTCACCTTGCAGTTAGTACAAAAGTGCTTACAAAGGTGCTCTCTAACCTCTCCAAGAGCAAACCAGGGTGCACAACACAGAGACAAGAGAAAAAGATGAGAAAAGTGGCACAGCATTACAGAAATGTGTACAGCATGAGGTTAAACTGCAGAGCAAGAAAGCAATTTAGCACTTGGTGGCAATGCCAATGAAAACGCATTTTTTAGCCTTTCAGAGTTGAAAAAAACATCCAAAGCGCATTTGATGGGAGTTATTTCTCTTTCTTCCCTCAAAAGAGACTTGCAGTCCTTGGTAAAGGACTTCACCTGGACTTATCAAAGCTGACTCATGGCAGTCTAGCACAATTTGGCACTTGGAGCTCTTGCTTCCCTCCCAAGTGGGCAGGCTCGGTGCCCGCTGGCAGGCAGCGGAGCAGGATGCAGTTACCATGGCACTGCAACACGCAGCCACTTCCCAACTGCCACCAGCGAGGGACACACGGAGGGGAAGCAGCAGGTGAATCTCTGAATAAGCACAGGGTGAGTGTTCTGCCTGGTAAACATCATGTGCACAGGTCCCCTGTATGTTCTGTGTTATTGCTGTGCTGCAAGGAAAGCAGAGGGACGGTAAAACCCGGCAGCACCAGGAGCGTTTGCGCCACGCGCGCCGCTCTCTCGCCATGACTTCACCCTCCAGCACTGCTGCAGATGTCTGGATCACTTTGTCAGAGCAACAAGCCAGCCAGAATCTGGCTGAGAAAACACCACCAGCGAGCCTTCTTTGAGTATTACACAAAGTTTAATCACTTGAGTCACATATCACATGAAGGTACTTCAGTTAATGAAGCACAGCAGCTCATAACACAGTGTTTATCTGCTGCACTTACACCTGCTCCCCTCAAGTTTCAAACACTCCTGCCACCTCCTATTTCAGCTTCTAACACAAATTAGTAGCAAAGCAGAGAGTATCTGATTAGCACAGAAATGGAGGCAAAGCAGGACTGGCAATACTAGAGGAATTTTCAAACAAGATGCAAGTGCACAATAGAAGCATGGGATGCCATGTGTGACCTGAGCAGGACACTTGGGACTGGCAGCTCCATCTGGATGGAGGAACATCTCAGCCATGCTGCAACCCCAGACTGTGGCAGAAGCAGAGGAGGATACACTGGGATGTTAGGGTACACTTTTGGGCTGCAGTGGAGTGACCCCTGGCCATAAAATGTAAGGTGCTAAGCTGCTGCTGAAGATACATCTCACCCCAAACAGGATTTATGTTTCCTATTTTGTCACACTCAGTGTTTGCTGGGCAGCCAGAACAGATTTCACCAGAAATCTGGGTTGAGATCAGTGTCACCTGGTAAACATGACATTGTTTTACAGATGGGACAACCTAACCAGCAAACCAGAGGCCTCCCAGTTCTCCACACTGCAGGAATGTGCTGCTTTTTTGTCCAGTTTCTGGTACTCCTCACTAATGTTTCCTTCTGTCTGCAGAGTCCAATGCCTCCAATGCAATAGAATAGAGAAAATCTGTGCTTATCTCTGGGAGCTCAATTCATGCTGTTTAATGAATCAGGATGATGTTGAACAGCTGGACAACAGAAAATAAATCACAAAGTTCACGCTGCTAAATTCCTCAGTACTCCACTTGTGCTATAGGGTACAATTTCTCACACCTGAAAAACATTTTGAGGGGTTTGGAGTTCCTTTTTTAGCTCTAAAACCAGCCATTCAGGTACTCAAGTGTTGCATAAACATGACACTGCAGTAGACAACACAATGCATGAAAGTTATAAATGTGAATAAGCACAGTAGTTATATATTCTCTTCTGACCAAATGTGACAGTTTAAGTACGTGCTCACTTGAGACAAACACTATGAGAACTCATAAATTCCACCCACTGTGTACTCTCATAACTGATCACAGTACCTCCCAGCATATTTAAATTTAGAATATACCCAGTCATTATGCAGAAGATAAAATTGTGAATGAAAATCATAATAAGGGTGATTCTGAAGAGATAAGGACAACAGGAAAAGGTTTTGAGGCACATGTGTCTAAGAGCTTATATAAAATGACTATAAAACATCTATTCTGAATTTCTGGTAAAAAAGCATTAAATGCAAAACATTGGGAGGCTGGCAATTCATTTGTCCTCTCAAACCTTAACTGCCTCACTACATCAAGTGAATAATTTCCCTTGAAATTTCCCATGTACAGCTTTTCCTGTACTGGACAAACAGTCAGCATCAGTCCATTTTCTCTAGGAAAGGTCCAAACCTTTGAACTCCCAACAGCTCTTTGTCAACAAACACACACTCAACATTGCCCCTGGATACAGCTTGGTACCTCTGAACACAATGTTTTATTTTACTGAAATGCACAAAACAAGACCTCCAAGGGCCCAGTAACTCTGCAAAGGTGGACCACAAAAATAGATAGTACACCTGCAGTAACAGCAAATCCAGTGTTGTCAGCAGGGATAACTGCAGTGGTATCAGAGCTTAGACTGAAGTTGAATTTGGCCTTCACTGTAATGCAGAGTTATAATGAGATAACAATGAGATTGAGGTGATTAACTATAAACAGAAATAAACCCTCCATGTCAACTGTTTGCCAACACAGCAATGCCCTGCTCAGCAAGATTAGGCTGTTCAATAAATTCAATAGTGAGTGGGGTAACTGACCCATCAGGGTCTTATTTGTCAAGTTTTTACTTGCCTCCTTTGTATCACCCTTGCAATTCTAATTTTAAAGCCCATTCAGAGTGGCATGAGCACCAAGTTCTTCTCAAAGCATAAGTATTATTACTTGAGATATAACCAAGACCTTGGAATTGAGTTACAGACACTATTATTGCATCTCTCCTCCAGTCAAATATTCAGCATTGTATTTAAGCATGAGAAGCAGTGCTTTACATCCACTCACCCACAATGATTTTCATTCCTAGGACCCAACAAGTCCTTAATGCTGCAAATAAAATGCAATCCTTGACTGACTCTTTTACAAGGACCAACATGTTCTTTTTGCTATCATGAATTTCTCCATTTTATTTGTTCATCTAAACAGCAAATCAGAGAATTTCACAACTGTGAGTCTACAAAAGCAGAATCAGGCCCATCAGTGCTTTAGAGAGACCCATCACTATCACATCTATAAATTTAATTACTGAACCTTATTATCTCTTATTTTAGAAACAAGTTTTGTACAAGCATTCAAGCCTGAAGTCAGTGCTTGCAAGGAACTTAGCAAAACCATGACAGGAATAGGATGCCTTGGGAATAGATGACTCTCTCATCTGAAATGCATAATTAGCTTTTGGTTAAGTGTGCAATTAACATTAAAATTTACAATCAAATATGATGGTGTTCTAATTTTACCTCCTGTAAATGAAAAAGAAAAAAAACTCAGTTGCCAGTGTTACTTCCTTGAATCCCTTCCCTAAGAGGCAAGCTGCTCAAGATCATCCTGTTATCCAGGCAATGCCTGATACAAAAAGCTTTTAAAAACACTCTGTATTTGCCTTCTGGACAGCTACACAGCAGGGGGGTTATTTTGGTTTACACTTTTCTGTTTTGTAGTGGTAACTGCCACTCAATATAATTAGCAGTTGTCATATTTTTTTTTAAAGATCCAAAAAACCCAGAGCAATATTGCTTTGTACCCTCTCCCCAGCTGTGCCTGAGAGCTGTAACACGTGTTTCAGACATCCACTAAAGCTAATCTCACACCCCAACAGGTTTCAGCAGTTAAGCCACAGAGACATTTTTGTTAATGAGAAGAAAAACCTTCATCCTAGCAGTTTAATTCTGATAAACAGCTCCTTAAAACAAAAATCACACTGCAGTCCAAATATGCTGCCTCTGTCTGAACCTTTCTGCCTTTTAACCTGAAGTCAAATTTAATCTGTTGCTTTTTACAAAGGGGGTTGAAACTAGTTTGAACTGTAACATCAGCTGCCAAACCCTGTATTTAGTTATGTTTATTATTAATCACATCAATGTTGAGAGCCCCTTGTGTAGGGTTCTGCAGGAAAGTATAATGGAAATGCAATCAAATTCCTCACACAAAGCATGGATTGGGTGGTGTGCAAGCGTTTGGGGCTGAGCCCTGCCAATGATTTTCTGTCAATTAATGAGACTGTGCAAAGAGTTCAAGTAATGAACCCAGACTGGGCCAGCACAGAGGGCCAGAGGCTCCCCTCAGTGCCACATTGCTCAGGAGTTCTGCTGCCATTTCCACCACCATTATTCCTCATCAGCAACAGACACACAAATGCACAGAAGGGAGAAAAAGAAATCTCACCTTGCTCTTACCTAAAACTGAAATCACTTTTATTCATTCACCCTGCTTCCATCTGGATCTGGACAAAGTGGCCCTCTCTAGCTGCTAGGCAACCTGAACTCTGCATTAAGTATTAACTGTTTGCATTTGCTAAGAATATAATAATGCTACCTTTGAGATTTATTTATAATAAAAAACATACCTAGCTGAAAATATAATAGTTTTTCTCCAGTAAACAGTAATTAGCAACTCTGGGAATACAAAACTTAGTCTAGAAATGCAGAGAGATATTATAAATTGGCTCCTTACAACCCAATCATAAGGAAGATGCTTTACATTAAAGTATTATTACAGATGGCAGTGGCATAAAAAAATGTAATCCAATAATTGCATTTCTATAGATAAGGAAATATCTATATAATAGATTAATGTATTTATGTAAATAATGTTTTAAATTAGATAGTAAATTACTAAGCCTCATCCAACTACAAAACAAATGTTCTCAATAAAGTTAATTTATTCTAATAAGACAACACCACCATTCCTAAACAAGACAGAAAATATTTGAAATTAAAACACTGATCTTGGAGGTCTTTAAAGAAAGGGGGGAAAAAAGCCAATAAAACATTGTTTCATAAAACCCTTTCTGAACCATTTTGCTGTTTCCATACGCAGCAGCAGTGCTGCCATTCTACCTTAGACCTTAAAAACATAATGAATATCTCTGCTGTGTCCTGTTCCTCTCAAGCTAAAGAGATATTCCTTTCAAGTCTTTTCAAAGCAGATCATTTCCCAGACTGCTTAGTCACAAGCACAACTGATTATTAAAATATCAGTTTGGGTGATTGAGGCATTAATGCCAACAAAGCAGAAGCACCACTAATGACACCAAAATCAAACAGAGGAGCACTCTCTTCTGATCATTCCATGTGACAGCTTGTCAATTCCTGATTCACAAAACACAAACTTCCTCAAACTCAGCACAAACACAAATGCAAGATCTCTGCCTTCAAAATGCTCATCAACTTCTGCTGGAGAAACAAAAGCAGGAGTGAGGCCAGAGACATTCACTAACACAGATGTCAGTTGTTACCTGCAGCTGCTCAGCCCTTGAAGCAGAATGAATTTTTCTCAGCTTTAAGACAATACAAGCAACTCTTTGCAGCTGGGTCCTGCACCTAAATTCTGCTCTTCTGTCCAACACAGGCAACAAGCAATGGAAAGAAAGTCCCACTGATGGTGGATCTCCCTGCATCAAAGCACAGCAGTAATAACTTCCCTCTCACCTTGAGATTGCAGAGCACAGAACAAGGTTATGACACAGCCCTTGAGCACCTCCAGTCTGCCACAGCTGTTTTCACTTCAGAGCTCCTCTAGCACCCCTGAACTGAAAAAACCTTGGGTTTGCGGAAAGCATCAGAGGTTCCTAGAAGTGCTTTTCTCTGGATTTTAGAAAAATATTTCAAGTGGTTAAGTCAAACACTTGTACCATATCCTTCTTCACTTAGTTTCACATTAAACCTGATTCAGGTCAGGCTTAATGCCAATCTTAGGGGGAGCATAACTGAAAAAAATGTCAGCATAACAGGAAAATTGCAAGTCAGAGCAAAGGGTTCAATGCAGCCACAGAGTCCCACACTCCCAGAAACTAAACAGCAGCTGTAAATAATTCTGTTTAAGTAATTGGAAGACAGGTTGGTATGCAAACTCTTTCTCCCTACACATAGGAACTCATAGTTTCGGTATGCTAATGGACCCCACTATTACTTCATGTAACCTGGAGAACACATTAAAATGACAAATACAATCTCAGGACAGACAGGGGACAAGTTCAAACACTGTGGTTTTGGTAGAGGCACACAGTTTTTGTTAAGGTCCTTGCATCATGACTCATGTCAAGGATCCATGCAAAAAAGAAAAGAACAGAACAAAAGTTACTCTGGAAACTGTCCAACACTTAGGTGTAGCTTTTATTAAAAAAAAAAAAAAGTTAAATCAACAGTGCTGTTGGTAACTCCAATATTACAGGTCCTGTGGATAGCACCCTCTGAGGAGTCCACCTGACATCTCTTTTCATAAGAAGCTTAAGGTTATTAAAGCTCTTTTTGCCCCAAAGCCCTCTAACAGATTTAATTAAGATTACTGCTTAATTTACTTTAATCACAGTATCTTTGGAAAAAAAATCTAATATTTTATGGTGTTTTCTGTCTTACTTTTACCCAGCTTCTTGAAAATTTCATGTTCCCAAATTCAGAAAGACCAACTAAATGGAAATTATCTTTAGTTGCTTATAGGGCCTGAAGTAAAAATGTTTTTATTGCCAAAACCCTAAATTAAATAAATCAATTTCATATCAGGTGACCTTAGTTTCAATGTCAGGATTTTACAACATGAAAAGGATCTTTCATTAAATAATTTGTTGTACATTGTACCCAGCAACACAGAAATAAAATGAATCCTGTAGTTGTAGCACAAAAAAAAGCACCTCATTTTAGATTCTTACTATCCAAAGATCACCACAATAAATAAAAAATCCAGATGTGATTACTGTAATTGTACATTTAAATGCAATTATTAAAGAATTATAAATGAAGTGTATGTAGATTAATTAGAAGATTATGTCTTAGGGCAGAAATTGGGTAGAAATGGGCTGCTGAGCCCATGAGTTACAGGAAGATACAAATATCTTATGTAGAGGCCACAAAATGATAATATAAGTTGTGTGTAGAGTTCATTCAAATGTAGAGCAGTTGCTGAGACCACATCAGGACCCTCAGCAGCTGAGTGGAACAGCAACACAAAGAGAACTCCCTCTGTTTACTGCAGGGACACAAAGGTCCAGCCACACAGAACTTCTGAACAACCAAAATCTACAGCGATCCAAAAACGCCCTTCCAAACAAGCTATTTTTTACCATCACACCTTTGCTGGGATTAATATAAAGCATCTTTGAAAATGCTGGCACTTACCCAAATCTGCAGCTTCACCCTCTTGTCATTCCTGTAAACTGTTTTCACCTTGAAGTCGATTCCCACCGTGCTGACGAAGGCTGGAGTGAAGGTGTCGTCGGCGTATCGGAAGAGGAAGGATGTTTTACCCACACTGCTGTTGCCAATGATCAGGAGCTTGAACATGTAATCAAAATTTTGGTCTGAAGTATCTTTCTGCCTGAATCTGGCATCTGTTACTGAAGCCATCTACGAAAATGACAAACATGGAAAAAGAACAGATTTAAGAGCAGTTCAGCATTTGTTTTCCTTAACTGTGTACCATATGTTTAGGTTATCTCTCCACTTTCTAATGTCATCACCACTCTATCTGCTGACTAAAGAGGAGCACACTTTGAAATCTTCTTTTAAATCCTGGCTGTAATCCTGTTTAGTGTTCACTCGTGCTGGTAAGACTTCCAAACCCAAGAAATACACCTGTTGCACTGCTTTGTGTTTAACAGAATAACAGATGGCTACTGCAGATTGTTCAAATACTCATGGGGAAACAGCATTCTTTACTCCAGTGGCAGGGTGCCACTTCTGTTGCTCCAATAAACTGCAACCAAAACTAAAATCTTTGACAGTGCATCCAACCATGCAATTCATCAAGCAGCCTCCAAGGTAAATAAACCTAAATAATTGCTTTTACTACTTCTATAGAGAATCCTTATTTCTAGTGCATGCACCACCACCATTTCATCCTTTAAAAAGTTCCATCCTCGACATTTGCAGAAGGAAAACAAAAGCAATGGGAAAAGATGAAAAAACAGGAGTTTCAGCTGGAAACTTTGAATTCATCCAACACCTATCTACTCCTAAGACTGCAGTTGGAATACACAGCACTGTATAAAATGTGAGGGCTCACTGGGGATGCAGACAGCATTTGGAATGGACAAATTATCCCTTTTAGATTCAGCAGCAAAAAAACAACAGCAGAATATGAATCATTAAGGGCCATGAGCAGCCCTGGCTGCTCTAATGTGTGCACTTGGTGGGAGGAGGCAAGACACTGATTTTTCATCTCTGGCTGTACAGAACACAAGTACACAAACCCAATTACAACAAAGGAGGAAAAAGAAACTTTACCTTTTAACAGATACACCACACTTTTAATCTCTCATGCTGTTTGAAACTACCACACATCAAAGAAGCAAAGGTCTTGGCTCCTTATAACCAGTCACAGGCTTGGCAAATTGGAACAATGACAGCACAGGTCCAATTAGCAGCCACACATCCAAACCAGGGCCTGGGCTACTCTGAGCAGAGTCAGAAGGCACTGAGCAGTGACAGAAGTCTCTCCTTCACCCAGCATCCACAAGTTAATTTTCTCCTCAACTCAAATTCATAGGCACCTTTGGGAATAAAACTCACCCCAATGTCTACTCTCCCCAATACCTTCCTTCTAAGCAAGTCTCACCTGCACACAGGACTTCACCCATTCACTGAAAAAAAAACCAGCAACAAAAACAACACCCCACAAACCCAAACAAAACCAAAACAAACAGTTGAAAATTCACAACCATAAACCAAAATGCTATCCCAAGGCAGTTTAAATGGGGATGATAATTTAACTTAAATTTCCAACAGAGGGGAAGCAAACCAAAAGCAAACCAGTTCAAACTTCAGTACAATATGCACAACAGGTTATCTCAGATTAAACATATGCAACTTTCTCACACAGAAAAGGGCTGGTGCAGCAGACATTTTGTTCACAGATTGCATTCACAAGGGCAGTTTCTGAAGAAATTTATCAGCAGCTCAATAGTGAGCAGCTGCACTGAATGCACTAAAATCTCCCCACAAGTATTTCTCTGTAGGACACGGCACAATTCTGATAAACTCTCTTCTGAACTTCAGCTGTTCTTCAGTCAGACTACAGTCCTTTGCAAGCACTCCAGAAAACACAAGCACAAATTTTCTTCTCATTAGTGTATCAGAAATCAGCTCTTCTACCCATGTGTTGTGGTTCATAGCAGGAATTTCTAAAATGAAGAATTCAACATCTGACTAACTTCCATTCAGACACTCAGGCCAATGCACTCACTGCCTCCTTAGCCTTAGGAATCTCAGCTGCAAAAATTATGAATCAGGTGATTAGTTGATTTGTACCATCACCACACTGGAGGACAGAAAATTCTCTATTTGAGTAATTGATCTTCCCCATACACATTTTAATCTCCACAAATGCCACTGACAACACTTGTGCGCTTGCTAAAGAAGAAAAAAAATAATGTAAATCTCTACTTCTCCATTCCACTCACACAGGCTTGAAATAGTGAGAAACCCTCATCACTTGAAGCCTGATCTTTTAAAGATTCAGAGGCAGACCTTTAACAAAGATATATTGCACTAATCATACAGGAATCAGTATCTTCTTTCTACCCCTGCCTTCCCAGAACCCTTCCACACACTCCAAGCTGATCTTTTAACTGAAGCACTGCTGCCTCTATTAACCCTCCTAGATTGCTCTAATCAGAATTGTACCTGGCTACAAATGTGACTTTCAGATCTAAGCTGAAAAAGCAATTACAGAATGTGGCCAGCTTGAGCAGCTTTGTTAGAAGCACAACACAGAGAATAAGATCAAATGATACTTGCCCAGAACGTGGGGCTGTTGTCATAGAAGCACAACCCTCGCAGGCCTCTGTGCTGCTGAAGATGCTGCAGGTCAGTGCCTTGAATCACCAGAGGCAGTCAGAGCACAAAAATTTTGAAGAAAACTCCATCCCCTTGCTTAAATTTGACTTTTCCCTTTCCCCTCTGGTGAATAGAGTGAAACTGAAAGGACTTTCATACAAATTTCTGATTATCCCTCTGATGGCAGATCATTACTGAAGCACTTGGGCTGGAAGTGTTCATAGGACTACCCCTGAATTTGTGTTTGAATCCTGAAGCCAGGGAACAGCAGAGCTTTCTCCTGGTCCTCTTCTCCTCCCTTTCTCTTCCCCACCTGTTGTCTCAGTCCTGCTCCAAGCACTCCCCAGTCATGTCAGCCCTAAGGACCCTGCAGAGAGCTCAGAGATCCCAGTTAAAAATAAAAATAAAACCTCCCACAGCTTCTCCTGTTTTGCAGGGCTGTTTGTAAGGTTGGTTCAGTTCCTGATCCCGCACAGCTGAGGGAGCCAAGCAGAGGGGACAGAGCAGTGGGAAGTGATGGCAGTTGCTATGCTACTGAGAGAAAGGTCCACAAAATCACATCTCCTGCAGGCCCTCTGCACCTGGAGGAGATTGTGCAGCACAGAGAAATGGAGACAACACGCTGAGGTCAGGCAGCTCCAGTCCAAATCACCCGAAGGCTCACTGAGCCATTGCTCCTGGGGACTGTCCTCCCTCCTTGGTCCAAGGCCATTTACCTGGCAGTGTAACCCCTGCTCCCTGGGCACACAGCCACAGATGCTCTTTTAGGATGGCTGCAAACAGAGCAGCATCTCTGCTGTTTCACACAAACACACAGCCCAAGGAGAGTTCTGTTACAGGAGACCAGGTCAAACACAGCTGGCACACAGAGGGCAAAGGAGAGAAAGGAGAGGTTTGTGACTGTTTCCATTTTGACTGTCTTGGACTAATCCTCCATAAAATACTTATAAAGGAAAGATTTTGCTACAGGACATAAAACCCATTACACAGGAGAGGGAAAAGCTGCCAATCAGATTGTCCTTGAGAACACTTCAGCACGAGACCTTGCATCATTTAGTTCTTTGCCTTCTTTTTTGTAGCTAAGAGCATACTAATATTGACAATCTTTCTTCCCCACGTGCATTAGCAATGGGAGCAAGGTCTCAAACACAGCCACTTCCAACTAGTTTTGTGGGAATAGGCAGTTTTGTAGCTCTGAGATACCTTGTTATTTCCCTGTTGAGGAAAAAGCCTGCAGTGTGAGCTCATCTTTTATTAGACAGGGAAACCACATAAGAGCAGGATGCTGCAAATGCTCTAAAGCAATAAAATCTTAATCAGAGCTTATTAGCCACCAAAGAATATATTCCTAGGTCAAGGTGGCTCTCCTGCCTTTAGTTTCTATTTTGGTCTAATGAATTTTAAAAGAAAAAAACCTGTTGCCCTAAGACACCTCCATGGGAAACCAGCCTTTGTTGTTTTTAGTGCTCATGGAAATGTGCCACATAGATGGATCCACACAGCTGTGCTCCTCAATTTGTGACCAGCATCATGGTGAAGGCTCAAACTGGTTTCTAGTGCAACACAAAACATCAAAGTGCTCCTGCTCTCAGGAATCACTGAAAGTGGTCACTGTAACCCCTGCTCTGCAACATTTTTTGCCTATAGCCAACATCAGTAAAAGTTTAAAGTGTTGGAAAAAAATCAACTGATGTATCTCACCATTTATATATTGCCAGGAGCAAAGGCTAAAGTTGACTTTTAGTGTTGCCAGCCCTCACAGTTTTAGCCACAAATTAATGGAGGGTTGTTATTTATCCTCTCATAGACAAGAAACAACAAATCCAATCATCACCTTGAAAGGTTACATATCTCTTTATTAGCAACCACACGGGTGTGTTCACAGCCATGCTGCTTCCACAGCCCATTCTCCCTCACAACAGTGTAAGAAGGTTTGAATTTGGGAAAGCCTCCTTTTCTGCTGTCAGTTACCTCAGTTACCCATGAAACCTGGTCACACTGATGCAACTTATACATCAAACTATGCCCCAAGACACATTTGCAAATTCAACTTGTCATGAACCTGTATATTCTCCATATTACAACTTCTGGGCAGTTCTAGCAATAAAAGCATCTTTCAATAATGTTCATTTTTAAAGCAAAAACTGTAATTTCCTATATTTGCCTTGTGTTACATAGGACCAGTAACAATTTAAATGTGACAGTTTAACTGTTTCATCATCATCCACTAACACATATTTCTTTAATTAGGCAGAGGAAAGGATGGGGTGAACCACCCCTCTGTATTTCTACAGTAACCCATGAGAGATGTTACTAATGTGCAACATAACTTCTTCTCAGAAGCATTAATATCTTTTTTCCCCAAAATGTGTTAGAAAGTGCATCTAAGTTTAAAATATTCTAATTCATAAATTACACATCTATGTCAATTTTCTGTTATAAAAACTCACTCCTTTATGTGCTCTGTCATTGGAAAATAATTTCTGAAAAGAGAACAGTATTTAAGTTCAATTCTGAACCAGATTTCTCCCAAGCAATGGAATTTTTTTTACAGCCAATGTGTGCTGTCCTAAGAATAGAGCTCATAAAGGAAATAAGGCCGTGATCTTAGAGATTTATACAAATGCTGTTCTACAAGGGAGATCTATGAGAAGCAGAAAACAGAGTATGAGCAATTAACATAACTGCTAATAAACATTGCAAGCAAGTGATAGTTACCAATTTAGATCTATAATCCATGAGAGAGATGAAGGCTTTGCTGTAAGTATATGAATCAAGAGAGTGGTCACACTGTTGAACCTGCGATGCAGAAGCAAAAGGATTACAATGATTATGATAAAGATGAATAATAAGAATTTTAGGTAAGGGAATAATGAGTGGGCAGGTTAGGCTGGGAACACAGTGCTGTGTAAGGTCTGAGCTTCCTCCACTGAAGGTAAAGAGGAAAGTCCTGTAGTGCACAAAGAGAACAGAAAAAGTGCTTGAGTTAGTGACAGATATTAAGATAACAGCAAATATTTGAAGCCATCAATTTAAAGTTTATTAAAGGGAGATTATCTTTACTAATCTAAAATTAAAGTTCCAGATAAATCTCACAAGTGGACAGAAAACCTTAGTTAGGAACCATCACACATTTCCTGAAGAAAGGCAGCAAAGCAAACAGAACCAAGAGCAGCTGAAATCCCTCTGTACACACGGGTGCTTTGCACAAAGCCTGCATCAAAGTCTACATGCTGCAAAGACAGCTTCAACAGGACATGGAAATATCTGCAGCTTACAGCACATCTGCACAAAAATATCTGCTATAAAGCAAAAATTATTCCAGATTTAGAGTAGAAAAACATAACAGAACGTAGTTGTCTTTTTCATGGCTAATACAATCTAAAGGCCACGTTTGTGTCTGCTGCATTTCCTGTCCAGTGAGCCAGGGTACAGCACCATTTGTCACCCTGACTTCCATTACCTTGCCTTGTGGACACTGCCAAAACACCTGGGCACACTCAGACCTTATGTAAATAACAGGCTGCAGCCACCTACTGCAGGCCAGAATTTGGATCCAAGACAAATCCTTTCTCAGGATCTACACAATTGACAATCACCTCACTTGGCACCACGACAGCAGTTTGGTCTTGCCCAAAGTATTGCACATTTTTTGGTATTGGTTACATTTCCTTCTGCTCTCACAGCCCTGCCCTCTGCAATAGCTGCTGCCTGTGACAGCCTTGGCTCACTCTTCAGCACTGTCTAGAACTTGATTTTGGGGTGTCATCCAAATGCCACTCAACTGACAGATCTAGAACAAAAATAATTCAACTCTCTACACAGAAAGTCTATGTTTATTACTTTAAAAATGTGAGCTCTTCTTCTTGAGTGCTTCATCTTTAATAAAATTCATTTATTAATGAGTCCAGAAGTCTTTATGAAGATGCTTGTAGTAGATTTCTTCTGGAATTTACATGCTACAAAAAAGTTCAATATATGCATGAAACTAAAGGATTAAAACCTCTAAGCAATGTCAGTGGTTATTAATTTTCATTGCCCATTTAGATTTGGGAACACAGGCTTTAAAAACAGGCTTTGAAAGGGTTTTCAAGACCTTGCTGAGTGTGGAACATGAGTCAAGGACCAGCAGGTATCACTTTTTTTGCCATCTAACTCTACAACTACATTTGGTTTGACTGTTGTTAGAAAGATTTCCTGGAATCATCAAGCCATGCCTCTCCCACTTCCTGCATGACATTCAACATCCTCAAAGTCCATTTTAGAGCCACAATACAATTCTCAGGAAGGAGGAATTAATATTATGACAAGAACAAATTAAAAAAAAATTCCACTTTCCTACTCTCTTCTATGAGTGTGGAGTGTTTGCCACTCTCTTACTCTCACATGGTTCCATGGCTGTTGGCAAGCATGCTACTCCAGAAAATACTGAGAAAAATATTTAACAGTAAAAAAATCTCCCCTGCTAAAGGGGACCCACTGAACCCAGCTCAGCTCTCTCCCAAAGGATGCAAGGAAGAGGGGATTTTTATCTTCCCTATGCCCTGAAGAGCAGATGCAGAGATTTCCACAATTCCCTGAACATTCTGTTGAATTTTGGAATCCCAGAGCCAGCCAATTTCTAGGTCTACAGAACTGCAAGCTGAGGCTGACCCAGAGAACAGGGCACACTGATGAGGTTGATGGCTGTTACAAAACTCCCCCTCTTCAAAGCCCTTCCTTCCTGTCACAAACACTGCAGCCATGGCCGAGCCAACAGAAATCCGGAATTCAGTCCCCTGCTCATTGGATCCCCAGCCCTGCAGCTCTGCCTCTTTCTCAGGAAGGAACTGGCAATAGTGAAATACTTCTAAGCACCTCACTGCTGAATACACTGAAGTAGCAGAGACATAAAACCCCCCAGGGCAACACACAAGATGAATTTGTACCAGCCCTGCTACAAGACCTGTGAGTCCCTGCTGATCCTTCCCCAGCTGGAGGGCAGGGCACAGCTACATTCTGGGTCTAAAACCTTTCACTTACAGGTAAAAAAAGCTGCTGTCCTCACCAAATCAAGTGACCAGAGACTGCAATTGTCTTGTAGAACCACCTGCAAACCAGAATCACACGGAGACAGGGCCAGCTCAGGATGCCTCTGCAGTGCAGAAGTCTAATTTGCTGCTTTTTATCCTCCTCTTCCAAGCAGAAAATCTGTGATGAATAAGTTAATTCATTTCTCTGTGCTGTGATGTTCTCCCATGCTGCAAAGTAAGCCACCTGCTAACTGGGATTACAACAAGCACCCTCACACTTCCCATTTTTTAATGAGCTAATACTTCCAAACGTAAATCTCACTGCTTATTTCAAATATCAAACACCACTGCACTAAGCTAAGCACACATTTGCAGGAGCTCACTAAATATGCACAACCTGAAGCACAAGATACATTTTTACAGCAAAAAAGCAAACCTGAAATGACCAGTTCAGGACATTTCTCAGGGTTAGCCATTGAGAGCTGGCTCAAAAAACCCTACTTCTTCAGCCCAGCTAGTAACAAAGAAGAGACATGTACCTACTGGGGAGGACATGAGAGCCTTTCCCTGGCACCACAACCAGAGCGATGCAAGACCCTGAACTGTGATGCTGTGACCAGCACATTTAAATCTGGAGCTGCATGAAAAGATATGAAAATGAAGGTAGGAAAAACCATCTCTGAACTACACAGCTAACACAACCACGACATGACAGCCATTATGTTAACAAAATATTAAATGCACTGCTTTGCTACACACAAAAATTACTGCTATTAAAACCTAAAGCTGGTAAATCTTCTCACTTTGTCACCTGAAAATATATTAGGTCTGCAAAGAAGGCATCACCATTTTGTCAAAATTGAAAAGGAAGCTTGATTTTAATTTGGTTTATTTTTCTCTCTTCTGACTTAGACTATAAATTGTTCTGATAAAACTGTCCTGAAGGCAGTGAAGTCCCAGTAAATGCATATACAACCACCTCCAGGATAGCAAGCACAAATAACAGGAAATAAAAGCCTTTTAATTACACACTTCCATACAGCAGTGTATGGATTCAATTTTGTACCCTCTGTAACCCAATACCAGTGCTCCCATGGTCTGAGTACAGTTACAAACACACAGATCAAAATTATAGTTCCAGTGACATTTTTACCTCTGGAGAGGAAAAAAACAAAAACGTTCACAAGAGAATGTTATTTAGACCCAGAGCTAATCAGACAACTCTGAAGCCCTGTAAACTATTATTTGTACAACTGAGAGTGCAGCACCTCAGTGGGTGAGGAATACGTGATGAGGGAAAAAAAAAGCAGGAGAAGTCAAAACCAGATTTGCCATCAAAGAATTTCACAGAAACATGTTCCGGGACCACAGTCTTACGTTGTCTCAGGACATGGGAAAATCCATATTAAAATTATTTCTTCTCCCCCCTGCTTTTTTTTTTTTTTTTTTTTTTTTTTTGGACAAGTTACACTTAATTTAGGCCAGAACAACCTGATGCACTGCACAAGCACACAACACGCTTGTAAGAAGGAAAGGACAGCGTGGAGACAGAACCCTGGGAGGCAAAAAGGTGGAGCCACCCGTGCCTGTGCTGGCGATCCCAGCCGATCTCACCGCGCTCAGCATCGGCACTGCCGGGCTGGCAAGCGCGCACAAAACAGCGGGGAAAAACAACGTGCACGGCAAAAAAAAATACCACATGCGTTTTGTACAGCATCAGCCGGACAGATTGGAGAGCTTATACTTTTTATGAGCTAAATTAGAAGATGGATCCGTCCGGCTTGGTGCGTTGGGCTGGCTGTAAGGGCGGTGTGGGTGTGGGAAGTTCGCTGCTCCGGCGGCTCGGCCGGAGGCTCCCGGTGCCGTGAGGGCTCGGCGGGCTGTCAGCCCGGCAGCAGCGGCTCCCTGCCCTGCCCCGAGCAGCCAGGACGACAGCGGGGCCGCGTTTCCCGGCAGGGCTCCACGGCCGAGCAGTTCTTGTCACCTGTTCCCCCCCCGAGCCGGGCACTGCCCGGGGTGACGGCCCCGGGCGGGTTCTGCACCAGCTGGAGAACAGCCGGGAAAGGCCCCGCTCTCCCGCCTCCCCTCCGCCGGGCTGAGGGTATTTCAGAGATAAGGCAAGATCATATCGCCTCTCATTGCTGGGAAATGTTTATTTTAGAGATGGAACTGCTGTTGCCCTCTCCGCCCCGCCGCTCCCGAGGGCTGCCCGTTACACCACACCTCGGGCGCGGAGCACCCCGCGGGCTCACCCGCCGGGCACCTCCTGCTTCCCGTCCCGCGGAGCGCGGTGCGAGGGGGGCAGGAGGAGTTTGCGGGTCCCGGTGCAGACGTGAGGCGACGAGCACCGCCGGCCCCCTCCCCGCCACCTTCGAGGGGAAGCAGCCCCGACGGCGCGGGAGGAGCCCCCTCAGAGGGGCCGCGGCTCTTACCTGTGGCGGAGGAGCGGTGGCGCGAGCCGAGCCGGGACGAGCCGAAGTGAAGTGAAGCGAAGCGAAGCGAGCCGCGCCGAACCGAACTGAGCCGGGACGGGCCGAGCCGAGCCGAGCGGTCCCGCGGCCGCTGCTCGCGTGGCGGGAGCCGCCCCCCCGCCGGTACCTGGGGCGGCCCCGGGGGCGGAGCGCGGCGGGCGGGGCGGGGGCCCGCGGGGAGCGCGGGAACGGGAATCGCCTCAGGCGCTCCGGGAGCTCCCGCGGGCACGGAGAGCGTCCCGGGTACGACCCGAACTTGCCGTGCTTATCGCACTTTCCGCACGGGCTGGGATTCTCATCAGGAGCACTGTCAACTCTGAAGCCTAGCGATGGCCGCTGTGGCATCAGGTGCTACATTTCTACTGGCCAGAAGATAAAAATTGAGGCAGTGGCTGCGATCGAAGTCGTTCACATGAAGAGGTTTTAGTGGACCCTCTTAGCTTTAAAACCCTTTAGATCCCAGACAGACCTGACTGTGGTCTCCCCAGGAAAGTAAAATAGCCTTTAGAGATGATGCCCTAGACAGAATGAACAAAATACTGGGTTTTAAAAAACATATTAAACATTATGTGAGGCATAACTAAGAAGGTGCTTCCCTAACAACCAGCAAGGATGGCAGGATTTAATCAAGCGCCTCAGCACAAACGCAAGGTCTGGCTGGGCCCCAGGAGGCTCCTTGTGAGGGAGGCCAGAGCAGGAGGTGCCTAAAGGCCCTGGATTGGCAGGGTTCTGTCTTCAGGCAGCACCTCTGAACTCAAACCCCTAAAACTTGGGGGTGCAGATGTCTCTTCACCCTGCTATGTCCTACAGGGCATTGCTGCTTTCTTCTCAGTCTCACTGTGCCTTTTGTTTGATGTGCAGCACTTCGACTCAGTTTGGACACTGCCTATACAGCACAGGAATCATTTTGTCCACTTGTAAAAGATTTTTGCACATCTGGTGATCTTCAGCATCTGATCCTCAGCTCAGATCTTCGGTGGTCTTCAGACTGGCTCGTAGGTCAACCAGCCCTTGGAGCAGCTTGAGCTTTCTAACAGGTCAGCCACTTTAAAGGAGCCTGAGGGTTGATTTATTGCTCCTTTTTGTCCAGGGCATTTGACTAGTTACCAGTATCATGAGAATGCAGAAAGCCAGGGAGCACAGTTGTACTCTATGACTAGCATATAGCTAAGGTGAGCATTTCAGGAACAAGCACAGGAGAGATGCTGAGCAGCTTTAAGGAACACTTCTCTGCAGATCAGAGATGCCATGCAGCTTCTCCATTTTACTCAAGTCAGAGCTATCTCCCAGGTGGCCCAATGTTACCCAACATCAGAGTAATTTTCTACCCTCATCTAGAATGAAAATGTGTATTTGCCAAAAAACCCCAACTAAAAAACCCCAACTAAAAAACCCCAACTAAAAGCACAGTTATATAAACCAGGCCTGATTTAAGCCTTAAGCAAATTGTCAGCTTTGTGTAGGCAACTAGAAATAATCAACAGTGTAACAAAATCCCAAACAAGTATTTCAAAGACAGCCTAGAAGGCTTGACACCTGAAGTCTTTCTAGCTCCTTGCAATCCTCTTGTTGCTCTGGAATAGCTGATCTCTGCCTTCGCCAAAACCTGACTTCTCTTCAACCCAACATGGGTAGAGCTCTTCTCTCAGTCTGCTGACTGATGCTCAGTCTAGAAAGTCACTGTGATCCCACAGCCCTATAAAGCACCAACACAGAATGCAGGTGGTCATGGGCACATTCCTGCACCTTTGATGCAAAGGATACATCATGGCTGAGGCTCACTTGGGCATCTGGCAGTGATCACCTGATTTGACACCCCATAACCACAGCCACAAGCACAGAGCCACTGTTCAGTCCTAATTTCCAAAGGCTTTTCCAGATTTCGTGCCTCCCCTGAAACACCAGTGTTTACCTACAAGCCCTTTCTTAGCCAGGGATAACCAAAAGAAGGCATGCACCCAGATAATTAGGAGACAGGAGAATATGTAGTGATTTTTGCTGTCTATCACCTTGTTTAGACCTGTTTCTATAATTTATGGTGTGAATATTTTTTGCTCTCCTAGTGCACTTCCCTTCCAGGTTTTAATGTGTATGGTCATGAATTGCTGACACCCCTTCCAGTGTGGGAGATCTTTGTTATTTTAGATTTATAGATGGGGAAATAAGGAAACAGGAAAGAACTCCCACAAGCACACGGAGGTGGAAGAGCAGATGCTGTGCTTTATCTTGTTTTCTGACATGTGGATCCATCTCACTCTCTCACAGCAGTCATGAGAGCACATTTATCAAGCACAACATACATACTCTACTACTCTCTCAACATTTTTTATTCAAAACACTGCATCCTCACAGAGTGCAATTGATCTGAAGTAACAAAATTAATCTTTTCTGAAAAGGGAATTTTAAAAAATTAATCTATCAATTCATGTATTGATTTATTTATTCCTAAAGCAAGAGCAGCATCAAAGCAGTTAAATCAGCTATTGTCTATGGGAACCAGGTAAAAACAAGACACCCACAAACAAAATCCTCCTTGTTTGAATAGGCAGCACTCCTAGGTGCTTCTCCACTTCAGTGTGCAATAAAGAGCATGTAAGGCCCATGCTGTGTCCCCAGGATGTGTTTGAATTTCAATCCCTTTAACAGGGATAATGCACCCAAATCCTCACAAGTGGCTCTTTGAACACTGTTCATAGTATCAGAAATAGCACAATAAAGTGGCATCCAAATTTCACTGTGCTGCCAGTGCAGCTTCTTTCATGCACAGCATGTTATGTTGTGACCTGAAGCACTCTCAAAAAGCAGGGAGAACATCTGCAGTCGTTATCAATTAATATTTTTGCAGCACATCTACCTACTTCATGCTGTACATGTGCAAAATGGTCCAAAAATGAGTGTTACCTACAGCCTTAGCCAAACTCAGTCCACACACTCTGCCCCTTAGCTCTGCTCCAGCTCCTCCCCTGCCCTGACTTGGAGTGGTAACAATGGGATCATGACCTTTTGAGAAGGTGGAAACTCAAGGAAGTTGGTTCCTCTTCACTCCCCACATCACAGCAGAGACATGGGAATGGAGGAGATTCCTGTGCTGGCAGGAGGAAAACAGAACATGGGAGCAGCACCCACCCACCTGAGATCCCATGAGCAGGTTGTACCCTGCCTGCTTCCCAAACCCTGCCTGCTTCCCAAACCCTGCCTGCTTCCCAAATCCTGCCTGCTCCCCCATCCTGCCTGCTTCCCAAACCCTGCCTGCTTCCCAAATCCTGCCTGCTCCCCCCATCCTGCCTGCTTCGCAAATCCTGCCTGCTTCCCAAACCCTGCCTGCTCCCCCCATCCTGCCTGCTTCCCAAACCCTGCCTGCTTCCCAAACCTGCCTGCCTCCCAAACCTGCCTGCTTCCCAAACCCTGCCTGCTTCCCAAACCCTGCCTGCTTCCCAAACCCTGCCTGCTCCCCCCATCCTGCCTGCTCCCACATCCTGCTGCTCCCTGCACTTTTCCTGATGCCTGTGGCCCATGCTGGGATGGGAGCCAGCACAGGCTGGTGTGTGACAGCCTCTCTCACTGTTCTGAGTCAGAACCTGGAATGCTGTAAGCACAGGTCAGCCAGTCCCTGCTTCCAGCATAGTTGTGAGCAGAGAAGTTTGGGGTCTGTATTTTTTATTTTTATCTGTAATCAGAGGAACTTACTGCAGATTTTGCCATCACAAAACAGTGCCATGATATTTTTCACAGCTTGGAGAGATCACTCAAGCTTTGGTCCCTGTTCCCACTGCCTGTGACAGGTCACAGGGGCTGGCTGGCACTTGTCAGTGAAGATTCCTCCTCCTGGGGTGGTGCTGACGTGGTGGCCCCGGGCTGGCTCTGCAATGGCAGGAGTGGTGCTCCCTGGACAATGGCAGGCCTGGGAACTGTGCACAGCCACACCTTGCTCTAGACAAACTTTGAGAGGAAAAGCAAACTGAGATTATTTGACTAACTGCTTAACAAATCAGCACCTGTTTCTTCGAGGAGGAACGTGGGAATGGGTTAATACACCAAATAGTTTTAAGACAAAGTGACTTTTAACATTTAGACAGACCTTCATTATTGTTTCCTGGTTCCCTCCAGGCAGCAACCTTCCCTCTCCAGTCAGTGCCAAAGACAACTCACACAGCTGTCTCAAAAGGGGATACAACCTTTTAGAGAAACTTCATCTTTGGCTTTGCTGTCCTTGAAATGGGCATGGAATTGCAGTGACTTCCCCTCCTGATGGCACTCTCTGGAGAGAGCTCTGCTCAGAGTAATTCCATCTTTATTGCTTTCTGAATCTCCATCCTCACACCTCAAGTTTAGATCCACCTATAGCGACGGTTGTCAAGGAATAGCCCTGGAGTGGCTCTCCTGGCTGGGCAAAGCCAAGCAGGCATAATACCAGGTCAGCTGCAAATAAATATCACAGCATAACGTGAGTGTAAATACCTCTCCTCTCACCAAACCAGAAGTTTCATCACCTCCAACGATATATGACCTCATATTCAAAGGGGTTTAATAATATTTCAGTTCAGAGTTATTCATTACAGGAGCTCTAAGTGAGCTCTGAGTGGAATGAAGCTCATTAGCAGTTTGATACAGGCCAGACATGGCGGCAAGCAGACAGCCACAGGGACAAAAGTGTGTTCGAAGTACATGACTCCCAAACTCAGCCTGCCAGGATGACAGATGGGACACTCTGGCCGTGCAGGCATTCTTGGTTGTTGCAGTTTTGTTCCCTGCTGCTAAACATGGCAAAGGAAAGTCTCCAGCTAACACTTCCTTAAAGCCTGTCCAGCCTCAGGTGCACAGAACAACCTCTGCTCCCAGGCAGCCAGATGGGAGCTGCAATCCAGGCACTCCTTGATTAACTTCGTGGTTTTTTTCCTCTGTAGGTTTTTTCTGGAAGAAAGGGACTTGACAGCATGTTTGTTCACATGAGATTGATTTAGCCTGGCAGTTCTTTGGGTCTCTACTAAGAATTTTGCAGTGTCTTTGGGTTTTTATCACCATAGAAGGAAGAGAAGCTGAGAATCCAAGGGGATTTCTAGATGCATCTGAAGAAGTGATCATTTAAGCTACTGCAAGTCATACACAGAAGGGCAGCACAAGGAACAAAGCTGATGGGGGCAAACCAATCTGAGGCCTTGGTTACTGAGCAGTGCTGCAGTGTATCCTTAGCTTCAAACAGAGCTACAGGAAACACTGACCTGCAAGCAGCTTCTCTAAGCCCTGGGGACCTCCTTGTGTGCAGAAAGTCACACAACATACAAGAAGCAACTGCTGGGTGGATCCCTCTGCACAGAAGAAAATGCCAACCATCTGTAACAGCTTATCAAGATTATAAAGAAGAAGGATTTAAAGAATCTGCAGTAGGAGATAGCAATAAAAATGTCCAGGTATGAAACTAATGGGTAGGAAAGTGAAAAATACTTAAGTGACAGATCGAAAGTAGTTTCACCCTGCAATCCAGAGGTGTGAAACAGCTTTTACACAAGTTAACCAGCTGTCCCTAGAAATCAAGCTGTGACAGCACATAAATCATATTCTACTCAGACCCCAGCTAGACACCAAGCAGGCCAGCAAGTGCCAAGCTCCATCCTGCTAGAGGACAAAGACATGGTCTAGAAAAGAGCAAATGAAAGAGAGGGTGGGGAAGCTGTACCAGCTCACTGTGCCTGAACATGCAGAGGGTAGAAAGGATTAGAGAGAAAGGAGGCAGCTGAAGAACAAAGGAAGAAGTGTCATGAAATAAATTTTTCCTTCCAAAGTACTAAGTCTGGAAGGCATGAAGTGCTAAGGAGAGGAGATGCATGAGAGAAGATGTGAAGGAGGATCATTTTGGATCAGGGGGTCTTAAATGCAGAGGATGAAGCACATTGCCTGTCAGTGAAGGGAGATGTCTGTGGATGAAGAACTTTCTAAAAATTACTTTGAGGCCACATTGCTTCAGGCATCAGAGCATCTTGCAAAGAAAGGGACACTTGATGTGTATATCCCACAGGCTGCAGCTTCACTGCAGAGAAAAGAGCAGGGCAGGGCTGCTGCAAAACCATGCATGGAAACCCACAGAGGTGCACCCTGCTAATTTGCATCAGAGAACATTTTTTAATTATGATTTGTTGAATCCTAGCCCAGATGAACACGCAGAGTCCTCCCCCTGGTGGCAAGTGAAAAAGCCATAGCAATGATTTTTTAGTCATGTCAATCTAAAGCCCTAAATAAAATGAGCATCAGATAGGAACTGTTTTTTTATTTGGGAGAAAAAAGAATATTTTGCACAACATAAACCCTTTTTTAAGGCTTATATAGATTTACTTTGAGGTTGATATGACTTGAGAGTAGCTGCTGAGTTCAATTCCTTTGTTAATTTATTAGACAATTTGCAAGAGAAGCAGAGGATAAAGCCTACAGAGTAACTATTAGCAGCTGAGCAGGATAATTGCAATGTGCAATAATCCCATTAATTCCACTGAGTCCTTGTCTTTTAGTACCCAGTTGAATTTCAGTGCTTAAAATTCCTTAGACAGACTGGTCTGGAAAGTAAAATTCCTAATGCTGCTGAATAGTAAAAATGGATCCAGTAGACAAGTTGGGTTTATTGCATAAACGATTTTCCTCACCTAATGTCCTCAGATGGCTCTTCAATAAGTATCTGTAGAAAATGATCTCCTTGTTTGTTATGGGAAGTTATGGCAAGTGTCTTTTGGACAGAAATTTTTGCTAGAGATGACTAATTTGGTGGCTGAGGGGAGAGCAGTGGGTGGTGTTTATTTTGGCTTTACTATGGCTTTCAACACTGTCTCCCCAAGCATCTCCATAGACAAACTGATGAAGTACAACCTAAATAAATGGGCAGTGAATTGGATGGAAAACTGGCAGAACAGCTGGTCAGAAGGAGGCTCATCATTACTGGAGTACTCTTGGTTGGTGCTTAACTCTGAGCAAACTGGCAGATGATACAAAGCTGGCAGAGGAGCTGATATCCATGTTTGTGATGCCACTGAGGACCTCAAGGCTGCAGAAATGGGCAGAGAGGGTTGCCAGGAGATTCAAGAAAGGGAAATCCAAAGTGCCTTAACAGGGGAGGAACAACCTGTGCACAAGTTCAGTCTGGAAATCTGTTCAGTCTGGAAATCTGTTTTGTTGCACAGGAGAAAATGAGAATCCAGGTGGAGAACAAGCTGATCATGAGCCAGCAATGCACCCATGTGACAAAGAAGCCCATAGCATGCTGGGCTGCATTAGGAAAGTGTCCCCAGCAGGTCAAGAGGGGTGAATTTACTCCCCTCTATTCTTCTCTTCAGTTGCAGTAAATAAACACATTGCCCTCAACAGTATGGGTAGATAAGAATGGCTGAATTGTAATTGTATGGAAAAACAAATGATGTCTCTTAATTACATAAATGAGAAAGCTACAGCTGTGACAATGAACATTAACAATCTGCAACACAAACAAAAACCTACACCCCATGCTTATAAATGTAAAGCTATGCCCTTAACCACAGAACACTCTCTGCATGCTTATGTTTAAAAAGGTTTAATTTTTTCACCCTGGTACAAAAATACAGTACAATGTGATGGCAAGGCATTCGCCAAAAACATTCAAAGAATAAAAGGGGAAACCCCGTAAAGCTTCAACATAACCCACCCTCACTTGATGGAACAATCAAAAGGTGAGCGCAGAAGGAAAAAAGTTACATTTCTGCCCAAAGGCAAATAAAGATGAATCACACAGTTTTACACAAAAATACATTTGCAGAGCTGATAATTCACATGCTACTTGGACATTCATGAAATGTATTCTACTTGGTGTACTGGCAGAATTCATGGGTTTGTGTATCTAGGAAACAACTGGCCCAGGAACATGCCCCAGTGATGGGAATGCCCAGTAAAAACGATGGGATCACATAATATCAGTGAGAAAAGAGAGATTCAACCCTGATTAGTGTCAAAATGATGGCTATTTCTAGCTTTTCCCATCACATTGTCCTCAAAGAGCATTTTCCCTTCAGACCTCCCTTTTAACACCAAATATTAGTGGTTGCTCAAACACACAGACTGATGTGTTTGCACATTACCCAGTTGCAAAGAACCACCACAGTGTAAACTGCCAGGCAGAGAAAACACTGTAACTGTTGTGTGTGTGTGAACTCCAAACAGGGTTTAACCTAACATTGTTGACAGGGGAATTAAATCCCTTCAGTGCATCTACATTCTTGGTCTGTTTAATCATTTCCTCTCAGTTTTGAAGTGATGAAAAGGTCTCATTCAGTGTATTCATTATAGTTCATCTCCCAGGTGCTTTTTGAAAGCGTCGCCTGTCAGCTTCTCCTGGGCCTCTTTCATCCCTTGGACAACTGAAAGATTACACAGAGAGATACCAGCTGTTAATCTCAGGGTGAAAACATCAAGGTGAAATGGCAATGAAAGTGTTTTAAAACAACACAGTTACAGAATGTAAATCTACAGATTAATCTGTAAGAAAAAATAAAAACAAAACAACCAGTCCTGCACCCTTTTCCCAACTATGTGTGGCTGGATCATGCAAATTCCATGACTTCCTATAATGGGATTGGAGACAAAATTAGGTCCTACACTTTCAGTAAATATTAAGGTGAATCTTGATTCTGAATGTGGTTCCTGAGGCATTAGAGGATCACTCACATTGTATTTAACCACTCCCAGTCATACTCCAACATCATTTCTCTCCACTGCCAAAGCTTCATCTCACTACAAATGCACTTCAAACAACGTGGCACATACCTTGATCAGCGTTGGTATAGAAATATTTGTAGCTGGGGTTTCCCCTCTCATTTATGATTTCTGGATGGACTTTTCCACTGGGGTCTGTGAAACAAGAAATCCAACAGGAAATTTAGATGGAAACAGTAAGAACCCAGAGCTGTGAAAGAACACAACAGCTGTGGATGTCTCACCCATGAAGAGGATTCTAGGAATGTAACCTCCATCAGGACTAAAGGCTTCATCCTTTGGCTCTTCATCATCCTACCACAGCAAGGCAGGAGAGAGGAGAGGTATTAGCAAGACTTCTAACAAAACATGGTGCCTTTTACAGAAACAAGTTATTGCCTTCAGATTCCTTCTACCCTGAGCAATTCACCTCTTGAACAGATTCTAAGTAACTGCAGTATCCTACACTCTCAAAGGGAAGACAGATATTTTTACTACATAAGTATAATTTGTGAAAATAATAATATTTTTTCTGGTCTGTCAATTTGCATTACCCACCCCACTATGGTGCAGAAATGTTTGATATGTACTGAGGGAATGAACATAAATTCCTTTCTTGTGGAAACTGATTCACACAAGGTACAAACTGTTAAAGAGACAATGACAGAGAGCCAGGTTTATAAACACAATTAAAATAATCAGAGTGGAAAAAAAGTATTTCTAAAGCAATGAGCTCTATCAATCAATCCTGAATGCCTATTCAGGAGTGCAGGATTTAAGATGTACACAAAACAGGGTGCAATCAGTTGAGTCAGATTCCAAATGTTTCATTACTAGGCAGAACATGGATACAAAGCAGAAGGCAGCCTACCTCAAGGTTGACCATAACAAAATTATGGGCAAGTTCAGAGATCTCCTTGGATTCAGCAAACTTTGGCTTTAAAGCTAAATTTAAAAGAATTAAAGTAAGAGGTATGTAAAAACAGTGGGAAATATTTCAGATTTTCAGGTCAGTATCAAAATCTCCACTTCATCCCTCCCTCTGGAGAGGTGGCACTTTTCAATAAGCAGTGAATAAATGGATTATATGTATCCAACCCTTCCAGCCAGGCTTGGAACAGGAGGCACCTGAAGCAATTCTTGCTTGGAGCCAGGGGCTGAAGCCTGCCCAGCAAACATAGGTGGTTGTATTTGAAATCCTCCTGTGAACCACCACTCCCACTCAACTACCTCATCCTTTCAGGTTTACCCATACACCCAGCTTGTTCCTTTGCTATGGCACTGCCATATTATACCACTCTCAAAGAAATACAAATACCATTAGTTACATGTTGGATGCAGAGCTCACATTTCTCATGGCTACATGATTTCTATACAAAGGTTCATCAGAAATTTCAGCAAGCTCTAGTTTTAAATGCACTTACCTTTGCAAGCTCCACACCAGGACTTGTGGATGATAACCATAAGAGGCAAACCACTAACAAAAAGAAGAAAAAAAATTGTCAAAGAAATTCTATTACATGTACAGTTTAACAGTAAAGCATTCCTCAAAGGCTAAATGTAATGGGAAATAAGTCAAATGTAAAGAGATTATGTGGTGCTCTAAGTTTGTCTTGCAAAAAGTTATCCCAATCTTAAAACATGTGATAAAACAATTTATTATAGCTGCCAGCCAGTAACTGCCTGTGTAGAGGAGGAGACTTTCTCTTCCTAATTTAGATTTCTCAGATACACAACAGTTCATGCTTTTTTCCCTCTGGATTACTGGAAATGGCTCATGACAGCAGCTGCTTGAGAGACCTCAGGATGCATTTTGGTGGGTGCTCAAGGCAACCCAGTGGGTGACAATCTCTCCCCATTACAGCCCACATGTCTCAGTCACCTCCTGTGACTAAGGCCCTCCACTGAGCAACCAGCAAAGCCAACAACCCAGCAAACCCTTTGGCTGCCTGCATGGCTTCCTACATATTTGTATGCTGAAACTGATTGTGATGGATGTGTCCAGCACCAGGGCTAAGAAGAAGAGGGGACCCAGGAGGAACTGCAGCCTAAATAAAGAGCAACACAAAAGGAGCAAAGTTATTTTTGCTTTCACTGTTTCCAAAGAATTCATTTTACCTTTACTAGCTATGCTACCCAGAGATTAAGTTTCCATATAATAATAATAATATGGCTTCCAAAATAGTAAGAACAGCCTAAAACTAGATGAAGGAAAGGAAGGAATCTGGAGAGAACATCCTGTATGGATACTTCTTTCAGGATCTGCCAAGCAAAGCAAAGTCTAAACTTTCTCTTGACTGGAAACTCTGCACCATATTAGGGGGTAAAAATAAAGTCAAATTTTCATACACATGAATTATTAACACCTTTGCACACAACACTAATTACTAGTAGAACTGATGTATGAGTTTTTCTTTAGCTTTAAATAGGTAAGAAAGGAAATCTCTAGCAGTGTTCAGTAATGAACTTTAGAATGAGGAAAGGGTTCAAAGGAAGACATTAGCATTTAGAATTGTTCAAACACATATTTGCCATCTATAATTAACTGATATGTCATCCACTTTGTATCTGTTTGCAGTAAGGAGCATTTCCCTAGTAAAGCTTGCATCGTGTCAGTGCCCTCCCCCTGATGATGAAAAACCACTTATTTCCCTTATTTCTATAGAGAGTCCAAAATTACTTTGTTTCTTTCTTGAGGAGAGGCTGATTTAAGACTGGATTTAAGATTGTCCTTATCATCAAGGATCAGTGATTCATATTAAAAGAGTTCAATTGTCTGGTGGTTGGTACTGCCACACACTGTTTAAACAGATATTTTAAAAGCAGATTCTAAATGAAAGTGCTCACATCCTTGAAATATCAACTCTTACTCAGTGAGAACTCAGAGGCTGGAGATAATTTATGTGTTTTCTCAGCTTTATTCTCTTTGCTTGGACTGGTAAAATAAACTTATTTACATAAAAACATTTTAATAATAATTTCTCAGTTCTGCAGCCTCTTAGCAGCTGGTGTGTCAGACAGACACTGTAACTGAAGTAACCCTTCCTGCCCCACTTCACCATTTCATCCCAGTGAGCACTACACGTTAAATTAAAACCAAAGGCCACCATTTATTAGAATGAAGAATGAAGCATCCACCAGAAAGTTAGAAGTTTATATAAGCTCTACCCAAAATTGTTGGAAACTTAGCCACCCATCACAGCCAGTACAGACTTATGAGTTCCACACAGAACAGACACTGTCATTTTAGCTCAATTTTCCTATGACAGCACTGATTCTTAAGCAATTTGTGTTTTGAAGGGGGTTATAATGATGACCTTGAAGAAAAAAGACATGGCCAAGTTACTTCAGTAAAACAGTCCTGCAGGTAAATTAAGACCTTACTCTATTTAAGGCACACATTTTATTATTAGACCTGGAACAGGGAAGTTTGAGTTTGTTAAGCCAGCACCCTTTGGCAGAGCAGAGCTGAAAATCTCTTGGGCTCAGTCAGATTTTTTGAAACAGTCACATCCTAAAAATACAGCCTGTTCCACTTCTGGACCTGAAGTCTCTTCTGTAGTTTGATATTATCTGGAGGAAGCTCTGGAAAAACAATCTTCTTATTCCAAGCATACACATGCCAATGTGGGGGAAAAAGTTTTCCCTACAGTCATCACCTTTTGCACTATCACGCCACACTATTTGATTACTGAGGTTTGCATCTCCACAGGAGACTTCACTTGCTTAGGGATGCAGCAGCAGCTGTCCTTTTTGCAGAATGCCAGTGAGGAGAACACAGAGCTGAGGAACTGCTTCCCTAGAGATCCCCCAGCAATGCTGGCTCGCTGCTGCAGGGACACGGCCCCATCTCCCCAGAGCTGCTGCTGCCAAGCGCTCCGATCCCCGGCAGCGGCAGCGGGACCCGGCTCTGCAGGCTCTGCCCTGAAGGCACATTCTTCCCGCTGCGAGAATTTCGGGGCCGGACCACCGCCACTGCTGGGTGCCACATGCGACACTTCACTGGATGCTGCGGCTCAGGTACTGCAGGAACATGCTGGCCAGCTGGGGCAGGTTTTCATCGCTGGGCTGCATCTTGGTGTAGGTGATGAACTGCCTCCGCAGGCGGCTCAGCTCGGCCACGCTCACGGGCCGGCTCAGCACCAGCCCCTCGGCCACGCCGGGGACGCGGATGGTCTCTCCGGGCTGAGCCCCGCTCCTCTGCGCGGCCAGCACGGCGGCCAGCACGTCCTGGGTGACGCGGTCCAGCTGGTGCAGGAAGCCGCAGGACTGCAGCGGCTGCGTGCGGGTGGCGCGGTGCGGCGGCGGCGGGGCGCTCTCGAACAGCGCGGCGCGGATGGCGCCCAGCGGCAGCGCCTCGTCCCCGCGCACCGCGAACAGCGGCCGGTCCCAGCGGCAGCTCGGCTCGGGCTCCTCGAAGGGCGGCTCGTCGGGGCCGCCCGCGCCGCCGGCGCAGTGCAGCACGCAGCGCGCCGTGCCCGCCTGCCGCGCCGCGCAGTACAGCTCGTAGCGGATGCTCCGCAGCTCGTTGCCCGCGTCCACGATCACCACGTCCCGCCGGCTCAGCCGCCGCTCCACCTCGGCCCGCAGCGCCGCCCGGCCGCCCTCCGCCTCGGCCACGATGTGCGCCGGCCGCTCCGGGCCGCCCAGCGCCTCCCGCAGCTCGGCCGCCCGCCGGCTCTTGCCGCTGGCCCGCCGCCCGCACAGCACCACGAGCGGCATCGCCCCGCCGGCCGCACCCGACCCGGACGTGGAGCGACTGCTTCCGCCGGTCACACCCAGCCGCAGCTCGGCCCGGCCCCGCGCAGCCCGGGCACCGTCCTGCCCGGCGTCCCGCTTAAAAAAGCCATCGCAGCAGCTGTTGGAACGCAGGGACCGCGCCCTCGCCCGCAGGGAGTTTAAACTGAGCCGTCCCCAGCATCCCACGACATTGTGCAGTTTACAGAATCGAAGGTTTGAAACTTCCTAGACCACCGGCTCTGGTGCATCTCACTTGATGCATCCCAGATAATTTTGTGTAATTTTTCATCTCCTTATTTATGGTCAGGCTTAGGAAAAAAATTGTACTTTTGCGAGCAGATCTGTGCATCAGCAATGAAAGGAGAGAGTTGGTTCACACCCATCCCATCCCTTGCTGCAGGGTCTTTCTGAGCTGGAACACTAATCCTGACTAAACCTGACAGCTCAGACCTTGCCATCTCTTCCACTCTCCTCTGCCTCATTTTAAAGCTTCCTCTGCTGCATTACAAAGCAATGCTACAATTATAACTATAAATACTGAAATCATCTAATTTTTTACTTTTTTCAAAAATGCTAAACTTGTAAGACTTCTGAAGTGTACCATCTGGGTTAATTCAGTGTCTACACTGGAGTGCAGAACTTGCCATATGGATCAGTTTGAGAGCAGAGCTAAATTAAACAAACCTGGAAGGCATGAGCAATTTCTGCTCATGTCAGCATTGTCAGGCTATAAAGCTAAAATACAAGTAGAATTTATAAGCATGCCATTCTCCTTCTTGCATTTTAACAAGAAGCAGAAGAAACTCTGAAAGAAAAAAATAAAAAGTCAAGATGTCATTTTTTATAGAATTTAAGCCTAGTCCAAACCAGGTTCTGTCACTCCCAGATTTTTGCTGCAGATGGAAACAAAATACTGAGGCCTCATCTGAGGCACAGGGAATTTTAGGGAAGCTCTTAGCACTGCTGAGTTTAAGGGTACTGAGCACCACTTGCACCTGTGTGTTTGAGAACCGTATCTTTCTTTACTATGATAAATAATTATTTTCTTGTTTCAAAGACATGCCAGGGCTTCAATCATTTGAGTGCAGTGATTAAGCCTGGGTGGTGCCTTAGGAAAGTTAACAAAATTCTGTATTTTCTCTCCAATAAGCTGTAGGGATCTGAAGAGTCTAAGGATCTAAACCACACTCATTTTTGGTAATAGAGACTCTTTTCTATGGTTAAATTTAGGGCTGAAATAGAACCTTTGTGAATGCTTCTGAAGACACATTTCTGTATTTAAAACTAACAAACATACCTGGCTGCTGCCTCTTTCTTCCCATCTTCTAGAGTTCTCCAATGAATATGATCTCCAAAACCTGCCAGAGAGAAGGGTTTAGAAATGCTGCATAATTTAACATGTCAGCTAACAGAGGCAAAGAGCCCAACCCTCGAGAATATTTTCGACTCATTTTATATTCTTTTTTTAAAGCC
Source organism: Catharus ustulatus (assembly GCF_009819885.2). Classification (NCBI taxonomy): domain Eukaryota; kingdom Metazoa; phylum Chordata; class Aves; order Passeriformes; family Turdidae; genus Catharus; species Catharus ustulatus. The sequence continues at coordinate 6,587,391 of NC_046229.1, read as the reverse complement.
AACTATAGCCCCAGTTCAGGAAAGACTTTTGCAATTACTTACAGCCCACACAGTTGTATGAGGAATCCCATTGAAATTAATTAACAAAAACATACCATGCTCATGAATATTTCTATATATGTATGTAAATGACACTAAAATCCCTCAAACAGATATTAAAATTGAAATGCCTTCTGATTAATCTCCGTTCTTTTTCAATCTGTGAACATTTGTTATTTGATTAATGACAAATTAAACATGCCAGCATTTGGCTTCCTGAATCCACTGAAGATGAACTAAACTGAAACTTAAAAATTTCTAGGCCAACATATGATCATTAATTGCTCTAAAGCTATCGTGCAAAGTATTCCTGCTGATGATAATATCATGGAAGAGCAAGAAAGAACAGCATTACACAGATTTCTGAGTGTTACAGTGACTGAACTAAGCTTTTATCTGAACTAAAATTTTATCTGTCATCCAGACAACAAGTCTTGTTATGTCAATTGACTTAAGAGTGAGTCAGTGTGTGTTTAACAGCTGCAAAGCAGCGACTGCCAGGGTTGGTTTTTTAGCAGCCAGCACAGCATGTGGCCAAAAGCCACCTGGAGAGCTTAGATAGAGGAGATCCAGGAGCTGTAGAAAGGGGAACTCTCTTGGAACACCACCTCAGAGATCCTGGTTCCAGTAATTAACAATTACTGTCCTGGATGGCCAAACAGGAGCCTCAGCTTGCCCCTTCCCATCCCTAAGGGTTCATATCAGTCAGGTGCTGAGGGAAGCAGATTTCAGGAACTACACCGAGATCAGGAGCCACAGACTGCCCAGTGCTGACACTGTCTCCAATAGACAATTGTGGCAAAGAAGTTGGAGAAAGCCTAAAACAGCATCAGCAAGTCTTCAGGATACCTCAGTTCAGCATCCGGGAGGTGAGGACAGTGGCACAGTGTTTGTGTTACCTGATCTCTGCTGATAGGAGCAAGTGTGAACCTAAGTGATGCAACACATCAAACATGAGCTCCCAGCAGGGTGGGGATGCCTGTCCCTGTCCCCTCACACCCACACAGCAGCTGCTGAGCAGCCTCGGACACAGGGCTGAGTTTGTACCAGCTCAACATCCCAGAGCAAAACCCAGCTAGATTAGCACAAGTCACGTTTACCCAGAATATTGACACGTCAGCTATTTCAGTCAAAGGCCAAAATGTTAAAACAGGGAAAACCTGCTACTGTTCTAGCTGGGAAACACTTTTCAAAAGCTTTTCTATATTTAAAACAAACCTCACTTTGTGGTGAGCTTCAGTGTGTTTTTAAAAGCATTTCCCAACACATTACAGAATGTATCTTTTGAATGAAAGTCATCTGGGGAATTACAGGGTGAATGGCTGGCTGGGATCCACACCACAGCTTTGCTGTCACTGATCAAATTGGTTACAACCAGCCTAGGGGAGGAGATTTACCTCCACGGCAAAGCCACCACCTGGGGTGAAGCTCAGGCCCCGGGTGAGCCGGGCTATTAGACACGGTAATTAGACCAGGAGCCCGGGCAAGCCAAGAGCGAGGTGAGGAGCGGTCACGAAGGACAAGGGAAGCCGAGGGCGGAGGGAAGGGCCATTCATCGGCTGCCAGGAGCCCGGCGGAGGCTGGGCAGGCACGGGGCACTCGGCACGGGGGCACCGAGGGGCTGCTCCCCGGGGAGCCCTCAGGACGGCTCCAGCCAGAACCGAACCACGACAGCGGAGACCCCGCAAAGCCCCCCGCACCTCCAGAGCCCTGCGCTCTCTGCCCCCGCGGGCTGAGGGGACCGGACCCGCCCCGAGCGGGGACAGAAGTTGGGGAAAGCCCGAAGAAAGCGTTTTTGTCTGACCCTTTCCGAGCCCTCCCGCGGCGGAGGCGGCGCAGGCCGCCAACACCAGGCACAGGCAGAGGACGGAGGCTGGCGCGGGCTGAGCCTTCATGGTGTCGGCGCGGGCAGCGGCGACACCCGGGAACGGCCCCGAACCTCCGGACAGGACAGGACCCGCTTAGCTGGATTTTTTTTTTTTCCTCTTTTTTTTTTTCCCCAGATTTTTAAAGCCCAGGAAGTGATGTGTGGCGGATGTGGGCGGTGCGCCGCCCTCACGGCTCGGCCCGGGCGTGCCAGGGGAGGCACCGGGCGGGAACCGTGTGGGGGATTCAGGATGAGCTGAGCTCCTTACAGGGAGTCGGGACCCCCGAGGCAGGAGTCATCGCACCGGGGTCCCAGAGCCCTGTCTACTCCCCCTGGGCAAAGCCCAGCGTTATCCCGACGGGGGCAGGCAGCGGTGGGAGGGAGGTGGTTCCAGATTTATTTTCTCCTTTCCAAATACATCCTTTTGTCGCGCTGCTCCCCGGAGTTGCCCAGTGTCGGGAAGGCAAAACCGACCGCAAGGGCAGCGTGTGAGGGAGGGTTCACTAATGGGACAGAGCGAGTAGTGACGCGTTTGGAAGCGCCGCGTCCCGGGTTTGGGTCACAGGACACCGCTCCCTGCCCCGGAGCGCCGGCGACTCCTGCTCCCTGGAGACTACAACTCCCAGGAGTCTCTGCGCACCCTGGCCCGCCTCTATGTAAATTAAGTGGGCGTGGCCGCCAATCCGCGGGCGGGCTGGCGCGGTCACGTGGCGCGGCGCTTCCTTTCTCTGTGCGCCTCTCTTTCCTTCCTCGGCCGCCATCTTGTTCTCGCCGCGTGTTGGTACGGGGGCTCCGCCGCGCTCAGGTGAGGGGGCCCGCCGTTCCCGCGTCCCAGTGTGTCCGCGTCGTGGTATCGCCACTTCCCGCCGCCCTGAGGTGGGCAGGCACCGCAGCAGCTCGGTCCTACCCCCTTGGGCCGTGCTGGGCCGTTCCCCGAAGAGAGGCCGAGCGAGCGACCCCCTTGTGCGGGGGCTGCCCTGGTTCGCGGGGCCGCGGCTCTCCCGCGGTTACACTCCGGGTTACACTCCCGGTTACACGGGCTCTTGAGGGATGAGCCGTGTTCCCCTCCCTCTCCCCGTGCTCTGGGGCTGCCCAGCGAGCCGCCCTGAGCCCTTTCTCCCGCCGCCCCCGGGGTCCCTCCGTGCGCCGATCCGTGCCTCGCTGCCGCGCTCCTCCCGCTCGTTCCCGGCACAAAGCACACGCGGAGACTTCCCCATCATTCACTGATCACTCGCTGGGGCAGAGCAGCGAATCCCATTCCTTTTGCTGGAAGGTTTGAGGCGTTTTTTCATCCATTATGGATTTTCAGGACTTTCAGCCTTTAAAGGTCCCACCTGACCTGTGGGAGAAGCGCTGGACTAACTTCCCAGTTACTTACTTGAAAAAGTCATCCCAGAATTGGACGAAGAGCTGCCATAAGTTCATGTAGCAAATATGCCCACACAGATTTTGGATCTCGCTTATTAGTGACAAGTATCACAGATTCATTATATGAATACTATTCCAGGTAGTTTAGTGGTGAATCTGTCCCTGGGCCCCCGTAAAGATTAGGGTGTTTTCCCAGCCCCAGTTGTTGTGTATATGCTGATTTGGGTCTGGTTGGAGTCAGTAATTCAGTTAAATACTTCCAGCAGTAAATTGGCATCCTGGAAGTTAGTACTTTGGCCTGATGCAGAATGAAGTGTCCTGACGAGTTTCCTCATTGTGGTACAGACACTTCAGCTCAGTGTGGGTCCTTCCTACTGCAGGACCACAATGGATTGCTTAGGTGGTGTGGCTTTAAAGCTCTGTGTATGTGTGTTTGTTTAACACATTGTTTTGGGTGATATTCTAGAAGTTTGAAAAATCCACTGCATTTCTAAGAGTGCTCTGAAAACGGGCTGTGGCTTTTTTTTTTGTTACTGTTTTGATGGTTAAGTTGAACTTGTTCTTGCTCTTTAGACATAACACTATGAACCAAGAAAAGCTGGCCAAGCTTCAAGCGCAGGTCCGAATAGGAGGAAAGGTAAGAAAACCACCAGAGATGCTTTTGAAAACAGGCTGAAGTTCCTAGAAAGGGAAGAAAAAAAATATTCCCAGGCTTGACCAATACAGGTTTTGTGTGATCTGGCCTATAGTGCAGCTACCTGAAATGCAAATTTCTTTCAGTTCACAACTGCTGGATGAGCAGTTTCAAGCGTGCAATAATTGTTTTAATTCAATGACTTGTTGTGACCTGTGAAAGCTTCAGCTAAGCTCACCTGTTGGGTGTTCCAGTTCTGCCTTTCTGGTCTCCCTGTTGGGGATTTTCTTCTTTGTGCCTGCTTCAGGCACTGGCTGTACACTGAACTGTTTCTTTTCTCTGAGCTAGTGGGTAGTTAATATCACCAATAAAAAGGCGTGTTTGTTCGGCTCATCCCCTGTTGTGGGGATGATTGTACAAAAGTTTGTAAAGCAGGAATTCCAAAATTGCTGTCTGTGGAACACTCAGGAAGTGTTAATGACTTGGTTGCCAAAGTGGGACCATTTAAATCGCTGTATTTATGCTTTGTTTTGGGAAAAATGTCTTGGGGACACTTTGTTATGTATTGCTTAATATTAAGTAGTAGTTTTGTAGTCTGGGTTAGTGGAAGGAAAAATATGCTGCTGTTTGGTATTTCTTTTCTTTTATGCTTAAGAAAAAACTTAAAATTAAGAATGGTGGCCAAAGCTGTAGGTAAAGGGAAATAAGTTGAGATGTGTTTTTGTCTACAGAAATGTCTCATAACTTTCAAGTTGCTCAGAGTGTGGCCTGTCTTTTGCAATTAGTGTTGAGAGATTTTGAGCTGACTGTTTCTTGATTCTTCCCAGGGAACAGCTCGCAGAAAGAAGAAGGTGGTGCACAGAACAGCTACAGCTGATGACAAAAAACTTCAAAGTTCCCTCAAAAAACTGGCAGTAAATAACATTGCTGGCATTGAAGAGGTATAGTGAAAAAATTAATGTTTCCTGCTTGAAATTAAATTCACTCTATTGTTTTGGTGGTGGGGTTTGCTTTTGGTTTTGACAACTGTTTTATCTTCCTAGCAAAACCCTATAGATGTGGTTATTGAGAGGTAAAATTGTTTGATGTATTGTTCTCTCATTGGCATGAACGTGTATGTACCTGGAGAAGGAAAGCTGAGGGTTCTACTGGCCAGGCCATGTGTGTGGAGGTAGTAAGCTCTGTGTGTGTGTCTTGAATTCATTGCAGAACAAAACTTCTCTTCCTTCTTGACTTTTGTGAACTTGATTACCTTGCTCTAAAGAGAACAATAAATGTACATGGACTGTACAGACACATCTGGTGCAAGTGTGGTGCAGAATATGAAGGAAAGTTTAGAAACACCTCGAGTCTGTATTATCAAAATTAGGACCTTTTACTACACAAAAATTGCTGGAATTATTTGCAGTAGTTAGAGGACATGTTTCTTAAAACAGTACAGAGACTCTACAGAAGCAACTTCTGTACTAATGTAAGTGGGAATGTGATGGTTTCAGATCTCTAATTTACATGTATTAATAAAATATATTTTCTACAACAGTGTAGAGAGTCACCCTCATACATAAGAGGAGAAGGTTTCTCCATCATGAACTCAATGTGGCTGTAGTACTTGTACTACCTGCTTAAAGAAGTGCAATATTCAATCTGTGATGAATTAATTGAAGCAGGATTGCAAGGTGCATGCAGAAGTCACTAAGTGCATTCCTCCCTTCCAAAGCCGCAGGCAAACTGCACCAAATCTGCATTTAAGTTTTCAGCCCACTGTTACAAAAACAGTTTAGTTTGTCTGTTTTCTTAAGCTTAATACAAATATGCATAGCTATATGAATTTTAAAAAAGACATGGTTCTTCTTAGTGTATATTCAGGGATTTTTTTTCTGCACAGAGCACAGGATCTTTCTTCAGACACAGTTATTAAGGATTTTAAATATCTCAGTGTGTAGGAAGATGATGCAAAATGTTTCTACCTTGATAGCAAGAGACATAATTGTGGAATGTTTTATTCAAGTGAACGCAAGTTGACCTTGGTAAGCTTCATGCAGATAGAAGAGTAATGTTGAGTCAAGCATGAGTAACACATTTGTGTCATTTTGAAAGAGGCTTTTAAGTAACAGGATGACTGTGCTTGAAGCCTTTACCATTTCCCCATGGGCAAGGGACAGGACATTGCTTAGTTTTGCAGGAAAGCAACACACCTGATTTCCTATTCAAAACATATTTGGAACTCTGCCATGCAAGGATTGAGAACTTAAATGTTTTTGTATTTTAGATCTCATCTTTAGTTCTGAATCAGTCTTTTCTCCCTGTAATTTAAAAACATTACTTAATAGTTTTTTCATGTAAGTTGAATATCACTGTTGTTTGGATGGGTAGAACTCTCTTCCTATGGTCAGACAATTATTTTTTGCATAATAGTTTAGCCATGCCCAGAGGAAAAAGCTTTTCAACTATCTAAAGCAGGCCACTACACTGGCAGTAAAATAGAATTGTGATTTAGAAGGCTAGGGAAATGGAAAAGAGCAGGATCACTGTGTGCTGTCCTTAGTCTTAGAAGCCCTCTTGGAATTATTGCAAGTCTGTTCTAGAGCAGTTGGTACATAATCCCCCAGTGCTGTGTGTGCATCCCCGCCTGAGCCAGTGGGCAGAAGCAGGAACATTCTCCTGGTAGGTGACACACCAGGAAAGGCAATGGCTTAACCTGATGTGGCAAGGTGCTGCTGTTGGAGCTTTGAATTTAGTTGGTGTTAGTTCCAGGTGCTTTCATCATTATATTATCCTTTTGGAAGAGTGCTAGTTCTGTAATTTTTGATATTTCAAATCTAGATTTTAGTTATCATGCTTGTGTAATAAGATGCTTTAACACTTTGGTAAATGTTATTAATATATTTAAACAGGTGAACATGATAAAAGATGATGGAACAGTTATTCACTTCAACAACCCCAAGGTTCAAGCTTCCCTCTCTGCCAACACTTTTGCAATTACTGGTCATGCAGAGGCTAAACCGATCACAGAAATGCTTCCGGGCATCTTAAGCCAGCTTGGTGCTGACAGCTTAACAAGTCTCAGGAAGTTAGCTGAACAATTCCCAAGACAAGGTAGGTCTTTTTGGAATCTTTCATAGCCGACTTAAAGGACAGGTGAAGTACTAAAAGTTTTAACCCAAATTTAACTACAGCCTGTGACTTAAAAAGTCACAGTGTGTGCTTTTTATTTATTTGCTTCTGTTGTGGAAGTAGAGGGTGGGTAAAATTTTCTTTTTATCTTTGTTGATTCAAGATTACATAGGCAGGCCCTGATTTAAAAGAAACAGGTAAGTCTGGCATGCTGTGATAGCAGGTGTACAGCTGTGTATGGCAGAATGCTTAGGGGAAAGCAAGTTCATGTTTTCACTTGGAGAAACTCAACCAGTTCTTCTTGTCAGGGAATCTATTCTGTCTTCTTTGTTCATACAAAATATATTTCTGTTGCAGTTACAGAAGAAGAAATATGTTCTTCTGCTCTACAGTTTACTTTGGAATTCAACCAAGACATTAAAAAAAACTAGTTAAAAATCAAAGTTTTAATAGAAAGCTAAAAAAGCCAAATCACAGTTGTGCATGTGATTCACTATTTTCTATTAATGTTAAAACCTTGGGGTCATGGGTGGAGGGGTGTCTGTGGTATAACTATTACTGTAATTTTACAGTTAAAAAGTGAAGATTGGGTGCAGTTCCAGTTTAGACTGTTATGGCCATTAGGATGACTGTAGTTGGATGTGTTGCAGTTATCTGTGTTTGGAATGGAATATACATCACCTGTTCTAATGTTTCCAACAAATAATTATTACTTTTAAGTCGGTTTTAATTCCTCCAGCATTCATGTTCAGACTTTAAGTGAAAGTAAAGGGTTTGTTTTTCTTCTTTAGTGATGTGTAAAACACCTTCTAATATTTAGAAGAGATGGATCATGATAAGCATATTTGAATCATGTATGTTGGTCACTGGTGGGTGCCATATTATTGTTGCATTGAAACACATAACTTCATGTAGAAGATTGAGTCATGCTGGTGGTTTTCTTTATCATTTGGTCTACTGCAAATTGTATGAATACCACATAGCATCTGAAAATGGCTCTGCTAATGCTTTGCTGTCAGAATGCCCCCAAGGAAACCTTCTGGTCATGCTGTTAATTTTCAGTACCTGGTCATTTGTGTGTCACTGTTGGGGATTGGAGAAATGCTTGTGTTTTTTCTCATGTATGGTTTTTATTTTGTTGTGTGAGTGTCCCTGATTCTGTATCATGAAAACTCAGCACCATATTTCTTTTTATAGTGTTGGATAGTAAAGCACCAAAATCTGAAGATATTGATGAAGAAGATGATGATGTCCCAGGTAGGCAAATGCACACTTTTATGTCCACTTAATATATAAATGTTTTGATTAATGAGTTTAATGATTATACTCCTCACTTGCTAAAAGAAACTTCTTGTATAGGACAGCTTGGAATTCCAACTTTTGAAAAAGGGATTACTTTGTGCAACTACCTCAATTATGAGTGAAACTAGGTTAAAATAGTTCCAGTGAGGTCAAAGAGGCATCTAAAGATCCAAACAGGGTTTAGGACTGTAAAATGATAATTGGCATGGTTATCAGGTTGTTTTTATATCAAGGTCTGGAATGGCAATTTTTATTTCTGTAGCTGAAGAAAAAAGGCTTATGTCAATGTCTGAAAGATCATAAGTTCTTTATTTGCCAGTGAATAACTATTTCATCAATAACCACATTCCACTATATTCTTCAGGATAGTGTGTTAGTGAAAACAGAGGTGTGAACCAGAGATTCAATTCCTTGTGTCCTGGCACTGGTTTATTTCTTTGTGACCTTGCATAAAATTCAATTCTCTAAAACACCAGGCATTCTTTAAAGAATGCTGATGTTCAAAACTCAACTGCAGCTAGTAGAGCACCTTTGAAAATCAGCTCTTGATCACTTGATGTTAGAATTTTCACTGTTGGAGTGTTTCTGTATTTCAAGTTCTTTGTGTACATTTAAAAAATATTTTCTAAAGCCCTTTGAAATCTGCCCATAAAGAAATGGTTTCCCTAAGTGTAATTAAGTACTACTTAACCTTTCCTGTAATTATATGCATTTTCATTAAACTTGCAAAGGTAATCTTACTGGGCATTACTGTATTAAATATCTCCATCTTTTTCAGATCTCGTAGAAAATTTTGATGAAGCATCAAAGAATGAAGCTAACTAAAACATTAATAGTTCTGGAAGCTGGCATGGACTAGATTTAAGAAATCAGCTATGTGGTTCCAAAGTTTTAAAGAAACAGAGAACATCATCTGTTAATAGTTCAGTAATATAAATATTTTGTATTTTTATGATGCTGTTTGTTCAGCATTTTCTGTCAGTTGATTTTGCATTTTGCACTTGCTCCCAGGATCTACTCTTTTGGTCAAAAAGAAATGTCAGTGCAGTTTGAGGGGTGTGTGTATGTGTGTGGGTGTACGTATAGTGGAGAACAAATTGGAGAACACATATTTAACCATTTACCCTTTTCCTTTGGAAGTAGAAATAAAATGAATCTTCAGCATTGTTACTTTGATTATCACCAAATAGTGCACAGAGGGAGTTAAGATTAACGTTTTGTCCAGATTTTGTGACCTGAAGGCATTACACCATTAAAACTTGGGGTTAATTTGCTGTAACTATTGTACTTGCAGGTGTGTTTCTCAGTGTACACATATTTGTTATCAACCTTGTGTTGATCCCAGGTTTTAGGGGAGATGAGCTGTTTTAGCAGCTTGTTTGGTACAGTAACTTTTTAAAAACTTGGTCTCATCAAAATGTGCTCTTTTTTTTGTGTCTAAAGTTTTGATACAAGCTGATATTTGACTCCTTCTATGTAGGCTTAGCAGTATGTTCTCCTGATGGTTACTGAAGTATTTCCCAGTCAAAAGAAAAACACCTTGGTTCTCTACTGTCAGGTCACTTCCTAACCTTGGAGGTCTGGTTGGTAACAGTCCAGTGCATCAGTTTTGCACAGTAACAGGTTTTTGCTTGAATAACTTCAAGCTGTTCTCTTGGCATGACTGCATTTACTAGCAGCTGATGATCCACTCTCATTCTTAGGGCGCTAGGAACTAAATGCACTGTGTGAGCAATGTTTAGGGTGGGAGGAAAGAGTTGTTGACACTTTGCCTTGCTTCCTGCTGGGCAGTCTGTGCAGTGACTAACTCTAAAGGGATTTTTTTTTTTCTTTTTTTTTTTTTTTTTTTGCCTGTAACTTACCTTGGCCTATAACCTACCTCTAGGTTTGGTGTCATCTACGTAGTAGCTTCTTACAAAACACAAATGCTCCTCAGGCATAAGGAGGACATTGGGAGGTACTGTTGGTACAGTGCAGTATTTATGACCTTTCTTTAAAATGCTTAATGTGAAGCTGTTTTCTCAGAGGCTCTTTCAAGGTTATTGATGTAATGTGCATTACAGTATAGTTAGACATCATTGTAACCTCTGTCAAGGGCAGCTGTGGCTTACAAAAGCCACTTTGGTTTTTTTTTTTCCTCTACATCTGTCACTTAACTATGGCTTAATTGGAACATATCAGCTTTTGGTGTAGGTTCATATGCTAGAGAACTGTAATAGTACAAGCAAACAGTCCATGAGTTCTGGAGACTTCATGAACCCAGGGAAGCAGAGCTGTAGTGGTTCGTCAGCTGAACTCCTCGGTTCGTTTTCTAGGCTTCATTCAGTTTTTCCTGTTATATTTTATATACTGCGTGGATCTTACTACAAAATAAAATAACAGTACAAAAGAGGAAATGCTCCCTCCTGTGTGTTGTCTGCTCTTCCCACCAGCACTGGCTGAGGAAAGCAGGTGGATGCAGCAGCTGTTGGAGACAGCACTGCATTCTTGGTGACAGTGACCAAGCCAGGGAGGGTCCCGTTAGAGCTCTAAGGTTTCACACTCCCTATACTCACTCCTGTTTTCTCTCTGGTGTTGAATGAAACTTTTGTTTGTTGTGTGGCTGATCAACTGCAGATGATCTGTTCTGTTTATAAGGAGGAGATGTCTCCACAAACGTGTGCTCAGGCACATGGAATTGCCTTCTGCTGCCTCTGTGAGCCCAGGGAGCGAAGGAAGGACACGAGGGCACAGGTATTTGCAGTGTTCCTCTCTTTGCTTAAGAGGCACAAAAAGGAAGAACCCTTCCAAGCAGCAACTGTATGGAGTTGGTATATGGGACATCCCCTTCCTAAATACTAATCAGATACTGAAAATTCCTGCTTGTTCGTTCTAATGTAGGAAGTATGTCAAAAGTAATTCTGTGAGAGACTAAAAGTAAGCCTTGGAAACAATGATTCTGTAAGTTTATATAGCTGAACTTTCTGATTCTTATGAAATATTGACTTAGTTTTTGCTCTTGAATTTACATGTTAAACCCTCAAATTTTTCCTATGTTGACAACCAGTAAACCAACTAACTATGCTAGCTTATGTAGTTACATTATCTTCAGTTTTTTCACTGTCTCTGGAAACAGTCAACCACTTATGATTTGCTGCTGGAAATACTAGAGCTTATCAATCATTAAACTGATTTTAATTAAAAGGAGCCCATCGAGGCTGTTGTGGGAAAAGCTCTTTTTCTTTTGTATTTATTCGTGGTGTAACAAAAACAGTGTTTGTACATGCTGATGGAAATGCAAGATTACTAAAAATAGTTTTGGGGAGTGTTGGTAAATAAAAACTCCTCTCACAAAGGTGAACACTAAGTTCTTTGCTTGGCTTGAAGCATGATAACCACCACACTTCTGAAGCCCTTGTGCTTGCTCACTACTTAACTCTGCTGACATATTAAAGATACTGGTAATGCTATTGACATTAAATAACTTAGCAGTGATTGGAAAGTAGGAAAATGGAGCAGAAAGGAGATTGAAATGTCTCCTGGATTGTATGTGAGGGAGTCAAAGCTCCATCAGTGAAAATCAAGGAATTGGCAAACGTGTGAGACAGCAAACACTGACCTTCCTGCCCTAGCTCTGGTGCATTTGTCTAGTTCCCCAGTTCATGGTTGGAAAACCTGGGTCAGGTTGGCTTCTCTGAGGCAGGAAAGGTTTGCAAAAAACTGCAATTGTTTCATAGTTTCCTCTATGAAAAAGAAATGCTTTTGTGTGATGGTAGCTGAAGTTACAGTGCAGGCAGTGGTGCTGGAGACTTAGGGCTGGCTGCATGGATTTCTCACGCGGAGCTAGAGAACAAAGTGAATTTACAGCTGGGAGTGTTTGTAGGATGGAAGGAGTTAATATAAAAAGGACATTTAATGCACAATACAGACCTTGGATTTTTTTTATTTTTAGCTTTTGTTATGTAGCAGTATTTGAAGAGTGCACAGGAATGATAAGGATGAATTTAGAACTGCTGTGGAAATATGTTGATAACTCGCTCGTATTTGTCAACTTTCCATGGGAACTAGGAGTTGCTATGAGCTCCCTTCTGCCAGGATCTTCACAAATAATATTTTGGATTTGGTGTGTACAAAACGAGCACTGGAGGTCTTACAGCTGATTTAATTAGTGAGCAGTGGCTTGATTGACCAGTGTACTTCTGTTAGCAGGAAGGAACTGAGGAAGCCATAAAAGCACACTAAAGCTGTACTGTATATATGAGATGAATTTATGCCTCTACTGAGGAAGGTCCAGGAAGGATCCTCCTGAGGTGCCTTGGAATCAGAACCTGTGCAGCTCTGGACAGTGGGAATTTACAGAGGTCTGAGCAAACTACCCCTTAGGTGAAGGTGAGTGAGTGAATTCTTCCACTAGCACTTAAGATCAGTCTGCTTATATTATTAAAAGGTTATAATGGTTTGTTCAACAAGTGAGTAGTCTTTATTCTGGGGATCCAGATTTCACTACTTAAATGATCCCTGTTTTGTACTTGAGCAGGTGAAGTGGTGCAGAAGGGAAGCACATCACAACAGCAGCCATAGCAGCTTCACAGAAGTGACAGAACAAGTGCAGGGAATGGTTATTTGCTTTTAACTGCTTTCCCATTAAATATTTTTCTCAAAATCCCTCCCTTCTAAAGACCAATTTGCAGACACTGAAGAACTTAATGGATTTATCCAGAAATACGAAGGCTGCAGTATCAATCAAGGATTTGGGGAGCAAGCAAAGACACTGATTCTAAAATGGGTTGTTTTGGTGGAAGCTTGGGTTGGTATCTAGAGCAGGGTTACTGGGGCTTTCATTTCACATCCACCACTGTTACTGGACTAGAAAAACCAGACTTGTACATCTTCCAGGGCCTTGGTTTGCCTTTATTTCAGGAGTACTGCTCTGCCTCCTCTATGTGCTTTGTAAATTAGTACCAAACTGGATGTTTCTTGAGAGGAGAGAGCTACATCTCTCTGCAGTTGGTATAAAAAAGTTACTTTTGTGTGATTAACACATAGTATTGGTGGGTTCTCTGTGCTGTTAAGCTTCCTCACTGAGCAACAGACCCCAGCTTGCTCAGGTGCTGCTTTTTTGTCAACTGTTACCTCTCAGACTCACATATTATTCAGCATCTCCTTGCAGGTAGATTTTTATAGTTGAGTTAAATTAGTTGCCTCTTTGAAGTAAAAGGAGATTAACTGTTCATTTGAGTTTTTGAAGTTGTTTTTGATATTTTTGTTAATGTGTGAATGCTAAGGCAAACATTGAAACAAAAAACCGTATTCCAAGGCCCTTTGACCTTTCAGTGCACATATCCCAGCTGAATAAAAGGAGTTATGCAACCTCATGCACTTCTTTGCAACATCCTTGTTGCAGCTATAGTAACTGCTTATGTCAAAAAGTAATATTAGAAAGTATTTAATATATTTTTAGATTCTGTCTAATGCAACTTAGCTGACAAAGAAGAGCCAGTGCTGTGAGACCAGCTCTCTACAGACATTGGGAAGTGTGGCACAAACAACATTTTGAGAACAGCAGATCTCATTTTGAGGCCGTGTGTGAAGCTGGAAATTTCCAAGCAATGCAAATCATTGCCTGACATAGGTAAGTGAAGATATAAAATCTCAGCAGCTGTCAGCAGGATGCCAGACCTTTGCACACCAAGAGTGAAGTTCCCTGAAAAGCTTTCAGTGATGTCTGGCTTTCCTGCTGCCAATAGAGCAAAGCTTCCCCTTCCTTTGCTTTCCCAAGCTGATGCCTGAGGTCAGCTGGGCTGGCTTGCTCTGAAGCTACAGGAACCCATCTTGTTGCCTTTGCCTGACCACCTGCCAATGAGCTTGAAATTTCTGGGAGATAAAGGGTAACCCCCTAACAGGGAAGTGTTTGCAAGCAGGCTGGGTGGGATGGCCAGCAGCAAAGCAGCCTCAGAGGCTGGACTGAACTGGGCAAGACACTGGGACAGCTTGTGCTGCTGCTGCCAGGGTCACACAGTTTGGGAAGAGGGAAGGATTGGCCATATTGAAACCTTGGGTGATGGTGTTGTCAGATCCTCTAACTTGCAGTTTGTTTCTAAATTTTTTGTTGTGAAATAAGGGTTCTGTCCCCTTCACTCTGCCTGCACTATGGGCAGATCAGCTGTCCCATGTGGGCCCAGTGTTCCCTCAGTGCCCTCTGCCCCAGCCACCCCACTGCTCCACAGCTGCACAGCCTTGCCAGTGAGCCTGTTCTGCATGTCTCCTTCTAGGTGAACACTGAACTACTGGGACAAGCTGCTGAAATTTGGATGTTTCATGCTGCAGGTTCTTGTTCACTGAAAATCCCTTTTAAAGTTACTGCTTGAGATATTTAATATGGAATTTCCACTTTTGTGACGAGATCTGGTTGCAAATGGTTTGTGACACATGGTGTTTAATTGAAACTAACCCTAGCTTGCTTACAGCATTGTTACAATCTCCAAGGAGGAATAATGCAACTAAAGTCCTCTATTAATTTTGAAACCTTTGCTCAATTGCTGGAGACCTGGTCTGCTCTGTGACTGACAGTTGTAATTAGTGACATTTTGCATGTTTGCATATTTCTGAAGGAATGCAAGTATGGCCTAAAATAATTTTTAGTTTGAATAAGGATTTCTTCCCCTATATGGCTTAAGTTTCCCACAGCCTGATACCACGATTTGACTGAAAGACATTGGGTTTTCTCATGATCTCCTGCTGGATATTTGGGCAATTTGCTGAGACTTCCTTCTATTTTGACACAAAATTGATGTCAGTCTTCCGAAAAACAGGAGATGTGTTATTTTCTAGTCTTTACTATATCACCTTTCAGCAGCATGATTTCAGTGTTGTAAATTATTAACTTTTAAACACAGGGATATTATTCCTCTAACTCTTCTCCTGCCCTTTGAGTTGCTTTCATTGGCAGCCTGCACTGAGAAATCATGTTGGCCACTTGCAGCCCTGAAATTGTAATAGTTTATCCCATTACACGGTGATTTTCCAGCTCAGTTCTCCTGAGAACCTTGAAATAGGTTTTCCATAAAAATATTCCAGACACTTTTTTCTTTTAAAGGCTGTATTCAAATTTGAAGGGATAATCTAGCTATTGTTTCTAGTGGAATACATGTTCTATCCTGATGATTTTATAAATTATAGAGAATTTTTATAGCACAGTCTGAGTCGCTGAGAACCTGCTAAGTTCTATGAATGAGCTTGCTTGCTCTTTGGCTACAAGCAGACAAACATCATTAGCATCTGAACTGATGGAAACTCTTCCATGAAAAATGCACACAGTCTTACTGGTTTTAATCTGCACAAGCACTTCATGGCTTTGCAGTGCTGTAATAAAAGGTTCAGGTGTCTTTTACCTCCATTTCCTCAGTGGCTCACAGTAGCATCATCAGGAATGTACACCCATCGTGTTTGTGACTGCAGTTCTGTCATCTTCCTTTCTCTATAGCTTTTGTGGTATTGTCTGAGAAACAGGACTATTGAATTTGACTGCCATCACAGTGTGCTGATGCTTTCAAACTGCTCTGGTCCTCATACTCATTATGGTTCAGGATGGCCAGTAGTTGTTGGAAAAGAAAAAAGGAAAGTACTAGCTATTCAGAACATGAATTCACTTGCATTGAATAAATATGGTGAGCAATTCTTTTTATTAGGTTCTCTGCTGAAATATTATTCTGTGTTAAAATTTGTATGAGATGTGCCTTGGCTCAATTGTTGCCCTTTTATCTTCTTAGATAAGCCAAGATAAGAAAGGTGATTAAATACTTGTCCTCAATTACTCCTGCCCTCATAACCAGCCCCATGAAAAATTGCTGCAGGAGGAATTACATGCATTGGTCTACTTGCACAATAAAAACAAGCTTTAACAGTTGCTCCTACCATATTTAAGTAATCCTGTTAAAGCAGAAGCATTTGCAAGTTTTATACTCTGAATGTCTCTAGTTTGATAAAAGCAAAATAAAAGACAGATGTTAAAGATGCCAAAGAACATTTTTCTTTCTCAGCCCCCACTCTGTCCCTCAAGAGTGCAGCTTCTTGATGTATGTGCTGTTATTTGCTGTGCCCTATTTTATTCTGTATCATGGTCAAAATCGTTTGCAAGGGCACTTTGAAAGGGGGTACCAGGCTTTTTTAGCAAACTCAAAGCATTCATCTGACTGCTGAGGTACAAACATGAACAACACACAGCTATCTCTCACTGAGATGTTGAGGAAATAGCTGGTCAGGCCTTCCCAAGTGTGTGACTCACAGCACTCCACAAAATGTCAATCATGTGATTTTGCAAGGCATAAATAAGCCCGAGGTGGTTTTTTTTATAGGCTTAATTACACCCAGTGAAGCAATGTCCTTTTGCTTGAGCAGGGAGTTGCCACACTGCTGTGAAGGCAAACCATTGCCAGGAGAGCAGGAAGGTTCCAGCAGAGCCCTGGAGTTCCTGGGACAAGCAGGAGGAGTGTACACACACTTCCTTGGGATTTGGTGGTGGGGCTTGCCTGTGACGGTAAGAACGATTGATTCCCCGTTTGCCATCACTGCTGACTCAATAAATGACATGATCAAGGTGAGCATGTGTGTCTCAGATTTTTTTTTTTTGTTGTTGTTTGTTTATTTGGGTCTTTTTCCCCCTCATATGGACTTATGAAAGAGAAATGAACCAATGGGAAGTGGGCATGCCTACCTAGAATAATTAGTGGCTGTATTTAGTCAGAAAATGTTTACATAAAACCAGTGACACTATTGTTCTCTTACTCAATTTTTGTGACTTAATATCTATAAGAAATCATGATGGTTTTGAGGGGACATTAAAGATCATCATTAGTTTCACTCTCCTTGCCACATTCCAGTGTCTGCAGGATCCATGTTTAACACCACACCTGACAAATGGGAATTTTAAGTATGTTTCCATGAATAAGGAGGCCAGCACAGCTGGTGTGTGAAGCATTTGCTAAGCTTGTGCAACTGCAGCCAATGGGCTGTTTTCCACCATTAGGGGAAAGGGCTGCAGCCAATGCCATCCCAGCCACTGCTGGGCTAATGCTTGGACCCCAAGGATTCCTGTCAAACACGGAAGGTAAGTGCTCAGGGGAGAACACAATGTTCCATTAATATTGCATCATTGTATTGTGTAATGGGCCCTGCTGGATACCAACTCCTTTGTTAGACTGTTCTCTGTAAAAACACTGAATAAAAGATGTCCCTTTACCTTAAACCTCCACGGGGATTGTAAAATTAATGACAGCTGGTTTTCAGTGGTTGTGAACAGCAGTAAAGTCCAGTTACAGGGCTCAGGGCTTCTTCCTTACAGAAACAGCAACAGTGCCCCAGCATGAGGACAGGGATGACAGGATCCATCCCACACCTATTCCCTTTGAAAGAGACATCAAACTGTTGAATAATCACCATGTGGTGAAAGTTGCTTTGAGGTGTTTGATAGCCAGCAAAGCACTCTTGTTTACTGGTCAGCTTTCATTTTTATGGCATGTTAGATTAAATGGCATTTTTACCAAGCTCAAATATTTTCTCCAAGTCTTTAGTAGTAAGGAAAACTCAACTTGAAAAGCACATTCAGTTCTTTCTAGTATTTGAATTTCTTTGCCTATTGCATAAATTACAGGCCTAATGCACTCCTTTTACTCCCACATGTAAATTATATTGAAATTCAGTCTGTCTTCTCCAACCCTGAATTTGTTAATCACTTGGACACTGCCACAGCCATGAAACCATGAGCCTGCCACAATTCTTTCTTGTAGCCTCACACTTTTTATTCAAGCACTCTCCTATAGCATGCACTTCCATGTTGCCACATTACATAAAGTCCTGGCTCAGTTTTGGCTTGACTCCTTTACTCAGCCATGAGACAGGATTTTAATTATTATTTTTAAGATGCTCAGCTTTTTGTAAACTATAGGGGGAGATGTTTGCTCATCAGGTTTTTTTCCCAATGTGAAGCACTCATTTTTGTTGGAAAAAAAACCAAACTAGCCAACATTTTTCTGTCTGTCCAATGAAAGAACACCCTCATTGCCAAAGGGAGAATGAGGGAGAGGGAGTGCTCTGGTTTTTGTTTCAGTTTCAAGATGTTTGACTTCTTTTTGCAGAGGGGTAGCTAGTCTGCTTTTCACTTTATTATTGTTTTGTTTTGCTACAATTTATATAGCTGCTACATAATTAATACAAAATCATTTGTTTAATAAAAAACTACATAACTCTATAAAGAGAATAAGGGATTTGGGATCAAATACAAAAATAGGTAAACCAATTCCTTAATTTTCTAACCTTATAGCAACATTATTCCCTTTACAGAGAATTTTCTCTCATGTCATATGTGGTATTTTAGAATCAGTGAAGGTGACTTATTTCTAAAGGAAAAAAAATCTTTTTTTCTAAGCCTTTTCCTGCTTTACAGTTGCCTGTGTTGTAGCAGCCTGGAGGGAAGGTGCTGGGGCTGGAGCCTGCACAGAACACAGTCACTTCAGGCTCCTGTTTTATAACACTTCAAAATTACATCATTTCAGAAAAATAGTTTTGATGTCATGTGAATGTGCTCTTCAGAGAGTAAATTAAATGGGTTATAACTGTCTTCCCTAGTGAATTTATGGCGTGGGGAATTTCAGGTCAGCTCAGTCGACTGCCTCATTTTTCAAAGCGTTTCACTGTGGGCTCTACATTTTCAGTTAAACTGTTGCTATTTAAAAAGATGACTTCCATGTCATTTGCAAAACATGTAGAAGCTGGAGGCAATTCAGCATTTTGACACTCTTAATTAACTGATGGCCTGTCATGAAAGTAGGTTGTAATTAAATGATATAGTAATTTTGGCCGTGTTGCCTTCCAAACTATTTTTATATCTCAGCAGAATAATTCAGGTGGTGACATCATGTCAGTATATGTGCTTCTCCCTCCTCAATGCCTGCTCAGGAACTGTTACTCATAGTTTGAAATAGCTTTAAGAAAATAAATTCCAACCAGTTCTTGGTGAAAAAGGAAATAGAAATTTTAAAAATTTCCTGTCACAGACTGTGGCCTGTTATCCTGTTGGGTCTGTGAAGATGACTTGTAATATGTGACAACCTATGTGTCTTGTGAAAGAGACTCACATGTTCAGGGTTTCTAGGGGAATCTGGATGGGTTATGAATGAAAAATGGTGGGAGGAAAAGGTAATTTTGATGGCTACAAAGCCTGAGCCTTGGGATGCTGGTAATTATTTGAGTATGATTGTATTTGGATTTGGTCCCAAAGCACTTTTGTCTAATGAAGATTATGCTGTCTTCAACTGGAGGGGTGGATGTTGAAATGGGAGTGCTTTTATGGATAAGCAAACAGTTTTATGGAGGTATTCCAGGATGGACATGTCCCTAACACAGCCTGACAGTGCTACTGTTCAGAAATGAGTGGGATTTGTCAGGAGCCAGTAATACCCACTGCATTTTGAGCCAGGTTCTTTTGATGTCCATTTTCTGATGTGCTGCCCTGGGGAAATCTGCCATCTATTCATCTCTTCAATCCTTTAATAACATCCCTTGTGCCAGGAACATCATAATGCTGAATGCCGTGACTGAGACGTTACTATGAATATGCTGAAGATCCTTGCTTGGTGTACGATGAAACAATCTTTGGGGAATAAGTGAAACAAAAGAGTGTGTAGGATATCCTTTAATTCAATGAAGAATGTGGGTGGAGAAGTAATTGAAATGAACAAGATGCTTTGGATTTTCGTTAATGCCTTGAATACTTCAGGGTGTACTTAAAGCTTTGTGTGTGTGTGTGTGAACCGTTTCACTGCTCAAAGAACTGATGAAAGCAGGAGCCCATGTTTTTAACTATTCTTTACCTGCCCCCCATCACAGCTTTTCCCTGAGATATGAGCACTGTATTCCCTGTGGCAGTTCTGATAGAGGAGATAGAACCCTACAGAGAATTTTAGGCCTGGCAGCCACCTGCTGCTGAAAGCTTCTGCAGCGGCTGCCTTCCCTCTCCTTGCCCTCAGCAGTGGCAGCTATTTCTGGCTCTCCCCTACAGCAGTGACCAGTTGCCTCAGTCAAGTGTGGTTAAATTTGAGCAACATATTCCTGAGTTATTTAAGAAACAAAGATGTGCCTGCAATCTGCAGCACAGGTGTGTGAGCCTTTCTCCTTTGAAAGACATCCTCCAATATTCTGTGCACAAAGGACGGTGGTTTTGATGCCCACTGCACCCCCTGTCATTAAGGAGAAGTAGGGAGGAAAAGACCAACAACAGATAAGCCAAGAAAGTGTTGCAAAAGTGAGGCCTGCTGGATTCTTTCAAGAATAAAATCCCTTTTGGTGGAGTTCGACTCAATCACAGCTTGAATGATTTAATTACCAGAAACCAAAGCCTGAGAGTCCTGTATGTCCATGCATAGCAGCCATTCATCTATCTCCAGTGCAACAAAGAAGGGAAATGCTTCAGATAACAATGAGCCAACTGCATCTATCACTTCCTTTCAAGTAAGTTTCAGTTCCTCCCTAAAGAAAACTCAGCTCTTCCTTTGAATCTAGAAAGACCTAAAGAATTCATGTGTACATGTTAGATCAAATCCTTCACAAAAGCTTTAAAAAAACCAAAAAACCTCCAGTAACTGTAGACTGAAGGTTTATACTTTTGTTTATTTACATCCTCAGAAAAAAGGCCCCTCAAACAACAAAACCAACCAGACTGGAAATGTGCAGCTGCATGGTCACAGACAAGTTGACAATGCTACACTTGGCCTGAAAATTTTGTCTGAAATGTATTTCCTACCTCAAACAGAAAAGATGAGCTTCATGGAAGATGTGTGCCCTCGCTGCTGCTGCTGTCCTTCACCCTCTGCCTTCTCTCTGCATCCTCCCTCCTCCTACTGAGACTGGCAGCTTTCCCTCTCCTCCCTCAGTTCACAGACCTGCGGATCTGGAGGATCAGTGAAAGAAATAATGAGAAAAAATGATATTATAGCATTGCCCAGGGCCCGGGGCTGCACACCAATGTCTGTGAGGCACAGAGATGGGATGTGTCCCTGTTTGCTGTGCTCTTCCAGCACAGGCTATACAAGGAGTCAGATGTACCATTTTTTGACCTTCATGTGTTTATTTTGTCTGTGTTCCCACCTTGGACTTTGATTTCTATTTAGGCACCCTCCACACAAGCACAGAACAGCAGAGCTTCTCTAACTCAGTGACACAGCCCCTTCACCTCTGCCCATAACCCTCACCCTGCCAGCAGGGACAGGGCTGAGGGATTCAAAACTGAAAATGACACCATGTAAAGATGCAGAGAAACTTGTGGTTTAAAGATAAATTGAAAACATCATAATCTTTACAGAAGAAGGATAAGGAGGTATATAGCAGAAATAAATAGAACTGAGGGTTATTTAGAGAACAGTTTTTCCTATATGAGGGGAAAAAAGGGTATCATGTCAAATTGTGCAGCAGAACATTTACATCTGCAGAATGAAAATATTTCCATGGACAATTAGTGCATGGAACTCACTGTTACAAGACATCACAGAGTAAAACAGAATTTAAAATGATCAGATGTTTTTCTTTGTAAAATGTGTTTATATAAGTACAATGATGAACAGATTGATTTGATTTGAGTACTGAATTTGTAAAAAATTCTAACAGCTTTTTTGGTCATAGAATATAGTTATGCTGGAAGAAATGAAAGAAAAGGCACATCAAAAGATATCACTTCAAAAGTCATAATAATGAGATATTTAATAATAGCAATGTTGATGTGATTTTTCAATTTGCAACAGTTTTATTTTGCACTGTATGTAATTAAAATCAAATCAAGTTTGAATTGCAGTGTTTTGATTTCTCTAAAATTCCTTTTTCCCTAGAATTTTCCTTGCATCTGAAGAGCCGACACTCAAGGGAGTGGGTTTCTGTTCACAAAAACAGTCATTCAAAAATCCTCCACAAAACATCTTCTGTGCTACTGTTTGCTGCTGGAATTCCTCTCTGCCAGTGTCTGCTGGGGTTTGCTCCCAGCCAGCATGCTGCATGAGCCCTTCTTCTAGGAGTGAGTGCCCCAAGCATGTTCACTGGAGCCCACACAAATGCCTGAGATGTTATTTGTGACATTCTAAGCTCCATTGTAGGGCCATTTCTGGTTTAGGTTTAAAAATCACCTGTTCTTCACCACTGTGCTTTTTTATTGTCTGTGAGGTGTAGAAATTTTGGTGGTGCATATGGAAAAGTGTGTAGGGCTGTCAACAACTCTGAAACTTCTTTATAGAAGTTGTGAGATATTTTTTATAGGGTTATGCTGGGCTCTCCCTCCTCACCAATATATCATACTTAAGGCAGGTTTTTTAAGACCAAACTGGCATGAATTATGACTTTTATCCAAACAATGAGAATCTCAAGTCTCCTACCATCCACCATCCTCTGGCACAGCTCCAACATTGTTCCTGGAGTACTGTCAGCCTTAAAAGAATTTTATATGACTGAAGAAATTAAACAGTAGCACATTCCAGGAATACCCCAATACACATGGGATAAGTTGTAATATCAGAAGTTGTACAATTCCAGGCCAAACTCTTATATGCATTTTTTGGTGATAACAAGCATCTTGTTTAATCCTCACAGGGCAACAAGCAGGTTTCAGCTATCTGTAAAATACTTTCAGATCTTCAAATGGAAAATACATATCTGTCAGCATTTTAGGGAGATGAAGTTCTGTAGCTGGAGTAAATGTTTCAAACTCTTATTCATTTTTGAATCTCAAAGTTCTTTTCTCTCAGTGAACCAGAAAGCACATATTTAGGTGGTGATTTCATCTCTTCCAAATGATGGCTTTTCATGTAATCATCATAATAACCTTTCCCATAGGGGACTCTCAAAGTGGTTTCACAGACCTTCCTAAGGACTCATGGAAAACTTAATCATGCTATAGATATAACTACTTTTACTGCACACAGGGAGAGGGGATCAGGGGGATTAAATGTCACTCAGCAAGGCAGCAAAGAGTTGAACAAGAACCTGTTTCTCCTGATTCCAGATCCTGGCAGTTTTTTTGTTACTAAGCACAGACGTGTTCATCTGGAACAGCCTCACAAATACATGAACCCCAGGAGTATTCACTAAAGCCACTTCCAGCTTCTGGCCAGAACAGGAATGTAATCAAAAAGGTACTTAAGCATTTCCAGGGCTTCTAAATACAGATGAATAACAAAATAAACAATAAGAATTAAATGATCCAGTTGTTTATTTGAACTACTAAATCCTGTAATTTGACTTCTTGCTTAGCAGAGGCTTTCTAATTACCTGAGTATCAGATCTCACGCTCAAATACCGACTCCAAATAACAACCCTTGAAAAGCTGTCCTGTGAGTATGAGAGAGTTTGCACATGGATTTGTGTCTTCACCCTCTCATCTCTTCCTTGCACTAACCTCAGCCCTGCCATGACCAGGATGACCCTGCTACCACAATAACTTCAGCTCCCTCCACATTCTCTGCAAGGCCAGGGCACTGACTGACAAACTGGCTGCTGTCACACCGAGTAAGGACCAGCAGAGCTGGACTTGCTTTGGATCAGCCCCTCTGTGTCTGGCCATGGACTGACACAAAAATTGTAAGAACTAAATTTCCTTTGATACTTATCACTTTTTCAGCTGCGGCACAAATTGGCCAAGAGGTCCTAAAGATACAGGAAAAAGGGAGAGGGAAAGAAAGGCAAACAATTTAATTGAATAAGTGCTATTTCTTTATGAAGTTTAGTGTGATAATCTCAAATAATGGGTGCCAGAGGGAGAAAAAGTGAAGAAAATTGAGATGTCCTTGAAGTCCAAAGCCCTTGCTCAAGATCCTCATAGAGGTTTAAAACAGATACAGACAGAGATCTCTTAGAGCCTCTAGGCCAGTGTCTGGTATATGGACAGATAAACGATGGATGTTTCAAGATTTAGCCCGTACAGACAATAAAGAAGTTATACCCCTTTTAAAGGCATGACCTATTGAGTTTACTGTGGAAAAGGATTAACACACAATCTTTCTATCTTTCTTTTTTTTCTTTCTTTCTTTCTTTTTTTTTTTTTTTTTAACTCCTAAGGAGACACGGAAGATTTAAAATTTAAACTGGAGAAAATAAGAACAGGTATTCAGTATGGAATGACTCTAAAGTGACTCACACGATGAGATGGTGACCCAGCAGGCCTTTTTCCTTCCAGGAGATTAAGTCCTATCTGGTGGAAAATGCATCATAGATTAATTAAGTGCCCATGTATTAGTGGCTTTATCGTATGACTCACTAATACTGAGTTAACCTTAATATAGGATTCTGAGAATCTTAAGCCAAGGATTTTATTGATTCACATTGTTCTGGTGCAGGTTGTACTTGAGTTTAATGGATTAAGACTGCACAGAATTTAGAAAAAAATCAAAGATTCAAGGCTGATGAGGTAATCAAAACGTAAAACGACAGACCTCACCGGAGCTGGGCCAGCCCCTCGGCCACTAGAGGGCAAAGCCACAGCACTGCAGTCGGCAGCGCCGTCTGCTCGCCTCTCTCCGAGGGTGTTATCAGCGAGGGCGTTTATTTTACAACATAAACTGGTTACATGATCACTAAGCCCTTCACTAGGAACGGCATTAGTAATGAATACTTACAGTATTGTTTCTGTCAGTGTGGCATACAGGCAGTTATTAACAACTGTGCAGGAAAAAGCCAACATTTTCTTCTGTGGAGCAGTGAATAAAAGCTTCAGTCAGTGAAGAGGTTTGGACTCTTGGGCTCACAGCACAGGCCTTTCCTACTTGAGACCTTGCACATCACTAGAAGCCTGAGCATTTGTATCAGGAACTATGCTGGGAAAGTAATGAACATTTTGCTGCAAGGTTTCCTAGTTTTTTGATGGTACCAGATCAGACTGAGAGACCCCTGAATGTTTCAATGACAGATTTTGGAGATGTCCAGATCCTTATGTACAATCCCCCACCCAAGTCAGCCTTTGACCTTCTAATATTAAGAATTCTTGATCTCTCCACTGGTTCTTGCCCTCTCCTGTGCAATGCATGTTATCAAGCATCTATTCACTGTTCACACTAAATTTCCCACTGCACTTTTCAGAGATCAGGTGTGGGTCAGCCTTGGTGTGGACCTGAGCATCTGCTTGGCACAGGATCACTGTGCTGTCTGTGACAGTGGCCAGAAGCAGATGCCAAAGGAAGAGTTTAGTAGCAGGATAATCATACAGTCACACTTGTCAGGAGTAACCTCCCAGCTTCCAGCAATGTATGTCTCAGGCTTCCTGAGTGAGAAAAGTTATCTTGGCATGCAATATGCTTCAAAGGCTTTGCCTTCTGTGAACGAGTCCACCCATCCCTTCAACCACTGTAAACATTGCCATCCCCACGGCTGCTCCCATCATGTGCTGAACAGCACATGAGCTGTGTCAGATGATGCTGAAAGGGATGACAGGTTGTTACTTCTTAGTGCCCTAGGAAATCAACTTCTGCATAGACAAGCAGCCAGAATCCACAGCTACAGACACAGACTTCTACCTCCTGGGGAGCAGACTTACAGGACTGAACTCCTGCTTCTGTTAAAATTCAGTTTTTACGACCCCCTGATTTTGACATTCCCAGTGCTGGGAAATCCAGCTTGTCCTGTCCTAAACTGTCTTGGTGATTAATTACCTTCCCTGGTAGATGAATATATCTGCATACACTCACTGAATCTTGGAAGTCCTTAAAACCTGTGATTGAGTCACCCCTTCACCTTCTTTTATGACACTAAAATAGATTGAACCTTTTCACTTCCAGTCTAAATCATTCTTATTGATCTTCTGTGAACCACCTCTTTTTCAGCTTCTATTAAGGAATTAAGGAATTAGGGTATCAGACTTCAGGAGCAGTGGAAGTAGTACCAGAAAAATAAATACAGAAATCTTTCTATATTCTCCTGTTTATAAACCAAATAATTGCATTATCCTTGTGGCTACAGCACCACACCACACCACCTGCTTATTTTGGTCTGATCATATGTGATGATTCTTGAGGTTTTTGAGTATTAACTTGTATTCACTCCCTCTATTCCTTGGTGCATGTTTTTACATTTGGCTGTACAGAAATGCACATTGGTTGTTATCAAGCTGTCTCAGCTACTTTGCAGCATGACTTGTTATTTATGAATCCCTATTGCTTACATCACTTGTAAGGTCTTTAAGTAACGATTTTATGTTTTTCTTAAAACCATTAATATCAGTACAATGCAGAGCTAATTGCCATAGGATGCAGAAACACATTCTTTGATGATAACTTTTTATTTCCCCACTTTGTAACTGTCAGTTAGATAAGTGCTGTGATGAGTCGGTATCATTTTGGCTTCCTAATTAAAATGCTGCAAGTTACCAGAACAAATATTTTGCAGACCTACTTACCTTCATCAACCAAAATTGTAATGCCATTTTAAAAATCAAATTATTTGCACAAGATTTATTTTCCACATTAATTTGCATTTATTGTGTTTCCACTCTTTAATTGTTTTTTAATCAAGTAATGTAGATAATGTCCCATTTTATTACCCAGAATTCTTGTCAGTCTGGCAGGTTGTAATTACCTTGGTCACCTTGTTTACCCTTTTAAATTATTGGTGCAATATTTCATCCAGTCTTCTGGAACTTTAACAGTGTTCCAAGATTTATTGAAAATCAACATTAATGGTCTAAAGATACTCTGTGCCAGTGCTTTTAAAACTTTTGGATGCAAGTTACCTGAAACTGCTGATAGCCAACTTCATTAGCTTGTGTTTAACATCCTTCTCAGTGCTTGTTGTAATGGAATGTATTTCATCATCATCATCATCATCATCATCATCATCTGATATTTGTGTATCATATGGCTCTTCCCCAAAACCAGACCAGGAATAGTTATTGAGTTTTTCTGCTTTTCCTACACTGTTGTTAACCATTCCTCTATTTCTACCTAGGAACAGAGTGAAGCCACTTCCTTTTTCCCAGGTTTCTGCAAAATCCTTTTATTTATCCTTCACTCTGTTGTTCAAAGATTACTCTGGCATCATTTTGAAACTCTAGAATTCCCTGGAACTCCTAGATCCCAGCATACACACCTTGTTACGCATATCTTTGTATTGACCCTGTAACTTTGTGCTGCTTTCTGCAACCAGGGCACCTCAGAGGTTCCCCTCACCTTTCTAACTGTGGTCCTCTTACCCCTTTTCCCATCTCCTGCCTTTTGAAAATCAGGGTATCCTCTTCTTTCTGCTCTCCTTTAAGCTTTTCCTTTGTAGCTTCTCATAAAGAGCTGGGGAAAAGTGGCAAAATACTTGGGAAAAGAGGTGGCAAGCTTAATAGGAAGCTGTCATATGGGACGGTACCAGGCACCATTTCTTATGACAATGCTGTGGAGTCTCACAGATATGGAAAATCTGCAGATACATTTTGGAGAGTTTGTAACTTGGACTCCTGTGCCAAGTGAAAGGTCTTCTCTTACATGTCTTACAGCCTTGCTGTGGCTTGGGATCAAAATTATTGGTATGGTTTGCACACAGTGTTTCTCACTATCAATATTGAAATGTTTTCTCTTCTAGCAGAGGGAGCACATTGAGGACACAGGATGGGCAATCTCCTGCTCTAAGCTCAGGTGTCTGGCACCACAACTGCCTGGAGCAGCACCTGGAGTTTGTGGAGTTTGCTGCTCCTCTAGATACATCTTCATTAGGAACAAGTCATGTGGCATCCAGGATACCCAGGAGGGATGGGGAATGAGACCATGTCCCATCACCTTAACTCACAGCCATGATTCCCATCGCTCCTAACTCCTGCTTTGCATGCTTTCATGTGACAGCCTTCTTGCAAAACAGCCAGTTATGATACCCTTCAGGAAAAGCCTCTCTGTGTTTGGTGAGAAGACATCCCAATGAAGGGCTGTATCCAGAGGAATAAAAGTAAAACAAAATTAGGGTAGCAATGTGCCTCTGTGAGACATTCGTAGATGGCAAAGCTATGCTCTTGCATGCATTTGGCCAGAGGTTACAGAGTGTTACACCACTCACTCTTTAATTAATTTCCCTTTTTTTTTTTTTTTTTTGGTCAGGCATATTATATTTATCAGTCTGAGGTGTTTCATGAGAACCATTTTGAGGACTGTAACTGTGTATTGCACCAATCTTAACCTCTCATCTGTGCATCATAAGCATGACAACACTAATTGCTAAAGAGATAGCAAGTTGGGGTTAACCAGAAATGCTTTATGGAAGAAAATAAATTCCATCTCCATTAATATGCTACTCCCAGCAATGATGGATGAGCATTTTTTATCTCCTCAGCTATTTGCCCATGGATTGATGATTCAGTTGATTGGGAGTATCTCATATTTTTCACTTGAAAAGCACATAGTTCCACCAGAATCAATGAATAAACATTAAGTGCTTCCCTTTCATTTCAAGCGGGATGGGCTGATGCTCTTGGAGCAAGGAGGCCTAGATTTTATCAGCGGGGCTCATCACACTGCATTCAGCGACATATGTAGGAAGTTAATGGAGAAGCCCAACCTGCTGGAAAGTGAGAAGGCCTGGGAAGAGGGAATGGCCGTGCAACTGCATTAGCACCACCACACTCACCTTTCCCTTCTTCCTGGGCCGACACGGCACTGCTGCGGCTGGGAGGTCACAAACCTGCACAAAGGTGAGGGGACAGCGACAGCGACTCCTTCCCATTCCCCTGGCACCAAGCGAGCCTTCCCTGAGGGGGAACCGAGGTGACGGGTTCGTGAGGCGAGGGGTTCGTGAGGCGAAGGGTTCGTGAGGCGAGGGGTTCGTGAGGCGAGGGGTTCCTGAGGCGAGGGGTGGGGCGTTCCTGAGGCGAGGAGTGAGGGGTTCCTGAGGTGAGGGGTTCGTGAGGCACCGGGCGCTGCCCCCCGGCCGGGGCTGCTGTGCCGGTTCGCAGCCCGGGCCCGGCCGCCCCCCGCTCCCGCCGGATCGCGGCACACGGGCAGGGACATTTCCCGGAGTTCCCGAGCGCCCCAGCCAGGCGAGCGGTCCCGCTCGCGGCATGGGCGGCCCCTGGGGAGAGAACGGGTGAGACTCCGGAGCAGTGGCACGGTTTGGTGTACGCTGTCACCTCGCCATCGCGGCTCCTGTGCGGAACCAGCGCGTTTGTTGTTGTTTGGTGGGTGTGGGGTTGTTTGTTTTGGATTTGTTTTCTTGTTATTTTTCTTTTTTTGTGTGTGTGTTGTGGGTTGGTTTTTTTGGGTTTTTTTTTTTTTTTAATTTCTGGAAGCCTGTTTGCTGAGGATTGAACGTGCCTGCCAGCGGGAGGCTCCGAGCCTCGCACCTCTTGGGGCGGCCGAGGGCGTCCCGCAGGATGGTGTGTCCGTCTCTGACTGTGGGGACACTCAACATGAAATGGCGAAATAACACGTGTGCGACTCCCAGCCGCCAATCCTTCTGACCACGTTTTGTGGAGTGATCACGCTACACACACTGCAGCCGGTGCCCGGAGGCGCGTCCCTCGGCCGCGGGGCACCGGCAGCGCCCGGTGGCGGCGGTGGGTGCCCGGTGCCGCCCCCCGGCTCTGTGTGTGTGTGGCCGCGGGCTCGGCGGATCCCGCCGGCCGCCCGGTGCAGGGGGTGCCGCTGCGGACCCCGGGGCCCGGTGCGGGGGTACCGGCGCGGACCGCGGGGCGGGGGCGCGGCAGCTCCGCGCCGCCTCCCCGGCGGTGCCGCAGTGCCGTGCGCTGCCACCGGGGCCGGGAAGGGGGCGCTGCTGCCGGGCGCTGCGGCGGCCTTGGCCGCGGAGGCAGCGAGCGAGCCCGGCTGGCGGCGGCGAGGGCGCGCCGGCCCCCAGCGCTCCCGGGGCGGACCCGGGGGATCCCCCTCGCCATGCAGACCCGGCGGCGCCTGCTGCCTCCCGAGGTGAGTGAGCGGCGTCCGGCGCGCCGCCCGCGGGCCCGGCAGGCCGGGGTGCCCCGCTCCCCAGGCCCCTGCCGCCCGCAGCGAGGCCCCGCGGGCGGGCGGGCGGCGAGGGCTCCGGCGCCTCGCTGGAGCCGCCGTATCGCCGACAGCGCCCTGGGCCTGCCCGCTCCGGGCGCCCCCCGGCCCCGCCGCCCTTGTGTTCCGCGCACACCAGCGGGGAGGCAGCGCTCGCCCCGCAGCCCTCCCCGGTGGCCGCCGTGGTTCTCCGAGCCCCCTCCCCGCCGTTCTCCCTCCGTCCCCGGGTGTCCGGGCTGGGTGACCCGCTCGCCCGGGGCACCTTTCTCGCCGCGGCGGCGATCCTGGGGATGGGGCAGGAGCCGCTGCTCCCCCCGGGACGCCGCGGGTGCCGGCGCGGGGCAGGGCGAGGTTGTGCCCGGGCAGCCGCGGCTGCCGGCCCGGCCGGGGGAGGATCCTGCTCGCATCTCGTGCCCTTTTTATGGCCCGATCTCCGCTCTCTCCCCGGGCAGGGAGTGTTACTTGCTCATCGCGATGTGTAACAAGTCACTCCTGCAATGGTGGTAGTGGTGGAGGGGGATGGGGAGAGCGGGCGGGATGCGTTTTATAACATCTCTAATTACGTGAAATTGTGGTCATGTCTCACTCTAAGAATAACTGGCACTCTTGACATGTCTGACTTTTTGCAGAGGTGGACTAGTTTCTTGCTCATAAATGTTATGGTTAAATAGGTGCCTATGGCAGAGCATGGCTCAAGAAATGTTTTTATCTTCTTAACCAGACAGGGAAACAAATAGAATATAGAAATTGATGTTTTCGTGTTAATGATCTTCTTTATTAATAGACAGGATATCCCTTATTATTTTATGACAGAGGTTTTTCAGAGGGTGTCATTTTTTAACACATATTTTAATTCAGTTCAGATATTAAAAGTTAACTTAATTCTATCAGTCTTCTTATTAAGTGTGGTTGTCTCAGAATAGAATTTCTGAATAACACTGCCCTCAGTTTTTGGGTCCAGACTGAACCCAACCAGGAGGAGCTGTGTAAAAATAAATAAAATAGCAATAATAAAAGAGATGCTCTAACTGAATAAAACCTTTTATTTTCTTTGGGCAGCATTTAACAGATTAGGCAAGGCTTTAAAACATTGTAATTAACTTCTACTACCAAGTAAGTTTTGACTGCATGGAACAAATCCAGATTTTAGAATACACCTTCAGTGGTTCAAACATCCAAATCCTTTGTTACTGCCTGAACTCTCCGTGTGCTTCTTTTTATAAAGTTACAGCATGTGATGCAAAATGAGAACAGTCTCCTTGACCCAAGAGAGACAAATTTAAAAAACTCTTCAGAGGTTTGGGGAATCTGAAATGGAAGCTGAAGAAGGGTCTAAAATTTCAAACAAGCCTCCTTCTCTAATTGGAGCCCTGGTCAGCCCTGAAGAAGTTACAGTGTTCTGACACACTGTGATTTATTTGCACTGCTTTATGGTGCCTCCTTTAGTGTGTGAGAAAGGAAGAAACCCACCCCAGAACTGCCCTGCTGACTCCTGGTGTTGGGTGTTATTTTTGTGTGTTAGCTTTGAGTCAGTTACGAGGCTGGGGATTAAATACTTTCAAACACACACTCATTGCAGGATCTGAGGCCTGGGGCTAAGGCTGAGATGAAATACAGTTTTTTTAGCTTGGCATAAAGTCTGGCTGTGATTGTCTCAGGGAACAAAGGTAGAGACTGAACAAAGATGCAGTATTAAAACTTGTGGCCAAAGAATGATAAGCTTTTAATATCTCTTGTACTCTGTCCACTTGCTGTGCCAGCTTTGGCAGAAAACAGCTTGCTTGTTTTTCAATTTACAGGCTATCTATAGAAAATTACCTGGAAATTACTTTGCTAAAGTATTAGAGTGGCCTTTTGCTTTTGAATACAAATTGGCCAAAAAGAGGTTTTGGGAAGAAGTTGTGTGTTCCTGTTTTGTTAATCAGAAAAATGTTTTTATATACTGGGGTGAGAATCTTCCCAATAAAAATGATTTTCTTAACCAAAAATCAGTTGAGGAATGATAGTTTCAGTGCACAGTTAGTCTGTGTGCTGGTGAATCTGTGATCTTTTCCAGAGCACTGTTGTAAGACGCCAGTATAATCACAGGCTTCTTTGAAAGTGTTATATAAAGGCTAATGTTTATTTTTGTAATGTGATTGAGATTAAAGAAATTGAAAGGTGGCCTGTTTATGGTTCTATTTGTGATTCTTTAGGAGACTTGGACTTTTAAATGGACAGAAATGTGAACTAATATGCTTGGTTTTCCCTCCTGTTATTTCTCTGAAGCATTGAGAAAGGTACAATGGTGCTGTAAGTGACAAAGCTTTTTCTGTTGATAAGCAATAGAAAGTCAAAAGTAAATGGCTGAAAGTAACTGAAAGTATTAAGGTTTAGCTGATAGAGACAGCTTTTGCTTCTCTATTAGCTAGAAGTGTTGGCTGTATCTTGTAATACTGGGAAAATTGTGTCAATTAATGCAGATGGATAGGAAGATATAAAATATATATCAAGGATCCTTCATTGACATAGTAGTTTTTACTTGAATTGGAATTCAGGAAAAATAGAATTCAGGATATATATATATAACTTTTTGGACTATAATGGCTAGAACAAAGCATACTATATATAGTTATAAAAAATAGCACACTGAAAAATCTGTGATAAAAGTAATTGACCTTTATCATAATGCAAACAAATATAATTTATATGTAAAGAATAGTTATTTGTCTTATCTCTATAAATAATTTTATTTTTACATACAAGTTAAGTACATTCCTACTTACTATTTGTTTGGCTGAGTTTCACTTTAGCTGCTATTCAGGCTGCCATAGCACACAGGTAGAACAGGAAAAATACTTTTAAGGTGAATTTATATGTATTCTTTCACTGAATAATTCCAGTCTGGTTTATTACTGGATTATTCCATCAGTAATTGTATTACTGCAAGAGACAAGCAGAGATGGCTAATACTGGTTATTTCTTTTTCAGAAATAACAGCCCTCCAAGTAGTATATCAGCATCAAATAGGCTTAACATGAGTGGCAGAGGAAATCCATAAAGTGTCACTTAAACGATTTTAAAGGTAGTTACTAGAGAAATCTAATTAATTTAAAAACAGGTTGAAGGCAAGCAGTGCATGGCCAGGAACTTCAGTGTGTCCACAGAGGGTAAATTACTCCTTCCCTATTCTTTCAGCCAGATCTGCTCAAGGGAGAGGGAATGTAAAGCAGCAAGTCCAGTCAGCTGAGATCTGCACAGACATAGTTCTGTTACAGTTAAAAAAAAAAAAGGCAAAAAAGAAAAAAAAAAAGGTGATAAACTATGTGAAAAACAGGTGTGGAGTTACAACCTGTAGGTGCTGTGTGTTTAGGAAGTGTGGAGCTGGAGTGCTCTCTGAAGAGCTTGTGTGATATCTTCAGTCTGAGGATAAACTAAGGCAAGAGTGTTAGTTATGAAGGCCAGGGAAAAGAGTGCTTTAGGAAACTTCAACATTGTTTTGTTTTCACGTGAAATTTGATCATTTGGAAATGTCAATATGCAGCAGTGTGGCCGTGTGTTATGCTTTGAAGTTTTGGTGTTGATATATTGAACTTTTCACAGGTTTTGTCCCCAGTGTACACTGAGCAAAGGAAAACGTGGACTTGAGTGCTGGATTTCCACTTGCATTGTTTTTTTGTTTGTCTCTATGTTTCTTGAGTAGAAATGATCAGCTTTCATATGGAATTACTTGCAGATAATGCTAATAGCTATGCCTCTCTGTGTCTTGTCTCTCTGTTCTATATAGAATATATAAATATCTTTTGTCTTGCTTGCTATGTGTGTTAATATTGTTAATGCTACACCTCTGATATTTTGATGGCAAATGAAGTTACAAACCCATGTGTGAATCAGTGGGATATTTGTATCAGTTGCTTAGGGGAATACAGTGAAGGTGCGGAAACATTCCAGTAAGTTCTGCTGGGATTCTCTAGGTTTGTCTGTCAAGAATTTTATTGCATGCTGCTTGTTTCCTATACTTCTTCCCCTTCCCCTTTTAATATCCACAGGAAGCTTGATGAACTTTTGTTTTTAAGAGCTTGATGGCATAGTGGAGTTGAGTAGGGCTTTGCATTTGGAAATGGTACTGCCTGATCACAATTTTTTCAAGCGCTGTTTTGTTGGATTTCTGTTGCAGTTTGGCTCCAGCATAGTGCCAGAGGTGGAAAGCTTTTCCATGGAGGCTTGAGGCATCAGCTGGTGCTTTAGCCAGTGCTCCTGAACCCCGTGTAGGGGATGGTTTTGGATGTAAAGCAATGCAGTAAATGTGCCTTTGCTGGTATCTTCCTGGTTTTTGGTCTGACTTGAGCTGAACTGATGCTTGCAGTAGTTACAAAAAAGCACCCGTGTACACAAAGTACATACAAAAACATGGAAGAAGTGTTTCTTCTACTGCTACTTTCTGTGTGGGAAAATGTTATAGAATTCAGTTTGATAGCTATTTTAGGGCTGTTTCCCTGCTATTCTTCATTAGAGGAATTGGGCACGATCAAAGATGCCTGAAGTGCTTTGTACCTTGCTTGAGCTGAGAAGATCCCTTGTCCAGTTAAGAGCTAGAAAAGAAAGGCTATATACCAAATTATTACCATGCTGACTGGTAGTGTTTCAGAATTTTCCTTATTGTACTGCAATTTTGCAGAAGAGGATTTTTTTTTGTAAGTAAAATGGTAGCTGAGAGGAACTTATAATTTCTCTTCCTAGTGTACAAAGAATCCAGAGGACATTTCCTATCAGGTGATAAATTGAAATTAGGCCATCCTTGGGTCAGAGATTCATGTGTGCTCTATCAATTACAGAAGAGCTCTAGCTGCTCTAGTAGTACTTAACAGCCTTCTGGATTCTTGCAGCTTTAAAAAATACTGTAATTGGAAAATTTTCATTGACTTCTACAATATACTGGAACCTTTTCTAATAAATAATGGAGCTCAAACTTTATACATGTTTTGGGTACAACATTTCTATTTCACTCCAAGTTTATAATTTTATTTAGGGAAGTAATATGGGTGAAATACTTTAGCAGATTCATGATTCTCAATGGAAGAACATACAGTGGTACTTTTTTCCAAAAAGTAGTGTGATGCACTTAAAAGAAGTTGGTAAATGTTCAGTGAAAGAAGAAGATCAAAGAGCTTTCAAAATCACATAATACCTTCTTTATCTGTGAATGACACTGACTATTAGGGGAGCTTTTCTTGTTTCCAGGTTCAGTTTTGTTGTGTCAAAACTCTGCTTTGAACTCAGTGCACATGTTGTCTTACCTGTTTGCACTCTGAGTGTGAGGTGGAAGATTGACTTAGGAACACTAAAATAAAGACCAAGACATTGGAAACGATGATTTTATGGTCTATGTCGTTACTATAAATTAAAGAAAAATTGGCAAATACATGACTATGCATGAAATTTATTGCTTAACCAGTTGGCCAGTCAGATAATTGGAAGTTTTTAAGATGCTACATGACAAAAATTGTAGATATTTTCAGACCTGTGTTTTGTTTCTCAGTTATTGCTTACTGTGCTTCTCTTGCATTTCTTTTAACCCAGCCAATAAAATTATCTCCTCTGTTTCCTTCTTCAACAACTTATTTTTTTTTCCCTTCTCTCATGTTTTGAATTGTTAGATTTTAAGAGGAAGGTTGAAGACTGTTGTCAATAATAGTAAAATACAGGTCCTGGTTTCTGAGGATGTGGATTCCTCTGGTGTGTGTTGTGCACAGACCTCATTCTGATCTTGGGTGTGCCACACATTCAATATCTCTGAGGTGCACTTTGGTGATGAGTGTGGGGGTGAAGGTAAACCATGCCTCAGTCATCTGCTAAAGGTGCCTGGCAGAATTAAATTTGTATTCCCACTTCAAGTTCTGCAGCTCCTAGCTTTGCATATCAATTTAAACCAAATGAAATTAATCTTGTTTCTCTGCCAGGTCTGGAAGTGCAGTGAGTGAAGAGGTGCAATTTGGTTTTTCTGCAGGTGTTGTAGAGAGGCAAAGGCAAGTGGGCTGCTGTGGTTTATTGCAGAAGAGAGGTGGATAACTGTGCTGGTGATTCTTAAATAAGGGTGCTATGAAAGAAAAGTTCATCTTGTGTGTCACTCCCACCAACTTCTGCATAGGGATAGTGCTGACCTGTCTGTCCAGTGCATCGCAGATCCAAGGAGCTTGTTGTCTGACACCATCCAATACTGAGGACAGAGAGCTGGGCTTAATTAACCTGGTGCTCTAAAGAGTTCAGTGATTCTTGGATTGAGTCAGTGCAGTGTGCTGGAACCAGTAATAAAGGAGCTGAAACACTGG
The DNA here is from genome assembly GCF_009819885.2 of Catharus ustulatus. NCBI lineage: Eukaryota > Metazoa > Chordata > Aves > Passeriformes > Turdidae > Catharus > Catharus ustulatus. The sequence continues at coordinate 6,550,794 of NC_046229.1, read as the reverse complement.
AAATCTGTTCCAGATTCGTTTCTGATGGCCATGACTTACTTTCCACCCATAATTCTTTAGATTTTGTGAAAGATTTTGTAAGTAGCAGGGAATTTGTTCTATAATCTGGAGATGGAGAGAAATATGTTTTGTTTCAAGTTGGAAGATGTTTTGAATGAGTTTATTATAGTATAAATCTTATCTGATGTTATATGTATCCAAATCCTTGAAGATACTATATTAGTAAGCATTTTGTTCCACCATCTGTGGAATGAAAGAATATTGTTTTTCTGTAGATGTAAATCCTTTTTGCCCCACAGTATCTCTTCCCTTCCTTCCCTCTCTGCATTGATCCCATCTTTCTCACATAACACCATAATTCTGAGGATTTTTTCCAGAGCTGTGTGGGTATTGATTGCCCAGCAGGTTGCTGCCAAAATACGTAGAGCAGTTTGCTTTTCCCTTGGAGGGCAGTCACTTGGATTTGTTTTTACTGTGTAGATACACATTTTCATGACAGATAGATATATATTAAAATATGAGCATAAAGAAAATAAATTAACAATATAATCCCATAATCTTATTTGCTGTAAGAGATTAAAGATACAACACATGAGAAATGGCAGCATCTGAATACATAACCAGTGTGTAAGTCCTCTTGTTCATGTTGCTGAGTCTGTGAATGCTGAGTTTTCTTTGTAGGCTGGAGGAGACACAAAAATTACATGGTTAAAATACACCCAGCAAACCAATCTGTCCAATATAATGTTTAATTCCCTATCTGCACTGTAATGCAGCTAAATGAACATTTAATATGAATTGATGTAATGTAAGAGGAAGGTTCCTTCTTTGTCTGTGATTTTTTTTTTCATTTATCTCACAGTTTTTGAAATTGCACATTTTTCTGTGATACTGTAGAAATACATCCTATGGCTTGGAAATAACTTGCTTCTGAGGCTTGTGTTTTATAGAGAAAGGCACAGGTATCTGATTTACACCCTTTTTGGGCTTTTTACTCCAGTATACAGCTGCTGGTTCTGTTTGCCCAGCCACACTGATAGTCCAGCAGGGCATGGTGATTGTCACTGTGTTAGAAAGGTACATTGTAAATGCTGTGTTGGTTAATTCAAAATGAGTATTTAATGGTCTCTTATTTGGTGAACTTGAAAGTACATCCAAAGCCCACTTCTTAGGTTATATTATTAACAGATTACTTTAAATGGCATATATATTGAAACAACCTCTTAGCTGAAACACCAAATTGCATTGATTGTAGTCATTTCATACTGTGTTTTTGTATAAATGATGAAGGCTGCATAAAACCCCAGCATATTTCATGGGTTTCACAGTTCTTTCTTGACTCTTTTATAAATGTAACTTTAAAAGGTTGTTACTTAAGCATCAGTCCACCTGTGTGCTTTTCTGCTTTCAAGTAATTGTATTGGTGTACTGGCTTAATAGCTTCTATATTGTATTTACCTTGGTTTCACTTAGCAAACCACCTGTAAAATGCATTCTAAGCCATCTCTGGAATTTACTCATGGATTTTCTTTTTGTATACTCATGTAGAATGAATGTGGAGCTTATTATAGTGCAAATTAGAAATTGTTTCTTGAGACTCATGGGCAATAGATAAGTGTATATATGCAGTAGATTTGTTCCCTTAATAATTACCCCTTGTGGCTATATTTTTTTTTTTCATTAAGCTTCATTTCTGTACAGATGGCTTTTAAATGTAATTGTACCTTCTAATTTGAGGAGCCATGTAGTAGTGCCTCCTATGTAGTTAACAAAACTTGTCTTCACTAGAGGTTTCAAATACTGAGGTGCTTGAGGGACGTGGTCCTAGATGCTGATTACCCGCTGTGTATGTCAGAAAATGCATTTCAAGCTGCAAGGCTGGGGGTTTAAATGAATTTGTGAAGGAGCTTAATGATGGTCAGTAAGGACCAGGAGGCAGGTTGGCAGTTAGGACAGTGTCTTAGGATATGGCTGTTATTTTAGCCATGTGGGGTTTTTTTTGCTTTTTTGATGGCCAACTCTCTAAAGACTTCCATTTCTGTTTGCAAAGTGAATGTGCCACCATTGCTGTTGGGTTTGCTCCCACTGTTATTTAACCACTCCTGTGGTTAAAAAGGTTATTTACAAATATGTTTATACCAGTAATGAGCAGTTATGTTGGAACATGAGGTTTCTCATGGGGTTTTTTTGTCAGAGAAAGAAGAAAGCTTGGGTAGGGAGAAGGCAAACAGATGCAGGAAGAAGTGAATGGGGAAGGAATGTGAGAGGGGAAGAGGAGCCCTGCAGATGAAGAAAACAGGAGCATGCTACAGGCTAAGAAAGAGGGGTAAAGAGGTGGGGATTCCTGGCTGAGCAGAATCAACCACCCTGTCAGTGGACAAAGGAAGTGGCCAAAGTTTCTCAGTTTTGATCTGTCTGAGTAATGTTTCATCTGAGTTTAGAAGAATTTGGGAGTTCCTAGAACTCTGTAAGTTTTCTGATAACTGTATTAATACTCATAACTCATTAATAAGGAAGGCTGTCAAATGTTTTTGGGTTTTGTCTGTTAAGTCTTTATTTCCTGTGACTGCTAACAGAGATACAGAATTCTGTATCAGTATGTAGTGTTATAACTAAAACTTCCTGGAAACCAAGATAAATTTCAGGTGGATATCCTGATTGCCTCAGTATATCACAGTATATCAGTGAAAAGTGCACTAAATGCAAGTCACTGCCTGTTTCTGGTGGTTGGTGCTCAGTCCCTTCAGTGCTGTTACAAGCATGTTAATGGCCCTCAGCACAGATGAGATGCATGCTCAGAAATAGCAGTTTCAGTACGCACTGTTGCCATGGATTATTGAGTTGTATCGAGTGAGTTACTAGTTACAGATGACTTAAGACATAATGCACTGTGAGCATCAGCAGTGATGTTAGATCATGATCACAGACGTGGGAGGGAACTTTGCTACACTTGACAAGAGTGTTTTATAATGTGTTTGGTGTGATACCAGTATAAAGGTCTACACAAAATGGGAATTAAGTTACCTATAGAAATAATTGCAGGGAGAAGAAAGTATGAGATAAAAATCCATATTTATTTCAGAGATGTATGGTAATCCAGCTTTACATAACTGAGGATTTGAGAAATAGTAACTGGTGTCTATAATTATGATATTTCTTTAAAAGTTACATCAGAATTTAGAAGACAGTTGTGTGACACAGGTATCAGAGATGACCACAGGAGGGTTGGGGACAGAGCCTGTGGATGAAGGTGGTGTTAGTAGCTGCCTGGCTGCTCCAGTGGTCTTTGAAAGTTTTTGCCTTTGGATGGTCCATTCTCTAAAGAACAGCTGAGTGTATAAATTGTGTTGCTTCCAGCAGCTTCTCTCCCCGGTGGGTACAGCTCGGAATTGATGGGCTGGTAAATGGTAGCAAAGCAGTTTTCCTTCTTGCCCATTGTCCTTTTGATCTGTCCCATTCTGATTGTGTGGCAGTTCTGGGTTTTATTATCAGCTTTTGCTCACTGGCACTCAGTGTCAGCCCCTGTGAGCTTTATGAAAATGACAATTCCTTAGGAGTTGTAGGCTTTTGATTAGAGATTCTAGGGGACTTCAGTCAGTTCTTCCCTTGTTGTCCAAGTCTAAGAAAGATCTGAAACAATATTGGGGCTATTTGGGTTTTTTCTTGTTTCTACCCTATACTGGAAGTAAGAAAAATTAATAAAGTATTAGCATTAATCCACTCTGGGATAGAGTGTGCAGCTTTAAATAATTTTATTCTTCAAATGTTTTAAACATCAGAGTCAGAACCTTCTCAAATACTGAAACATAAAAAACATCCCATAAACCTACTTGTTCTATATGTTTAGTTTGTATTTGAATAAAGAGAAATAACAGCTTCAGATCACTATGTTAAATGGATTAATTAAAAAAAACCCCCTATGTTATTACATTGATGACATTACTTGGAACCCATGCACAAATTAAGAAACATGATTTCGTATTAAATTTATGTTTAATGCACTGTGCATTAGCTTTTTGTGGTTTACAGTATTTTAAAATTGGAAGTTGCATGAAACAAAGTGTTACAGAACATTAGATACATAAACAACCACATTTTGAAATGACCTCTACGAGCATATGAGTAAGCTCAGGAAAGGATTTTTCTCTTTTTTTTATTTTTTTATTTTTTCCCCAGCTGTATTCCTCTGGAAAAACTTGCGTGGAAGGCAGCACTGTGGTGTAAACCTATCTATTTGTTCTTCCCCAGAGCAGGGCTGGATCCTTTTCCAGGCATCACAAGCAGTTACATAAGCAGGAGCTGGTTCCTGTCTCCAGGTGCTGAGACCCGGCCCCTGCAGCAGGCTGAGGCTGCTTGGCAAGGCTGGCCTTTGTGTCAGGAAAACAAATCAATTGCTTTCTCCTTGAAATAGTAAAGAAAGGGTAGGAAGTGGAATTTTATTTCTACTGTAAATGGTTATAAAGCAGGTGTCCTTTTCAGTTGAGCTGCTTTTATTTTCTGGAGCACAAAGGTTGATAATGCTGCTGTAGTTTGTCTTGTCTCTCCTTACTTTTGACTGTGATACTTCCTATAATGCTGCTTTGAAGTCGCTGCTCTTTTGCCTGCCTTACTGCTGCTCAGGCATGTGTGAATGTCTCCTTATGGAAACTTGGCTGGAGACAAAAGTGGAAGTAATGGCTTTAAAATGGCATGGGGCAGAGTCAAGGGAAAAGATGCAAATATTGGTGAAATAATTAGAGAGACTGTTCTGCTTAAAGCATTGTCCACTTCTGTTTGTTCACTTGATTGGAAAAAAAGACAATCCAGTGCAACATTGCAATAATTTATCTTTTGTCAGCATTCATGGGTAGTGAGCTGGTACAAAGTGTTGTGTTGCACAGAAATAGTCTGCCATGCCCAGCCTGCTCTTGGGTACATTTACATTGAGGAGTAGGAACATGAGCAAATTATGGAAAGTAAGCTGAAGGATGCTTGGTCATCTTGAGCCTTTGGTGCAGGGAAAGGTTTAGCAGCAACTGTGTCTTCTTTGTATTTGCTACATTTCATTTTTGCTGCTGTATTTAGTATTTCTTACTAAATGGGTTGATGGTGAGTTTTAATTGGATTTTTTTTCTGTGGTATAGACCATGTATTTAAAAGAAAATCGGTTGTCATTTGCTGTGTTTTCTTTAGTAACTTAGAATTTTGAAAACAATTTTTTTCCTGGTTGCATTGAGTGACTACTACTTTAATTTATTAATTGAACACTTAATTTTGGAATGCTTAATTTGGGGCCTAATCTGAAGTCCTTGCATTGCAGGCATTTTCAGGTGTGTGACAGATATTGCTGCTGCTGTGTCACAAACGCTTTGTAATGCCTGCACTTCCCTTCATTTGGCATGTGCTAGGCAGAAAGAATTCCATGCTTGGGGACAAAATTGTTGGGCATGTGGTAAACCACCATTATTCCAAGCATTACATTTGAATGAAGAACTCTCTTTTCCATTTGTGAAGGTTTAGCTTCCAGATTGCTTGATCAGATAAAATAATTAATTTTACGTTCCTGATGTGTGTCCTGAAGCTTTCCACCTGTTTCCCACCTTGTTGAAGTACACTGATTTCCTGGTAATGTAACCCCCTGCTATGGTGTTTCTTGTTCTAGTTTGTATTTTCTTGCAGAGTTGGGGCCTGAACACATCCCTTGTCTGTAGTCTCTGAATCTCCATCTGATACTTCCAGAGTGTAGACAAGGTAGGAAGTGAAGATACCAGTGTTGAAATCTGGATTTGCATTTAAGATAATGCCTAGTTCAACTAATCTAGCAATAATAAAGTGCCTTAAAATGGCTGCAAATGTCTCCCTGCCTACTCAAAGACATCTTCTCACTGGTAGCACATTATAGAGGATCTGTAGTGTAGTTAAGAGTTGGATCTTTGCCAATAGATGGAAGCATTTTTTAGCATCTCCTCATGTTTGAGCATTTTTTGCATTTTTTACCATAGTATCAAAATTGCTTCTTTTTCAGTCTCTTTCCATTTATTATAAGCTATTCCAGTTTCTGCTAGTTCAGATTACTTTAATTTAATGTTGTAAACATTTTTTTACATTCTTTTTTGTGGAAGATATTTCTAATTCTGTATTTTTAGATTTCTTTTCTTCTATTCTTCATCCTTTCTTTATTCTGAGCACGTCTCTGCTTGTCAAATTTCTCTCCAATTTCTGTTTTGCTTTTGCAGTAATTGGTAGTCGCCTTCTTGGAGCTCCTGAGGGAAATCAGACATGTAGGGTACAACCAAAGCAGCACCTGAGTGACACCACTGTAGGGCAGGAGACAGAGGAGTTCAGCCAACCACCAGCAGAAGAGATAAGGAACCAAAATGCTCCAAGTAGCAAAGTGGGGCAGCAGGGACACTGAGCCTGTGACCTTAGGTCTCAGTGGGCCCATAATTTTTTTGCTGGAAATGTATGTATTTTTTACAAGTGTGATGGAACCCTTTTTTAGCAGTGTGTGGGATTCAGAGAAAACCTAATAATCACTGGGTTATATTTGTTGTGAGTATTCTTGGCTCTCATTTGTAGTTATTCCTTTTGTTCTTGACTTTAAATATACTTCTGCTACATTAAATTCTTACTGAAAAAAGAATTTGGCTCTGTTGCCAACTTGTTCATTTTTTTCATGAAATCCAAATGTTATAATTTACTTTTTTTTAACTTGCTTTTTGTTTAAATATACTACATTCATATCTGTAAGCATGCTTTGATTTTTGTACTGATCTTTGTAAGGGGAAATGGCTGCTGAGAGTAAATGTTGAACTGTAAACAAAAAGCTCCAGGACCTCCAGGTAATATCTCTTCAAAGCTTACTTTGGAGGCTGACGGCGATTGATTAGATCTGTGTTCTCTGTTGAGTGGTTACACATAAAAAAGTCATTACCTGGGAAGAATGGAACAAGGAAAGAGGAGCAGAATAAAACCAATGAATAATAAAGCTGTGCTGTTGCCCTGAATATTGCTTGCCTAGAAGGTTTGCTGGCTCAGAGCACGGGTGGCAGCGCTGCTCGTTCCAGCTGAGGGTTGCTAGGGCTGATCCATTTCTGATCAGGGAAGGCTGAGCTTTGTGGTTAATGTATGACTGCTTCATGTGGTGTTCGTGGTGCAGCTGACAGGCCTTGCCATAAATCATAGACAGAATTGTCACTAATTGATCTGCCTTTTCGAAGGGGTGGTGAAAACTGAATCCTTTTGCTGCACTTCAGGCTGGGAGGGGACATGGTGGTGGTACAGAAAACCCTCCCCACTGCCACGTGTGCTTCACATCCCTTTGGAAAGGCTTGTTCTGAAGCCTTTCAGTGGGATTAAATTTCTTCCACTTCTGGTTTTGCATGCAAGTGAAGCCTATCTGAAGAATGTTGTAATAAGATAACATCTACTATTTCCCAGATAACTGAAATTAATTTTCATGTATAGAGGTAGAAATACACATAGCATCAGAAATTTTACAGGAAGAGTTCTGGCATTCAAAGCTGTGGGATTCTCAGTTTGGAAACAGTACTACTCAGAGTGCTGCTGTTCAGTTCATTAGTTTCCTGGAATTATTACTGTAGCTTATTTCTGAAAAGAATAATAAACAACCCTGGGAAAAAAATTAGTGTAACACTGAATATTGCTTTCATGATTTTTTTTTAGCACTGTTAATTTTGCTGGAGTTTGAAGATTTTTTTTCCAACATATGTTGCAGCTTCATCAGAGTATTAATTAATATTTCAACTACCTAACAGGTACAAAATGTCAGTGCTAGCAAACCTTAAAAAATGAATTTGATGTATCTCATTCCTTTCCTTGTTGCACTGTTTGTCATAAACTAGTTTCTTTGTTTTCTGCTCATGGCTTCATGGGATTTTTGAGCTATGTTGGCTGTTAGGATGCAGCCTGGGAAAATGAGCACCTGACCTATAGAAATGCTGTGGATTGAAGAACAAAAGTTTCTTCCAATGACTTTTTTTTTTTCTCTTGGGTCCTCCCTGCTACTGAAGGTTGGTGCTGTTGTGGATTTTGTGAGGTGAAGCCTTTAGGAAATGAAGGGAGCCTAAGATTGTAGGGGGAATAATTTGAAGACAAAACCACTTGTTTAACTGCAACAAAATCAGTGGGAAGCTGATGAATACAGTTTACAGAATTCAGAGGGCTGTGAATTTTTGTTGACTATCAAAGCTACTAGTTCTTTATTTTTAGAAGGCGAATTGTACTATAATATAATTGATTTCAGAGGCTAGTTTTATAAATTGTTGCAGTCAAGGTCATCAGGAATACAAGGACAGTTGGAATTGCTGCATTACACTGAGGGTTTACAGTTAAATGAAGAATAATAAAAGGTAGGTAGCAATGTGGTTTTTATTAGCAACATTTTTCACCAGACTGTTGGAGAGCAGTAGTGGCATAGTGCACACACATCCCTGAATTTAAAGCTGCAGATGTAATCCAAATCATCTGAAGCTTGCAGCATTTGCCAAATATACCTGTGCTAGATGCAGTCATGTGTTGAAAAGAACATGGTTTGTGGCATTAAATACATGTTTGTATTTTCTTTCTAGGATCAAGTAGAACACCCTGATTCAGCAGAGCTGGCTGGTTGTGCTGCAGTCATCATGAGAAGGCACAGGGTCATTAGTTTCTTAACATATGTGTAAGAAAAAGGTAAGAGGCAAGTTCTGCTTTAGAATATAATGATTCAGAGTTCTGCATCTCAACTGCTTTTTATATATTCTTATGGATATGTATTTATATTCATACACCTTAGTTTATGGATGGATCTTTTATATAGAAGATGATGGAATATATTTAGCAATTTGTTTTGTTTTTTACTGAGAATAATAGCCCCATTTTAGAGCAAAGATTGTGTTTTATTTTGTTTGGGAGAGGGGGAAGGCGGGCAAAGTCTTTCTCAGCCTGTGCTGTAGCCAGGTCTCATCAGTTCTAAATAAAGCTATTGCTCAACCCTGAACAAAGTGTTCATTACAGCAGAGGTGCCTGACTCGCAGGGACAGGTAAGGCACAGATCGCCAAAGGGAACTGGAACAAGATGTGCCCTTGACCATTGTTTGTTGGGGTTGAAGGAAGTCTTCAGGAGCCCTGGATTGATAAATCAGTCTGTCCAGTTGATCTGTACTTCTCTGCTGTCATGCTATGGGAAAATGACATTTTCTGGATGTGTGGTTTTTATCAGGATGAATGTGCAATGTTTTGTTTCAGTTCAGTCATGCCCTTTGTGACTTCTATCTTAGGAGCTTTTCATGGATATTTTTTTGGAGGACTGTAATAAACTATTTGAGCATTTTGTTCAGTAAGAGATTACAGAAACATGTAGGTTCACAGTTTGATATTGAAAGAGTTGTCTCCACAGGACAGCATGACAGAAAATCCTGAGATCCTATTCTGGTTCTTTACATATTCTGTGGTTTTTATGCCTTTGCTGTGAGCCAATAGTTGAATGTCAGTATTACTTCCTTTCAGTGCATTTTTTATTACAATGTTTTAATGTGATTGTGAGCTGATCATCCACTATTAAAGACAATTTGAAAGACTAAAGGCTGTCAGTTCCCCATGGTGAAAACATCCCAAGGATAATTTAGGATGTTCAGTGCAGAAGATCATGGGTTACATAATCCCTTATCACAGAGCCCAACACAGATATGAGTCTGGCTGCTTTGCAGGTAGAACACAAGTGTCCTGCACAGTTCATTTCCCAGGAGCCAGCTGCCATGTGGGATATCTGACCCCTCTGGAGAGGCAGTCTCTAGGGCTAAGCCTGTTCAGAATAACACCTAATTTTAAGGAAGGTTTTCCTGTCCTTTACTTCTGTCTCCTCTCCCCCACTGTGCAGCTGAAGTTTGTGTTATATCTGAATGCTGTGATGACAAGGGCAGTAATTCTAGGTAGATATGACACACACATTTCTGGTACATGCACCTTTAAATTTAGACATCAAGGGAGGGTAAAGCATGTAAGCTTCATGGAGTGTAAGTTCCTGAGTTTCAGAAATGAAGATGATGATAAACCCATGCTGTTGTTAAGAAGAAATTGATAAGTAAAACACACTTCCTGAATTATGCATGATCTGTGATCCAACAGGAGCTTGAAAATAATCTGATTTGACAGGCTGCATGTTTTAATTAGCTCTTTGCACTGAAACACAGAAGATGACTCTGCAATGGGTAACAAGTGATCCTGAGTTCTGGACTTACATACCAGTGGATAGTAACCATGGTATGAATCTTTCTTGTATACAGAGTTCAATAAAATGTAAAATTTTATAATTAGTCTTTTCTGCCAAATCTTTGCATGGAGGACTGTATTTTTGAAAAAACCATCTTGCGGTTTTTACTCACTGGTGGTTTATGCTTCCTTTTCCTTGCAGTGGCACAAGATCCTCTCCTTCATATTGTTCATCTCAAAATATAGTAATTTAGGAAGTATCTTCTTTTTGATGACATACAGTTAAAATTACCCATGAAACTTCTTTCTGGTTTGCTCATATTTTTATTCTCCTTTTTCCAGAGTCTCAGTATTGTGTGTTTGCTCATCAGCTTCTCTCCATGCCATGACTCAGGATATTTGAGCAATAGTACAGAGTTTCACAGCTATTAAGGATCCTTTGAAGAATGTCATGCCAACCTTTGTACTAAGAGGAACATTGGGATTAGAGTAATTCTAAAAGTCTTCCAAACTTTTATAGTGGTACATGTGAGATGCAGTCAAAAGTTTCAAGAGACCTGTAAAGGAATATGCTTTTTATTTAGCTTGAGCATTTAATAAAAATATTCCAAATAAAATTAAATTCTAAACCACAGGGAAAACAGCCACTCAATTATTTCAGCATGCTATGTTAGAGCATTTTATTTTCTATTTTGATCTTGAATTGCTGGCTGTGGAGAGTTGAAGCATTAGATCTTCAACTGGCAAATATGTGAGTTGCTGACAATCAGGAACCTTGCTGATAGATCTGTTAGGAACACGAGTACTCATCCTCCTTTACTGTCAGACAGAGGAGAGGACATTAAGGACTTCTGTGGATTTGGCAGTGTCTTTTGTCCTTGGCAGAAACTTCCAGAAAAGCTTGGGTGGTTGTTGTGTTCTTTTATATAATAATAATAACTTTAGATGTTAGACCTGAAGATTTGCAGCTGACCTTTTCTGAGAAATACCTACTGCAACAGACGATGAGATCTCATTTAGAGTGGCTGTCAGCTTAGTGACTGAATTTAAAAATAAAAGGTTCTCCATATATCCTGGTACATCAGTGAGTGAAATAACAATAGTGACATAAAAGGTCTTTTCTCTCTTCAGTTGGAACTCATGTATACAAAAATTTTTTATGACTTTTTTCAGTCTTGCAGTGCCTCACTGACAAATACTCTTTGCATCATTGACCTTAATAGCAGGACTTTGCCTAGGAATAATTATACATGTCTTCATCAATTGTTTGCTAGGAGCAATGTTATCATTATAATGTAAATTAAATACATTTTAAATGGATGTAAAATTACCTGGTATTTTGTACAAAACAGTCCTATTTTTTGAGACCCTGAAATGCAGCTGGTGATCAAGGTGGGCAGCTTTTCCATTGCTGATGCTGTGGTCTGTGCATCTGTGCACAGTAAATGATATGGCAGATCACCTGTTTTCCTTGCAGAAGGAGTTAATCTATAATCCCAGAACAGTGGGCAAATCTAGGAGTACATCAGATCACAAGTCTAGTTTATCTTGCAAATGTTTTTTTTTTTCTGTTGATGCTTATTGCAATTCTAAGTTACTGTTAGATTAATTTTCTTTAAAACTGGCTTCTGTGTATGTCTTTAACACATGCCTTAGTCTAATTATATTAAATAGCAATGTGTTTATGTTGTATCATGATCACCTTTTTTTTAAAACTACCATGTAGCAAATTTAAAGTTGACCTTGTAAACTTGAACTCTGCATTTTGTGATATTTTAATGCACAGTCTTTTCCTATCAACAACCTAACTGCAGCTGTTGCCCATAATAAATACAAAACCGTTGTACTGTAAATATTTATAATTCATAAATTCGAAAATACAAAATTTTGTAGTGATGGAAATAAAGGTGGTTGATGTTTTCCTCAAATCCAGGTACTGTGGGGATAATGGTAAAGTATTGTTTTAAATTGGAGACTTCCTCTAATGTGTTGTATCTCTGGTGGAAAAAAGCAGGTTTTTAATTGAGCTGTCAGGTCTAACACCGCTTCATGCTGCAAAACAAGGTTCTTGCCCTCTCCTCCTCCATTGCCTTATTTCACAACAGTGAAAACCAGCTCTGAAGAGAATAAGGCTGTTTTGGATTATGTTCAGAGAACAGATCAAATCAAGGTCTCTCTGTGGTTTATAGGTTATGGCACACATTTCCCACTGAAAGTGTCTCTGCTGGTAGTGAATGTTTGGAAAAAATGAATCAGGGTGTCTTGTTGCTACAAGACCTTGGAATTGAGGATTCCATGTTACTGCTGTTAGGGCAAAATATTACTTACTATGTGAAGATAGTTATGTAATGATTTGGGGTTGGGTTTTTGGCTTTGGTTTTGCTATTTTTCCCCCCTCATTTCTCTCTTGTCATCTTTTCTAGCCTGAGAGCATTATCTCTTGATGAGACTATTTACTTCTGTGCATTTTGCTAGGTTTCCAGTGGCTGCCTTTCAGGGAAACAAGGATTATTACAGTAGACATTTTAAGAGGTAGCACAATTCAAGTAACACCCATTAAGTCCCTTAACAACTTTTACAAGTATGAATCTTTGAAGTATCTCGAGGGAAATGAGGACTGACAGAGAGTACTGCTAGCCTACTGTACATTAAAAAATCAGAAGCACAGGGAGTTTAAACTCCTTGTTCAAAGCCACATGAACTAATTGGTGCTAGCACAAAGTCAGGTCTTTGGATTTTTTAGTTGGCCTTTCTGGTTCTCTAGACTAGTTTTTGTTGTTTTTTTTTTTTTTTTTTAAGCTGGTGCCCCAGCAGTTTTACTCTTGCCATTTTGTGATCCTGATAGCCAGACATTAATGTGAGAGACTGGAGGTAATAAAATCCAAAGCAAGTTTGGGAAGGTTGTTAATCTGAATGAAGCAAGTTGAAGCACACAAATAATTTTTATTCCTGGAAAATACTTTTGATTTATGTCTACAATGTATGTAAAATTTGATTTACAAAGGACTTTTCCCCTTAGATCACGACAATATGTAACGGAACACTGCTGACTGAAGGTTAAGCATCTGATTGTAATTTGTTCTCTGGCAGGTCTAGACAAGGATCTGGTGGTCGTTCCCTGACAAATGGAGAACTATTTCCAAGCAGAGGCATATAACCTCGATAAGGTTTTAGATGAATTTGAGCAAAACGAAGGTGAGTGGTTTCAAACAGGATTGGAGATGCACATCAGATGTCTTCTACAGAGAGCAGTATAGAAGAGGGGGAGATCTGTGATACCCTTTGTGGGTTTGAGTTGCAAATTAATCTCAGAACCTACAAAGAACATCTGTTAATTTTTCATGGTATATCTTCAGCATTTCTTAGTAGCATTCTCTTCTGCTTCCATTCATCTTGTTTACCTCTGTAAAATTTCTTTCTCTTTTAATAGCAAATGTGCCATACACTTTTAATGAAAGGTTTTGTGAAGCTTAATCTCAGTAGCAATATTTAAATCATTTATTTTAAACAAATCAGGCAAAACTTATTTTAAGCTTCTTTTGCAGAAATGTTTTATTAGGTCACATAAATCATATAATGAAGGTTATCATGTTCAAAGCACTAAATTTTTTGCTTAGTCTAATTGGTAATTCTTTGCTGTCAAGGAAGTTGGACTGTTCATTTTATGAGGGTGAGAATCTTTTAGGCACTTCTAGCTGTCTGAAATATATTAATTGATACTTTAAAGTTGGTTTTGCAAATTCAACCTGATACTAATTCGAGTAACTCTAAACTTCTTGAGTTCCACGAACTTTAAGGAATTACACTACTAATGGCTGACCAAGGATATTGGTTATGGCAGGTGAGCTTCATTTTTGTGCCCATATTTGAACACTTCTGCATTTCTATTTTGGACATTCTAATGCAGCAGGATTTATAGAACCTGTAACTTTAACATGACAGTAAGTTTTGTTGCTTAAACCTTTTTTCAGATGCCGCTGTTTCACCTACTCTGCTGGGTGCAAAGTGGAATCAGATTCTAGATCCGCCTTCTCGTCGCCTGTCATTCAACTCAGCTGTGGCCAACGTGAATGAAGCTACAACTCCTAATGAATGTCAGCAGAGATTAAAGTCTTTCTCCTTGTCCCACTCAGTGACTACACCAGTAGGAGGAGGGGATCACTGTGCTAATGGAAAGGATTTTACCATAAGCCCAGAGACCCCAGTCATGTGGATTGATGATCAGGCAGCAGCAGATGATCAGTTGATTAGAAGAAATAGTAATCGGGATGATCAGTGTAACTCTATGGAAGCAGGAGAAAAGAAATGTGGAAATACAGCTTGCTTGCCAGAGGAGAAGAATGTGCTAGTGGTGGCAGTCATGCACAACTGTGACAGAAGAACACTACAAAGTGGTGATGTGGTGGATTGTACAAATTACAACAGTCAGTCTCTAATGGACTCTATTAGCTTTACACTGGATAATGAAAACCGACAGAGTGACCAGTTTAGTGTTACTGTAAATGGATCCACAGAAAAGGATATTGATACAGAAAAGCAAGTAAACAGGCTGTGCACTGAAGATGACTCTGTAAGTCATTTGATTAATGCTTCGTCTGAAAGCCTGACCGCTGCGTGCCCCTCCTCTCGATTAAAGGAGGATTTTAATATGAGTAAAGATTTGCTGTTTTCAGAAGCTACAACTGCAGGGATAAATGCAGTGACTCTCTTACAGAGACCAGTTGATGGTACTGCTAAAATGCAAGAAAATTGTGCATCAGTTGAAAATTTCACTAGTAAAGCCATTCCTCAGAGAACTGATCTGGAAGCTAAAAACCCTTCTGGTTCCAGTAGTGGAAGCTTAATCGTAGAACAGGAAGCAGCCCAGCAATTGCAGTCAAGGCTATCTGGGCTCACTGAAACCTGTCAACCTAACGTGGCTGGAAGTGGCAACTACAAGGAATGTGTTGCAGAGGATGTTAGTGCCACTGAAAGCGAAGTCGTTGAATGTGATAAAAATCTCGGCACAACGGAATTGCACAGCGTGGCAGAATGTTACCCTGAATCTCAGGAGATGACTAATTGGGAGCTGACAAAGTTGAATGATATGAATAATAAGCAAATTCTAGGAGAGAATGAAAGACTTTTGCAGACCAAACAGCCTGATGATGCATGTGGGAATAGCAAAGAAGATGAGGATGGAGTATTGGAGGCAGGCATAGACTCCAAAGGGTCTGGTACAGATGAGCTTGGAGGGTCCAGTCTCTCTGATGTGATGGCTACATCAGCAGCAAGCTCTCTGTCTAATGGTTGTGATTCCTATGGAATGCAGAACCCAGTTGTTGCTCATGTCCCAAAGACTTTACCCTCCAAGGAAGACTCGGTAACAGAGGAAAAGGAGATTGAGGAGAGCAAGTCAGAATGTTACACTAATGTTTATGAACAGAGAGGAAATGAGACCACAGAAGGGAGTGGTCTTATTTTAAACAGCACTGGTGATCACATAAAGAAAAATTATTTGCATAATCTTTGTAGTCAGGTTTCATCCATGCAAGGGCAGACTTCACCAAAACCAGTGACTAACCTGCAATATATCAGTGTTCCTTTTGGTGGTGCAAGACCTAAGCAGCCCACAAATCTGAAACTGCAGATTCCGAAGCCATTATCGGACCACTTACAAAATGATGTTATTCCCCCAAATTGTGGAGGTAATAGCAAAAACAAAAATCTCTTTGGTAAGACACAGTTAGGGGATACAGCAGACACGTTTCCTGGTGAAACATCTTCAAATGCCTCTGGTACTGGTTCTAATGGGGAACATTTGGACGAGTATGAATCTGGAGTCTCTAATAGTTCGTGCCTTGCAGTAGCCCCAGATAGTCCAGATAATGATCTCAGAGCTGGTCAGTTTGGAGCTCCAGCCAGAAAGCCTTTTACGACTTTGGGTGAGGTGGCTCCAGTGTGGGTTCCAGATTCTCAAGCACCAAACTGTATGAAATGTGAGGCCAGATTTACATTCACCAAAAGAAGGCACCACTGCAGAGCCTGTGGGAAGGTAAGTTCATATTTTGTGAATAAGCTCAAAGCACCCTTTTTTTCCCTGATACTGCACAACATCACATCAGAGGCTGGCTGAGCCTGTATGGTTTCCTGTATCTCTTCCTAAAAAACTGTGTCTGAGTGAAGCAAAAATGGGAATTTCTGAGCTCTAATCTATGTAGGGTGTCAATAAAGAATAACTAATTGTTGTTAGTCTACATGAACAGTTGTATTTGTTGATTGCAATGATCATCATCCTTGGGTTTATGTCAGAACTCTTACAGAGAATGACTAAGTGCAGGAAATTGCTTTACAGAAATCACTGCATCAATAACCCCATTAAAGTTACTGAAACAAACTTGTGCATTGGGAGTGGGCTGTTGGATTGCTGGCATTCCTGCTGGTTTACATGGCTGATCAACTCAGTGCTTCTCAGTCTTCTGTACTATTCTCATATTGTTTACATTATTTTAAATAGTATTAACTGTTTTTAAACATACATTTGCTCCTGGGAAAAAAAAAAAGGTGGTTAATTGTAACCAGGTATATGTCCACATGGTGAGAAATGTCATAATGAAGACAACTGAAGCATAATTTCTGTATCACTTTTTGTTGTGTAAGAAATACTTTGTTGTTGAGGATGTTTTAAAATCTTATGTATGTGCCATCTAGCTGAACTCAAATTCTTACGGGATGAGTTGATTGTAAATTATTAACTTGTAAAGTATTTCCAAATATCTTTTACTGAAATACATGTCAGTCTGTTTTGGTTTAGTTTAGATTTGCTAATTTTAATACACTTAATTTCTCTTTGAGATAGGATTTAGGAGCAAAAACAAGGCAGGATTAAAACTTAAAAGGGTATAAAGAAGAAATTTATTAATAACAGAGAAAATAAGAAATTTGGAATAAGATTTTCACATCACTCTCTCCTCCCCCCACCTCCTACATTTCTTAACAACAACATACAGACACACTTCAGTCAGTCTTTTACTTAATCATTTCAGTCCATTTCAGAGAGAGAAGTTCATTCTTGTTTTGGCTATAGGGATCTTTTCCAAGAAAAGAATAAAGTTTTTTTGTGTCTTCACCTTCACGATTTGCCTCCACCCGGGAAAATCTGCAAAATTGTGGAACTCCTCCCAATTTTCACAGCCTTTCACAAGAATTTTTTACTTTAACCAGTGTGATTCATGGAGGCAAACTAACTTTTTAATTGGTTTCCCAAAGTGTCTATTATTAAATCAGCTTCCTGATTAGTCCCAGCAACTCACAGAGGAAGTTCTCATAGAGAAAAATCCCTTTGTGTGTGTGTGTGTGCTCTCTTCTTAGGTGGCTTCCATGCAAAACCAGCGTACTGATGTAAGTAGGAACTCAGGGAAAAAATAATGATTCAAAAGCAGTGAACTAACACTCTTGTCAATTAAGTATTAAAGAATATTGTAAAAAGAAATACTAAAGCCAACGGGAACTAGAATAAAAGTAACTTAAAGGATTGTCCATGATTTTAGCTTATCTTAAACTTACACTGTTATTTATTTGTTTTTTGATTTTTTGTTTTTTTTTTCAGTTGAACAAGTATTACTTCAATTTTCATGTGCAGTAAAATTTTCTACTTATTTTTGAGTTTTAAACAAGTTTATTGCTTGGATTTAATTGCTTCTCCATAATGACTGAAACCTTGAATTGCACTAATGAATGCAGAAAATTAAAATATCTGTAAATGGATAAAACATGCAATGATGAAACAAGGCCAGAAGTTTCTATGTGTTTTTTTTTTTCCCTTTTTGCATTCTTCTGACAAACTTTGAGAAGAACCACCAGTGCCAGTGGTTTTTTTGATTATATGTGGGAAATGGATAAAATAAAAAAACCCTCTGCTCAGTAGACAAACTGACTCAGTAGAGTTAGAATGGATTGTTTTTAGAAGCTTTTGTTAGCAAATGTTTGTCTGGGCCAAATTTGCACAAGTGCAGCCAAAAGATGTGCAGAAAAGACTCATTAATAAATGTTAAGGATCAGTGTAAGTCAAATAATACTTAGCACTTACTGCAAATTGCTTTACAGCCTTAATTCCTGTAACAATTCTGGGCAGAGAGAGACCAAAGCTTTGACAGACAGGCTCTGATGAATGTGGCTGCAGTGCCTTGAGAAATCCCAATTTTCAGCTGTCTGCTCCTGCTTTCTGCTCACCAGCCCCAGATCAAGTCCTGGGGACCATGTAGGGATGTGATGTAGGGAACTGCTGAACCCCAGGCATGCTTCCACTGTTAAATGTCTGAATCTCACTAAAAGAACTGGGGAGACATTTTCAGCCCTTGCAGTTATTTGTTTCTAGGGAAAGTAATGAGATTAAATATTTTGAACACAAACTTTAGCACAACAATTTCTTTTAAAACTTTATTAGCATAATTACAAATCATTTTAGTAGGGGTGAATGTATCTGTTTCATTGGGAGTAAACACTGCATTTAAAAATAGTTGAGTGGCAACTGGGAAGTCTATCTGGGTTTTTAATTTCAGAATAGTAATTGCAAAGTTAATGGATGATATGAACCATTTGGATTGATAGTAATGCACTTACAGTAAATTTTGAGTTAAAATTAAGAACCTAGTGAATGTGTGTGAACACATATATAAATTATATGTTATGTTTGTATGTACTTTCTGTTGTCGGATGAAATCATCACCCTTGATAGGAAAACTAGAAAATTTGTATGCGATCTTTTTTATTGACAACCAAAACTATATATTTCCACTAAAATTAAACAAAAATTCAGCAATTCCCCTATCAATGAATGCTTTAGCAACTCCTGGTGAACCTGAAAACCCTAGTAACATAAAATCTAGCTTTGACACTGCTCTGGTTTTTTATAGCATGATGTACTGAGATAATGACTTGGAGATTGTTAATAACAAGTCTGACTTGTCAGTTGTGCTGGATTATGTTCTCTGCATTACTGCTGCTCAGGGCTGCAGCCTGAGAGAGGAGGTGGGGATGTTCTGTCATTGCTTCTATTTTCTCTTTTAATATTTCAATCATTACATTTGGGAGCTTTCATGAACACACAATGTGTTGTTTGAAAAAGGGTCCTAAATTAGATATTAATTTGTGTTGGGCCTTCATTTATGGTTGATGACATTGATTTTTCCGTGTTCAATACTGAATGAACTTTTGACTGAAAGCTTTGCCCAGAGAACTGAAACTATGTCAAATGTCTTTAAAATATACTGTGATGTTATTATTAATATTTCCTAGAATACTTGTATATTGGGTTAAGATGTAAGTGCAGAAATGGATTTTTCAAGTAATTTACTTTGATTTTTTTAGAGGTTTTCACATATGTGAAAGGGTGGATTTTATTTTTGCATTAAAATTCCAGCGTATGCTTAATTATATTTTGTTTTTGAAATGTTTGAGCTGTCATAATTAGAAAACATGAAAACTGGTTCTAATGAGACAAGGCTGAGCTTTCTGCACATTTGATTTTCAACTCTCGTGTTGAGTTCAGAACCTGCATTTGCTTATTTTAAAAACACTTACCACTAAAAACCTGCAAGTAACAGGCTGTAAAGTACTCATAATTTGGTGTGATCTTTAACTTGTTTGAAATTTAATTTGACACTTAAACACATTTATAGATAAGAATCCTATGTAGCTTCTTGTCTTTATCACAGAAATAATGTTACTGGAGTGATGGGATGTTTTTCTTAATTTAGAAAGCATTATAGATTATAATAATGCATAGTGAATTGCAGAGATAATATCCACCCATAATTAAATTTTGAAATTCTCTCTTGATATCTGAACTCATTTGTTAGGCAGCTGCTGCTGTTTCTAGCTCTTCTGAGTGTGACATTACCTTTCTGCAGGAAATAGATATTCATCAGTATCTTCACATCACCTGAAAAGTAACCCTGAAGAACTACTGTTTTTTTAAAAATAAAGGCTATAGAATTACTTAAGTAAAAAATCTTTAGGGCATGTGTTCTGCAGGACTTTGAGAAGGCAGTTGCTACTGTAGAATCATTTCTGCATGCAGGTGTGTTTTGGTACAGGAGCCATGCTGGTGTTTGATGGTTTTGCTTGTCTGGAGGAAGCCTCAGGACTGTTTCCTGCCCAGGACTGGGGAGTTTTTAGAGCTGGTTCAGGGGAGAAGGAGCAGCACTGCAGCTGCATCTCCACAGCACTGTGTGCTCTCTGAGCTTTGCCTTTAGCAGCCAGGGTGCACAGAGTGCAGTTCCTGAGTTCTCCCTACTGTTGTGATGCTGTGGTGTTTGTATTCATGTCAAAAGGAGCTTTTTTATAGAAATGGAGCAAAAATTTCTTGTATTAATGGCGTTCAGCTTTCTTAAATGTCTTAGTTTATATGTTGAACACTTACAACATTTGGATAATCACTGTTCCTCCTCAGCTGAGGAACAACTTGCTAGATATGAAGAGATTAAACAGCTGGAGTTGCTAATACAGAATCACAGAATTATTTAGTTGGAAAAAACCTCTTGAGATCATCAAGTCCAGCCTGTGACTGATCACCACCTTGTCAACCAGCCCATGGCACTGAGTGCCGCCTCCAGTCTTGCCTTGAACACCTCCAGGGACAGTGACTCCAGCACCTTCCTGAGCAGCCCATTCCAATGTTTCATCACCTCTTCTGTGAAAAAATTCCTCCTGATGTCCAAAAATTCCTTCTAATGTCCAATTCCATGTAGATGAATTGTGCTGATGTAAAGAATTAATTAAGTTTGAATTATTCTGTGCCATAGCAGTCTCTCATATATATGGAATACTTGTGCACTGAATTCCTTTTTAATTCTAGGAAGTACTCATGCTTTTTCTAAGACTGAAGTTAATTCCCAAATTTTTAAATCTGCCAGGGATTGTAATGTGGTAGGTGTTTATTACCCCCACTGTCATTTGTGCCAAACAAATTTTAAAAACACCACAGTGCAGTATCAGGACAAAGTGCATTTATGTGTTCCACAAATAATCATCAGGATTAGTAGTGCAGGCATCCTGGGTAGGTATTGGTCAGTGTGACTTTAATGGGAAAATACTGATTTTTTTACCTCTGTGTTTTGCATTTCAAGAGCTTTGCAGACACTCAGTTATCCAGATCCAGCAGTGTGCCCCACATTTTGCACCCCCTGAGCAGTTTCCCTGTGTTGCAGGTGTTCTGTGCTGCGTGCTGTAGCCTGAAGTGCAAGCTGCTGTACATGGACCGAAAGGAGGCCAGAGTGTGTGTGATCTGCCACTCAGTGCTGATGAATGGTGAGTGGGGAGGGAATCCCACATCTGGCACTTCACTGGCTTTGTGTGGAGCTCCAGTGAGGGCATTTAAAAAGAAAATTATCAAAATACTTCATTTGTATGGGTAAGTATTCTAAAACAGTAAAGGTGCTTGAGAGGCTGCTGTGGAATCTCTGTGAAGAGTAGAAAAACTGGTAAGGATGTAGTGAGTTTGAAAGCTTTCATTTGGGAGTGCTCTACCAGGATTGCAAAAACTGACTTTAGGGGTTTTTTTGCTGTTGATTCAGAAGTGTTCTCTGTATCCTTTGTTGCCTGAGTAGATAACCCACTACACATTCAGATGAAATGCCAAAGAGTAGAGTAATGCAGTTGTGCCTGTTCTAGATTATGCACTATAGGAGTTTGGGAAAGTAGTATTTATCCACAAATTATTCCAGCTCCTCTTCTTAACTCCTTGGTGCTGGAGTAGGAGGTCTTGTCTAAATACAGCTCCACAAATGTGGAGAGCTGAGCTTAGATTGTTATTTTCACACATTCCTGGAGAGTGTCAAACCCAGGGTGGTTTGTGGCTAAAAGCCTGATAAGAACATGGGACACAGGAGAGAGGCCACAAATAATTCTGCAGTTAACATGTAGAACTGATAGGAAGTTCCATCACCTCTGCTTGGTGTAAGGAAAAACTCTGGTTTTAACCAGCAGGCTGTGGAATGTATTTTGTGTTTTGTTCTTTATTGTATTAACACTTTAGAGCTGTGCTATATGGGCAAACACAGAGCACTCTCTTGAGGCCTGTGAAAATCTCCAGAACTTCCCACACTGCCAATTACCTCTGGGTGATGATCTGTCCAGCTGAGTTATGCCCATGACACTGGGACAGCTGCTGCTGGAAGACTCAGTGTTCAGTTTTTCTGTCTTGAATTGAGAAGGCAGAGAAATTGGATTAGGTTGAGAGAGGACCCATGTGAGTGCTTAAATCATGAGATAACCTGTCTCATGGTGAGAAATTCCAGGCATTTTGGCTGTTAGTGGGAAAGTGAATGGCTGTCTTGGTCCTAGGGTATAAATATATGTCTGGATCACTGAAACTTGATGCCAGAAGTGAATTCAGTGGTAGAGGAAGGTCTGACAGGTGCATTCTAAACTGTAAAAGGCAGAAATGAGAAGTCAGAGAAATTCAGGCTCTAAATGCAAACTTTTAACTGTTAGGATGACTGTTCAGTAATTATCAGGATGGTTTATTGTGGAATCTCCATTGCTGCAATTGTTTAACTAAAGTTTGGAGACTTATAGCAAACATTCTAACCAATAATTACTTAGGAAAATTGTAGTTTGTGCCAGCATTACAAAAAGTAATTTTGGCAGTATCTTTACATATTACTGTGGATTATTTGAGCTGTTTTCAGAAAGATCTTTTACTTTGTTGAACATCTAAACTAAAACACTAAACTTAAGGTTATAGCTTTATTTTTTCTTCAAAGAAGTTGAATATTGGTTCAGGTTTGGCTGAAAATAACTGAGTGCTTAGTCTTCAGATGAGGATATAAAATTAGTAGACAGTATCTGTTATGAAACAGGAATATAATTTTCACCAAAAAAATTTCAAAAAGATGAAATGTTTCAAAAATATTAAACATTAATTGGTGTGCAGTGGTAGGTTTTAATCATCAGTAATTCTTTACTCTAGGCCAAATATGTAAGGTGACAAGAAATTGTAGGTTATAATATCTAGGAATTAAAAACAAGTCCCAGTAATGATGCTGAAGGGGTTCTAAACTGTTACATTTTGGGATGGAGAAATGAACACATTTCAAGGTGTAAAAGAACAAGAAATTACAAATACACTTAGCAAAAGACAGCTGGCTCTGTGGTGGTGAGCAGGATTCATTTTCATCTGGGGGAAGGGAAGCATCTGAAAAAATTTCGGCTAAAACCAAAGTGTTGTTTTGAAAAGACATAATAAAACTGATCATATTAGAATGATTTCATTTGAAAGCCTCTCTGTCCTGTTGCCAGGGCAGATGCACATTAATGGCAGCAAACAGTGACACCAGTGCCTGGTTCCTTCCAGGGCCAGTGCTGTGCTTGCCCTGTTCCTGCCCTGCTGCAGTGCTTCCTGCTGATGCTTTGGGCTCCTGCTTAGTTGACCTAAGTTGCAGGTTAAGCATGAGTCTTTGCACAGCCCTGGAAGTGGGGATAGGAACTGTAAAAGCAGTTATTAGTGCTTAGTTGTTATTATTAGGTACCTGGTTTGTATTTGACTGGGGTGTGAGGGGAGGTTTGTGTGTGTTCTGGCACATTTCCATGGCCAGGCTATGGTTTCATCAGTCTCCAGTGCTACTTTTAGTGTGTTTTCAGTTGGTAGATATGCTGACTTGGCACTTTGCTCCATGTAGAGAAGGCTTTAAGAATGCTCTTTTACTTTTCTAATAAAGGAACCCTGGACTTGTAACTGTGCATTTTTAATACTTTCTTCTTTCAAAACTTTTACTAAAACTGGTACAGAATTGCTGTCTAAAAAGTGCTTTGGTTCAAGTAATTGTCTCAGCTGGAATGCCAATACCTTTTTCATTGAGAAGCATTTCTCTATTGGTTTTGCAGGTTGATGGTGGGAGGCAGGATGGTTTATAATCTGTTGAGTTCTGTTTGGGTTGGGTTTTTTTTGTTTGTTTGTTTGTTTGGTTTTTGTCTTGTTATTTTTACCTTGGTTTTCTAACAATTTGCAGCTGAAGGAACCCAAGGATGTACGTGCTCTGAGAGCTTGATATTTATGCCTGACTCAATGCATTTATTTGTAACACACTAATATGGTTGTGGGTGCAAGCACATACATGAATTTTCTTACTACAAGCCTCCCTTAGAGGTGAAAAAGAAGTAGCACCATGGAGATAGTCTGGTTTACTCACTAGAGGAGATTTTCCTATGATAGATGTTGTTGACAGAGAAAATTTGTATTATTTTTTGGCCAGTTGAATTAATGCTCAAGTCATATCTTCCAAATTAATAGCATGAGGGGTTTTTTAAGTTAAGAATAGAAGTTGTTGATCTATACACAACTCCCCTGGACACAAAAAAATGCAGGGTGCTTTTATTATAAATGAAAGCTAAATCTGCTCAAGTAGTCTGTGGGTTATGAAGCACAAGGAACTAAGCATCACTCAAGTCAAAGT
This sequence comes from Catharus ustulatus, assembly GCF_009819885.2. Taxonomy (NCBI): domain Eukaryota; kingdom Metazoa; phylum Chordata; class Aves; order Passeriformes; family Turdidae; genus Catharus; species Catharus ustulatus. The sequence continues at coordinate 6,526,168 of NC_046229.1, read as the reverse complement.
ATACCATATCCATTTTCAGAAAATACTTTTCTGTGGAATGATATTTTTATTGCATGAGCCCAGTGCAGTTTCTCCTGTGCTTTTCTTGTTTAATTGCAGTGTCTGGGTTACATGATGGGTTACATGATGGGTTACATGATAGGTTACATGATGGTTACATGATGGTTACATGATGGTTACATGATGGGAATGATCTCTGGGAGGTGGCAGGGTCCATCCTGACCGCAGCTGAGAACTTCACACAGTGTTTTGGACTGTTAGATATCTTCCTCTGTGTTCATGGCTCTTGTTCTTTGTTTGCTTTAGCTCAAGCCTGGGAGAACATGATGAGTGCCTCAAGCCAGAGCCCTAACCCTAACAATCCTGCTGAATACTGTTCTACTATCCCTCCTTTGCAGCAGGCTCAGGCCTCGGGCGCCCTGAGCTCCCCACCTCCCACTGTCATGGTACCTGTGGGAGTTCTAAAGCATCCTGGAGCAGAAGGTAAGAGCACTTCCTTTTTCTTGCAGTTTGCCTGTAGGAAGAATCTGGAAAGAATATCTACACTTCACCCATTCCAAGTAATGGCTAATGCCAGTGTGCTGTTCCTGCCCTCAGCAGGGTCATCAGGCTTTTCAGTGTAAACTGTTCTCAGTGGTTGTGTCTGTACGTGATGCTGCCGCAGGGAATACACTAGGTTATGTCTGAACTTCCTTCCAATCCACATTTTTATATTTATTTTTTCCATTTTGCTGTTTTTTACTCAGATTTTCCAATTTCCTAGCCAGTGTTGCTGTTTTTTTACACTGTTTTTTTACGTTCTCTCCAGTGGCTCAGCCTAGAGAACAAAGGCGTGTTTGGTTTGCTGATGGGATTTTACCCAATGGAGAAGTTGCTGATGCAGCAAAGCTGACAGTGGCTGGGACAACTTCTACAGGAACCTTAGCAGTGTCTCATGATCCATCAAAGCCCATGGCCAACAACACTTTATCAGCAGAAGTAAGGGAGTGTTTGGCATTCAAAATCCTGCATTTGCCTTGGTTGTGAGTGGCCTATGAGTTACTGTGTCTTACTGTAGTGAGACTGATGTAGGAAATCTGCTCAGGCTTGTCTTAGTATGTTGCATAGCAAGTGTTGTCTTTACTTGAATGTTTGCAGAGTGCTGAAACAACCATATTTTTTAAAATGAAATGAAGAGTTTTGGGGCAGAGTGCTAAGAATGTTTGTTGTCTGTGGCCTCTAGCTGTTTGGCTGAAGGATAGTTGTGTAACATGTTTTAAAAAAGGTGAATCATGGTCAGTAAACAGTTTGAAACAATGAGATTATCATAGTGTGGATCAGGAGAATACTCTGTCACAAAACTCTGTATGCAGGAAAATGCAGAAAAAGTTAAAAATATTAAGTCCACCATACCCCATGTAAGTGGAGTTGGGACTTCAGAAAGTTCAAATGGGCATAGATGCCATAGGATTCTGTGAGGACATGGGAATGTGTGGTGTTAGAGAAGGGAGGTGCAGGCTCTGAGCAGATTTTCTTGCAGTAGTTCATATACAGAAGTCATCACTTGATCATCTATTGTTACAGAGCCAGATTACTTGGTGCTTCTGCTTCTCCAGCAGACACAGACTCCTTCACCCACATCTATAATAATTTAGCCAGCCAGCTCTTACCTTTTTATCATTATTACTGTTTTAATGTTGTCCTTCCTTGTTGTTTGCTTCTTGTAGACTGATAATGCCTCTGTATTCTCGGGAAATATAACTCAGGTTGGCAGTCCTGTTGGCAGTGCAATGAATCTGATTCCTGAAGATGGTCTTCCTCCAATTCTCATCTCCACTGGAGTAAAAGGAGGTGAGGCTATCATTTGGCAGCCAGCTTTTATGCTTACCAGATGCAATAACCTAATGGCTACTGTGTTTATTGTAAAAATAAGATGCTGGCAGTGTGCTGAGTATTTGAAGGAATTCTCAGTAAGCACTTGTGGGTAAATGTTGGGCCACTCCTTTGCACAGTTGGTCCCTATTTGCATCCAGGAAGAGCCCCACCTTGCAATGAAATTCCTCCAACAAGTAAAACATGAAGCAAAAAATTAACTGCAGTCCAGAAACACGTGCTAATTTCTTTACTAATCAGACTTGGGGAATGTTTTACACAGAGATAGGTTTTAATTAGCCTTATGAATATTCATGCTTCCCTTCTCTGAAATTCTGTTGGAACATGGGCTCTGTCTGGGGGATCCCCAAGCACTGCATTCAACAACACTGTTGCACATCTTGGCCCACAGTGCAGCTTTTAGTCATTGTGATATCCCCTTATAAAGGATCTGAATGGAGGAAGCTTCAAAAAATTAAAAACTAATTTTGAAAAGATTAGAAAATGTGTATTTGTTTGGGTGAAATTGCTTTCCACAGTCTGATTCATGACATCCTTTAATACATTCCTGGATTTAACTTATTTTCTCTTTGGTTGTTTTATTCCTATTAGATATTTTGCTGATACAGTGCATTTCTAATGTTAAGCTGGAAGTAACCTTTTATTTCAGGATGATGTCAAAACCAAAATGTTTTGAACAGCATGAAAATGAGCAGCATTTAATTTCAACAGACCTATTCAATCCTGTGTTAGCTGTTCAGGGTAGTCCAGGACTGATGCCCTTCTGCCTTACTGTGATTTAAGTAACAATTGTTAACTTAGTCATTTGGGATTTCAGTTGACATTGTGACACATTTTTCAATTTGATTTCAGTTTTCTCCTCTGGTTGATACTGAAAAAATGGTTATTTTTCTGAAACAAGCTGCACCTTTCTAAAGGATGTACAGAGGCTATCTCATAAATTCTGTTGGAAGTTTGAAAATACCAGTCTAAGAAACAATCAATTAAACCAGCAATATTTAAATAAGTGTTTGTCTAAAAGGTCAAAACTGTAAAAAGAGCTGGAATTGGGGTTATCTGATTGTAATGTAGAGTGTGTACCAGTAATTTATGGATTTTATTGTGTTTTCTTTTGTAGACTATGCTGTGGAAGAGAGACCTTCTCAGATCTCTGTCATGCAGCAGCTGGAGGATGGTGGCCCTGACCCTCTAGTATTTGTTTTAAATGCTAATTTGCTGTCCATGGTAAAAATAGTAAATTGTAAGTGTTTATTATTAAATAAGTCTTAGTCTATGAGGGGGGATGTTATCTAGATTATTAGTAGGAACAGCAACATTTTTATTTGGTAGGATGGTCTTGGAAAATGTGTGCAGGTTGAAAACTTTGTATTGAGCCATATTAAGTTAAATGTCAAGAGACCCTTTTCTGGTGATTTAGGTATCAGGACAGATAATTTTATGTAGAAAATATAAACTGGACTGGTAGAGCCTCCAGTCTCAGGTTTGGAGATCAATGTCTCCTGCAGAGCTTAGTAGGGGAGGGTATTTTATCACCCATTTTCCTTTGGTTGCTTCACTTACTGCCCTGTCATCCCATTCTGGGAAAAGCAGATGGGATCCCACAATAGTGCAGAGGTTCCATCCCCCTGTGCACCTCTGCTGTCCCTTTCTGTCCTGTCCCTGTGTGTACCTGTGCTGAGGAAGGAGTGGGGAGTCTTCTCATGCCAGTTATCTCTTCTGGATAGAAACATGATGGAGAAATTGGGAAGGACAGTTTTGTATTACAAAATTGTTAATAAATCTTTCAGCATCTCTTAGATCGCAGTACAATGTTTTACATATTTATAAAAAGGTAATATATTATAGACACAGGTTTTATTTCAACAACTTAGTATTCTCAAGAAATGAAGCTCAGAGCATTATTAACATTCCTGTGAAGCAGAACAATACAGTGAGGTCTCATGGAGACACCTGACATCCAGCTCTCCATATGAAGAGAGATATCACTGTTGGAAACTGTTTTAGCTGTCAGGATCGTGGTACACCCAGCCCCCTTCATTCACATTTAAATCCTGTCCTTTCATTTGAATACAGAAACTGCTAAAAGTCTGCTCTGTGGTGTTAATCCCAAGATCTGACTGGGAGCTGTAATACTCTGGCTCTTCCTTAGCTATAAACTGGGAATTATTGAGCTGCTCTTGTAACAGATGTAGGACGCAATTTGTCTGTGTGACAGATAACTCAACAATACGTGCTATAAAACTCACCCTTGCAAGAGCTGTCTTGCTGCAGTGAAATTCAGGCATCCTTTTTGCAATTCTGCTCTGCTGATCCATGTTTCCATCCATGCAGATGTGAACAGGAAGTGCTGGTGTTTCACCACCAAAGGCATGCACGCGGTGGGGCAGTCGGAGATCGTCATTCTGCTGCAGTGTTTGCCTGATGAGAAATGTTTGCCTAAGGATATCTTTAACCATTTTGTGCAACTTTACCGGGATGCCTTAGCAGGTAGGAATGCTTTCTGTTAACAGTGCTTTGAACAGATGATCATACAGGCTCAGTGATAATTATGATGACAATTAACACATACACGTGTGCCTTGTCTACTTCAGTGTATCCAGCAGAAAGTTGACAGGTCAGATACATTTTTGTCACAGCAAATGGCTCTTTTTGGAAAAAAAATATATAAAAAGAGAATGAGAATCAAAGCTGATAGAGGGATGAGTTGTTGGTTGTCAGTATCCAGTGTTGTAGTCATCTCACCAAATAAAACGCTGGTAACCTGGGGAGCTGCTCCAAAGATCATACAGCTAGAAAGAAAATGTTGAGAATTCTTGTGGATAGTATGTTCAGTGTCTGCTGACCAGATAGTTCAGAAGTTTGATTCTCATAGTGCCTGTGTCTCTTCTGGATCTCTTATGGAGATCCTTCTTATATTTTAAAATAATATATGTATATGTGTGCCCAGAACGAAGTGTAGAGCATTTCAGGAATTATCCCTGAATTTTAAATTTTTGTATGTTGATTGCAAGATTTTTATATAAACCATTGCACATCTTACATTTGCTAATTAAATAGGCTTCCACTTCTAGGTATTATTGTTGGACCTTAGAATTGAAAAATCCTTGCATAAGGAAAAATGCAAGTATTTGGTTCTACTGATCAGAAAATAAAACTTGTTTTCCAGAGGCAAAATTGGATCACATTAAGGTTATATGCTGAAAATACATTTACATGAGGTTCTGCTTATGATTCATAATGCCTTTGGAGTGATTGAATCTAGTACTTTAATAAAATAATGAAAGATATTTGTTTCCTAAAATACCTTTGTACAGCAAAGGTCAGCTTGTCCAGAGAAGGTTCAGAATGTATTATTATCTCATGTCATAATGGATCTTGTGTGCATGGGAAACAACTACTGTTCTAAACCTCAATTTATTTTCTTTGTCTTATAATGATGTTATTCAGAGGGAGTTAGATATGAAAAATGGCAAGCATGTGTATATAAATGTGTATGTATGTATATTGCAGATATAAATCCAGCTTGGTGTGTATATTGCTATGAAGTTCTTTATAATTACACTACAGAAATACATAATTTATGACTCCTACATAATGTATTTGGAATTCTTTTTTTAGTACTGTAGTGCTAGTAATTTGATCTCCTACAGTTCCACTGGTGCAAAGAGCTGCTTACTATTGTACAATTCTTAATCAGAAACCAAATGTCACTGTTGAAGAATTCCACTGTGTGTTTTCTTTTGCTAGGATCTGCTGTGTGTTGTGTTTCAGCTGTGAAGGATGAGTAGACAGACACCTTCAGTTACTGTGTAATGCCTGCAGCTTTTGTAGATAGTGCACCTTGATAAACTCCCAAAGCACTTTGGAATGCTCTCTCAATATCCATCCTTTTTTTCTTTCCAAGGCACGCGTTGTTTGAGAGGCAGAAGGATCTGTTAGCATATTTGTAACTTGGCTGCTTTAAACACTCTTCAGGCAGAGAGGAGGTGATGCTGCAGGGGTTTCAGTTCAGTGCCTGTAATCCCTTGGAAGTGGTTAGCAGTTCTGCTCTTGTAGGTGGAGCTGTCCTTTCCAAGCTGTTCACTTCAGAGCTACTGCACCTCTCCTGGCAGTGAGATGATTTAGACATTTAGAGCAAACAAGAATTCCCAGTAGAATTTAGAGACTCTTTAATAGCCTGCCTCACCATTTCATTTTTCATTATATAATACATTGGCTTAAATATATTCTGTATCAGGAAACTGAAATAAATTCTGTGGATGTTTTTTATTTATTTTCTTTATCATAAGTTTTCTTAAAAACAGTAATAAAATAAAAAGGCATATACAGTACTTTTTATTGGAATGGAAACAAGAATTACTTTTAACATTGTTGAATTTGCTTTGAAATTTTTTTAGATTTCTTGGTCTTCTTTTCAGTGGAAAACACAGCATCCCTTTTTGTTTTTTCAATTCAAGCCCAATCCATAGCAAATTATTTCTTCATGAGTCACATGAATTTAGGAGTTTGAATTCTGTGCCCAAGCCTAGAAGCACAAAGTACTTGTATGTACTCGTGCCTCTTGCCAGATGTTTCTGCTTTCCTGAAGGCATAACTTGTTCTGGAGGCAGAGTCCTGCCCTCTGTGCTGGGTGTTGTTTGCAGGCTGGCTCTGGTAGGGTGGCAGCAGAGAGATTGTGAAGGAAAAATGGCAGCAGGGAGATTTTGAAGGAAAAAAGGCATTTTTCACTATAGGCTGTATGCATGCTAGTTATAAAAAATAAAGTCAGTTAAGGCAAGTATTTGTTGCTGCTCACTTTTCACCACTTTAGTTTTCCTCTGGCCCCTCTGTCATCAAGCTCCCTGCTGTGTTGCTTTTCTTGTTTTGAAATTGGAAGCTAATGATTTCTGTTGTGGTTGTAGTAGTGGCACTGCTGTAGTAGTAATCCCATGATTATCCTTGTCTGTTGGCTATAAGCCTGGCAGTGAATGGGAAAATGAGAACTTCTGTCCATCTGAATGGGTACTTTGAGGCAGTTGGATGTGTTAATGTAGTGCTGCCAGAGATGCCCTAGTGCATCAGCTTTGTGCTGGAAGACAATAAAAGCTTCTGTTACTTTTGTAGTGGAAATGTAAATCTGGCAACTGCCTGAAATGGCCTTGTGGTCACCCTGGTTTTTGGGGATATTCCTTGTGAGGGTGGGTTTATCCCAGAGACAGTTTGTGCATTTTTTTACTCAGTATGGTTTTAATTAAATATGGTGGTAGTGATACACCCCTGCAACTGGTCTGTGGAAAGGTGGAGACAAAATTATACTTCATATGAGGTGTTTGAGTGATGTTACTGCCACAGAGTAGCCTGAGAAAGTTTTGGATGCTGGCAGCTGCTGCTCTCACTGATAGTAAGTGAAGCATTATGGCCCTTGGCAATAGGAGTAAGTTCTTTCCAAATTACTTTCTGATGTGTTTCAATAAAGAAACACTGGCCATGGCCAGAGCTTTGTATGTGGAGCTCATATGGTTTTTCTCAGTGTTGGCATCTGCTACAGATGTGTTGGGGCATAAAGGTACTTTATGCCCCAACTTGGCTCTTCTCTGGCTCTTTGTAGCTCTTGGAGTGATTGGGTTTGTGTTCCTTTTCCAAAGGAAATGTGCTCATTTGCTCCTGAAGAAAATCCATCTGGCAAGATTGTTCACAGGTAAATATTGCTTTGCATCTCCTGCTGCAGGACTGGGGTGCTGGGGTTTTCAGGATGCCAGCAGAGTTCGGTACATGGCAGTTCCTGGCAGTTCCTGGCAGTGGAATGAGGCTGGATGGACTTCCCCAAGCCACAAATAAATGCCTTGCCTGAGTCTGGATGCCATTACCTTTTTTTGACCTGGCATTAACCAGAAGATAGGAAGCATACGTTAAGAATTTAACCTCACAATTTTTTGGTAAAAGTACCTAACTGGCATCACCACACATTGAGGGCAATAAACAAATGCAGGAATCTTTTTCTTTTTTTTCCCATATTCCTTTCCTGGTATAGACTATTTTGAGGCCAGAAGGGGTTGCCAAACTTCTATACAAAGCATGTTGTTCATCACAGAAAGATATCTAAGTGAAGAATTCAAAACCACCATGGATAAAAGCATCTTTTTTATCTGGAGAGCTTTGTAGAGATGCTTGAGATTTAAAGTCAAGGATAACCCAGTATAATTAAGAAGAGAATAGGTACTGACCTCCCTCAGAACTGCTTTACATGCATCATGCACACTTAAAGCACTTCCTAAATAATGTCAGTTGTCTGATGTCAGGTACTGGAACTTAATATATGGAAAGGCACCTTTCTGCTCACTCTGAGATTGCCTCATTAGAAGGGAAGTTGTGATATGTTTTAAATTAAATTACATGCTTTTGCAAAGGATAGTTATTTCTGAAGGTTTTTCTGACGCCTACACTTTCTCTACAAGCCTCTGAAACAGTTCTGTGCTTAAAATGTGTAATGGTGCAGTGGGTTGGGTTTGACAATGTCAGGCTGGGAATAGCAACTTCTCTGTGGGGCCTTGGCTTGGAATCACCTTCAGAGACAGGGCAGGACAACCCCTAGTCAGGGCAGAAATGTCTGAAGGACAAGCCCAAAGAGGCTTTTTGACTTGGTTATGCTGACTGAAAGGGCACTAAAGAAGTGTGTAGGAAAACACTTTCTTCTTCCCATGCTGTCCACATCCAGGCTCTTAAGCTGTTATAAATAATGAATTGCAGCACAGCTACCTAATCCCAGTAATTTGTCCTCTTAAAGTGGTGGCAGCGTCTTGGAGCTTGCACTGTGCAAGCTGCTTGTGTCAGGAGGAGTAATTTATGATGCTGTGGCTTATGTGGAAGGAAAGGGCTGAGCAGCTGAGTTGCAGATTACACTCTAAGGGCTTTTTCCACGTTTCCATTGGCTGAAAAATTCTTATTAAGGCATCCCAGGCGTGTGAGCCTCGAAGCTCCATCTCCTGAAACGGAAAAAGTAAGTAGTCATCCCCTTCTGCTGCAGCACTTGGCACCAGTCTCAAGTGGAAATGTCTGGTTGCTTTGTCATTCCAGTGGGCAGTGCCACACGTCTCAGATCCATACAGGATTGTTCAGCTGCACTTTGCCTGGCCTCTTGCACGCAGAAAATACACAGCAAAGGGGGCAGAATTCAGTGCAGTTTGGCAGTTCATACACTTGAAAGGTAAAAAGGATTATTGTGGTCATGTTGTTGGAACTGAGAACCTCACCAAGTAACTTTTATCAGGCCTGTAGCTCTATTTGAGTAGGAACAGATGGGAAGGGGAAAAGGAAGTATAAATGAAGAAGAGGCGATTAGTGAGGGTAGGTGGGAACTGCAAAAGCAAACGAGTGCCAGCAGCTATTTTAGATAAGTGAAAATCTTCCTCATGAACACCAGTGGATACACTGGTTTGCACTCACTAGCAGGATGCTCACGTTGGGGCATTGGTGTTTCACTGAGCAGACATTAGTGTCTCAGCACAGCTGACAGAGCTGCATTTGCACAAGGAGCAGGGATTCTTGGCAGCTGACATTTGATGTGGCTCTGTTATTCGTGGTGGTTTGACCATCATCAGTGTGCTCAGCTGAGAAGTTGTAGCCACTCTGAGGAGTTTGATCTGGGTGATCATGTCAGCTTTGGCCTGTGTGCATGTGTAAAATTCCAGGTTGACTTTGTAGGACAGTGGCAAGCTCACCCTGCCATGGGATGCTGGGCTGCCAAAGCTGTCACCTTCTAACAGGGAACCTAATAACTTTGTACAGCATTTGTGAGTGAAGAAAAAAGAAAATGCACAAAGGGGCCCTGAAATTTGAAAAATAAGGAAACCCCTGAGCTTACTTGTTAATTGGAGTATAAAAGGAGCCTTTTGCTTGCAGACCTGCCAGTCACTGTATGTAAAGCTGGAGGACCCAAGGTCATGTGAAGGACAATATTGAGTGATGGTTGTGCCAAGGTGGTCTGGAGGGGTGCAAAGCAGCATGGCCACATCTCCAGAGGGAGGGCTGGAATAGCTGTACTATTATAACTTGTATTACTGAGCATGTCAAAGTATCACTTCTGTGACTCATATTTTTGCTTACTTAAAACCTAGCATTTGTCTGTGTGTGTGTATCATGTATATCGTGTGTCTAAAAGGAAGAAACTCTCCAGGTAGTGTCCAGTGGTGTGCAGATGGAGACATGCACATCATCACCTTGAGTTCAGATACAAACACTCTCTTAGGAGGTGGTGGAGAAAGAGCAGAAATTCCTACTTAGCAGTCTCTGTCTGCAGGTGGGAAATCCTGGGATTGCTCCAGAAGCCCAGGAGGTCTGCATGAGTACCTCAGTCCCATGCAATTCCTCATGAGTGGTGTGATCAAGCACACCACACTCTCTGAAATTGCCTTTTTCTTTGAGAGCAAATCAGCACTATTAATATTCACATCTTCCTATGGAGAATTGTGATCAGCTGTTCTGTACATTATTTGCATGCTGTTGTTGTCATTTGATAAAAGGAATCACACCATGGTTCTTTGCTTCGATGTTAAATGCTGTGTTGGATGCTGTAATAACCTAATCAACATTCAGATTCATTCAGCCATTTGAGTGTAAACATTTTTGGAAATTAGAAGCATCAAAGAGTAAAAATGTGAATAAAAATTAGTGATGTTTCTCCCCTGTGTCTCTCTCAGTTGCGTTTTACATTAAGTGTACTAATGAAATAAACAGTCTTTTGTGTAATTCTTGAAATGGCCCAGATCTTCAATATGTGTCTGAGCAGGCACCCCAGTGGTTTGCCTAAATGGAAGGACAGCCAGGGGACATTAATTGTTTGACCAGGTGCACATACCTCCCTAAATTGCAGCTGAATCCAAAAGTTTAATTCAAACAACAGCAGCTTCTGCAGTGGAAGTCCCTTGAACATCTGTAAGGCACAGAAATGGGGCTTTGTGTGGGTGTGTCTGTAGTGCAGGGGGAGGTTTCAGGTACCACCTCAGCAATAATACTGGCCTGAACTCTGCTGTGAAATCCTGGGAGGGCACTGAGGGCCTGGCACAGGTTTCCCAGAGCAGCTGTGGCTGCCCCATCCCTGGAGGTGTCCAAGGCCAGGTTGGTGCACTTTTGCACAGGAGGTAACCTGAGCACCCAGGTGCATTGTTTCAGGTGTGGTTAATACACATTAATGCTCCAGGAAGCAAAGTGAATTTAACATGGATTTTTTTTCCCTTCTGAAAAACTCCTGACATTCTTGATACAGTTCTTAATCCAGTGAAGTAATGAACTCTTTTTTTTTCCCTTAGGTAACATTGTTGGCAACCTGGGACACTCCTTTTTCAGCCAGAGCTTCCTTGGAAGCAAAGAACACGGAGGGTTCTTGTATGTGTCAGCAACCTATCAGTCCCTGCAGGACCTGGTGCTCCCAACCCCACCATACTTGTTTGGCATCCTCATCCAGAAGTGGGAGACTCCCTGGGCCAAGGTGTTCCCCATCCGGCTGATGCTGAGACTCGGAGCTGAATACAGGCGTGAGTAGCAGGCACTGCTGGAGTAACTTCTGCATGGCAGTGGATGAATTCTGCTTCAGACACACCCCCAGCCATGGATTGTTACCTGTCAGAGCCACCCAGGCTCAAACAGGCAAGGAAGAGCTGTGTGTCACACCCACAGTGCAGCACTGAGGTGGTGATGAGACCTACAGCCCTTTTACAGCTCTGCTGGGTCATCAGGCAGGTTTTAGTGGAGACAGATCTAGTTCTGAGCATGTTTGTATCCATTTAGTGCCCTGAGAGTTACCTGTGGAACAGGCCTGATTAGCTGGTGTGGTTAGCACAAGGGAGAGCCTTTGAGGTGTTAAGCTCTTTCCATGCTGAAATGAAAGACCATTTGCTTTTAGGTTTTTAAAACCATATTCATTTTTCAAACGGTAACAATATGTGTGCTGGGACAGCAAACTTGGCAGCTTGTTGCAAAAATTCTGTTGGAACTAATAGTAAATAGGCTGGAGAGAATGTTTTGTCTGAACAAAATCTTACCAGTTAGCATGAAATTAGCATAAAGCTAAGATAAAATAACTTTCAAAAGACATGTACCATTGCTGGAGCAAAGACGTTACTGGCAGTTTGTCCACCATGATGGGCCAAAAATTGTATGTCTTGCTCATCTGCAGTTTTAATTGGTATGTCTAAATTACTTATGAAAACGGTCTGTTCTTAATTTTTCCCAGAACTTTTTCAGAACATTTTAACAAAATAAGTTTTACAACATGCTGGACAGAGATTTGTCACTTGAACTTTTAAAGTTTTGAGAACATTGGGAATTTTCCACAAAATATGTGTGTTGCTGGAGTAGAAAAAAAAATCCTCAAAATTTGCCTTCTGAGGATGAGGACTGAAGGTTAAACTTGTCTAAAGAAACATTCATGTTAAAGGTGTGTAGGTTTCTGTGTGTACCCACAGGCATTTTTAAAGTAGTGCACTCATTCCCATCAGTATTTAGGAAAATGAACAAAAGTGCTCGTATTTTGGATGTGACATCTGTTTCTGAGCACAGAAAGAAGTGTTTTGGTAGTGACAAACAAAAGTACCTGCTCTGGTATATTGGGAAGCCAGGCTTTGCATCACTCCTACAACTGTAGTTTGGATTTAGGCACATTCCTTGAGCTGTGCCAGTTGTGACTGCAGGCACTGCCTCAGTTTCTCCCTGGAAGGTGCTGCTTTTGTGTCCCAGCTTTCCTAGGTTTCCTTCCACGCTCCTTGCTGATGCAGCCATTTGTGCAGTGCTGCTGGCTGTGCAGATCAGATGCAGGAGGCCCTCAGGTTGCTGGGTGTGCAGAAAACATCTGCTGAGCATCCACAGATCAGCCCAACAGCTCAGGCTCAGGGAATTCAGTGCTTTTGGGATGGAGCTGAGCTGCTGCTTGAAACCAGGGTGGCAGAGACAGGGAATTCAGCCCTTGCTGGTGCCCCAGGGCACTGTGCAGGGGTTGGTTGCTCTGTGGTGTGTGGTGCTTTCAGGTATCAAATCAGTGAGCAGAGGCTGGAGCTGATTTCCATCAGGAAATCCTCATGTTATTCACATGATGCTGAGCGCTCTGCAGTCCCTTCTGACCTCACTGGGAACTGGAGTGTGGCATTTGGGGAAATCAGGCTGAGTGTTTGCCTGAGGATAGCTTAGGGATCCTCCTTCAAACGTGTTTAGGAAACCTTGGCATTATGTACCAGTGCATGAGTCATGTTCCAAACACTGGGATGGCTTCTGCTGCAACATAACGTAATGCAGCCAGATCCTGCCCTGCACTCAGAATTGCATCACAGATGTTTTACAGGTATGGCTGTCAGCCAAGGAATGCAGATACTTTACATCACTGACATACCATCAATGTCCTTTGAATTGTTTTTGCCATACCCTTGTGGAGTTTGCCACACTCTCATGAAATAATGAAAACAGGAAATAAAGTAATCTGGATTATCACTTGAATGTCACGTGTCAGCCACAGAACTGAAAGACTGATGATGCTGTAGTGGAGAGCAGCAGGCTGGTTGTACAAAAATAGAAGCCATTTCCAAGAAGTAGCCTGAAAAAAGCACTTAGAAAGGTCATCTTTGCCATCAAGGCCCAGGTCATTCAGTTCAGTCCTGCAGTGTAGTACCTGTAAATTTTCCACATAATTATTCTTGTTTCTGGCATGGTGAGCAAGCTGCCATGAACAAGTAAGGTCATTAAAATGTTGAACCCTTCTGCTCTTTTGCTTTTTAAATTCCAGTCTTTCCAGTCTCCAGCTGCTGCTTACCACATTCAACCGAGGAGATGATATTTAGGTCTGGTGTTGCAGAATCTGAGTATGTAAATTGCCATGTGACCTGTTCTTTTCTGTTTTATTCCAGTTTATCCATGCCCACTTTTTAGTGTCAGATTCCGTAAGCCTTTGTTTGGAGAGACTGGACACACGATCATGAACCTCCTTGCAGTAAGTCTGTGATGGAGTTTGTGCATTCCATTGGTGGGAGTGGATCTGTGGGGGGAGATGGGGGCTCCAGGTGTGTGTAGTAGCTGGAAGGTCCAGGAGATGCAAGAGGAGGTAGTGGGGATTTGGGTGAATTTCTGCTGTTACTGAGGGTGGGTGTTAGCTTTCAACAACACAGTGAATTGCAACAAGGTACCCAAATCAATATCCCAAACCTGCCTGCTGGAGGATGTTTGGATCTCAAAATAAGTGCATTGTTTGCTCAGATTGCTTCCTGAGAAGTGCTGGGTCATCACAGTGTGCAGTCACTGCTCTGTGATTACACAGTGCTCTGACTGAAGGGATGTTATTATCTCTTCCTACTTTGCAAATATTTTCAATATAGGAAATTCTCTTCGATGCATGATTTAATCTCGCTGCTAGAAAAACTAATAACTCTATCTGGTAATGTAACAGAACACAGCAGATTTTCTTACATGCAGTGATGATATTCAAGCTTGGAGAACATTAATTTGATGTAAGAAAATGTGTGAAATGACTAAGAGTCACAATGATATTTTTTCATTTGTGTACTGCAATTACATGGGTTACATGCTGGGGTGTCTCTGTCCCTCCCTGCCTTCCAGTCACTGATTACAATTATTTGAATGGGCTGAGTGGTAGTCACCAGGATAGTTATGAAACCTCCAGTGTTAGGGATGATCATCATGGCTAACTTGAGATCTTGTTTTCGTTATCAGGACTTCAGAAACTATCAGTACACACTGCCTGTGGTCCAAGGTTTAGTGGTTGATATGGAAGTCAGAAAAACCAGCATCAAAATACCTAGCAACAGATATAATGAGGTAATGCTTACAATACGTACATTTGTGTACAGTTTCTTTGTGATTGCAGTACCTGGGATCTAGAGGAATTTTTATTTTATTCACTACCACGAAGGAAAAATGCCTCAAAAGCAAACAGTAACTGTATGATGCACACTTTGGAAGTGAATGAGCCTGGCTTCACAGGAAGAATGCAGTTTCATTTAGTATTAATTAAACTCTTAAACTGTTTTTCTTCAGGTTTTTGAACTGTTTACATGAAGTGTTATATGTTTGATTTGAGTGAGTAAGTTGACAAACTTCACACTCAAGGTAAACTAGGAAGAAAACATGCATTAGCTTTTCTCATTTGTGTTGTGTGTTCCCACTCAAAGCATTTCATAGTATTTATTGGATTGCTGATTATTTTATGTAAAAGTTCCCTCAAAACCAAAATTTTGTACTTGATTTCTGGTGTGAGAAAATCAGTCAGCATCTGTAGGAGTTAGTGCTGCTAACTAGAGAAAGCTGGAGGAGGAGGCATTTGAACAGTAAAGAAAGGGAACAGTGGAGAAGGGGATTGATTTCATGTTGTCTGAAAGAGAGGGGGGTAACTTGGTAGTTTGAAACCTGTCAGAGTTGGGGTGAGAGCAAGCCTCCTGAGCAGGATGGTATTTGTCAAAGTTCTTGTAAGATCAGAGCAGAATGCAGCTTTATCTCAAGAGGGAATTTCCCTGCAAGAAGCATTTGAGTAAAATAAGTGAGGGAAAAAAAAATGAAGTTTGAAAAAGATGAAATTGATGAAGATAAAGGGTGTGTTAAAAGGTGTTTTAATTTTTGATGCAGTTGTGCCAGAATGAAAGAGGTCAGTGAGGTTTGAATGAATTCAGTCTGGAATGGCACAGACAGTGCAGTTCAGTGTCAGCTGTGCCTGGTGTTTGAGGTTTGCATGAATTCAGTCTGGAATGGCACAGACAGTGCAGTTCAGTGTCAGCTGTGCCTGGTGTTTGCAAGGTGTCAGCTCCACTTGTGCCAGACATGGACTGAGCAGGACTGAGAGGGAATTCCTGTGTCAGGGACGTAGCAAAACCTCTGCATTGTGCTTTAGTTCTCTTCCCGGTGTCATGCAAGGATTCATATTTTTAAATGGAGAAATTGTTACTTATTTAACATTGTTCATGGTTTGTGATTCATTTAAAAAATTGTATTAATAGGAATTTTTCATCAGTCTGAATTAAGACTCACAGATTCACAGAATATTCTGAGTTGGAAGGGACCCACAAGAATCATCGAGTCCAACTCTTAATGGGGATCAGGGATCAAACCCATGACCTGGGTGTTACCATCACCCTCCTCTAACAACTGAGCCAGTCTCAAGATGGATTAAATAATAAGACCTTTACTTTTATTTAATTAGAAAGGACTGTAACTCAGATGTTTTCACTATCTAAAACCTGAAAAACTAATTTGAAATCTCATGCGTGTATTAAATGGGGAGAATTCAGCCTGTGATTAACAAATTACACATTAATATATAGTTTTTCTATTAAATACATCTTTTTATCTTCAAAGTATAATTTTCTGAAGCTTAGAGCTAGTTACCTGTTTAGTCCCTCAGCAAAGGTGACTGTAATTTCTTAATCAGTTGCCTGCTAAGGAAACACAGTTGCCACATCCAGTTGGTTTTTTTGCTGAAGGCAACTGCTGGGCTCCACAAACGTGGCTGTTCTGGAACTAAAATCCAGTTTCTGGAGCATGACATGATCAACTGGATAATGAAAGACACTGTTGTCTGATGTAAAATCTTAATTAAGTTTCCTCCCCAAACATTACACCTGTGCACATTTATCAATAGTGAGCATCAGTTAATGTTCCTGACACTGTAATTAAGGTTTTACATTGGACTGAGAGAGACAAATGTGTTGTGTGTAGCCTGCATGCTTATCAGCTCCAGGAAGCAGAGGTGGGAGTGTGTGTGCTGTTAGGAGATGTCAAATAATTCTGCATTTTTCTGGGTTTTCACTGCAGGGAGATTTGTGTCATGTAATTTAACTTTTTTTATTTTAAGCAAACATATCATTTTCGTGTTTGAAACAAATTCCAGAGTTGGGTGACTCCCTCAGTTTTCTTTTGTATTAAAAATCACCAAGTTTGAACCTCCATGAAGAGGAATAGTGGAGAAAAGAAAAGAAACTATATAATCTACAAGGATATTTTGTCAAGGCATGTAACACAGTGTATGTTAGATGACAATCAGCAGAACTGAAGGGCAAATGTGTCACAAACTTTTTTGGATGCTTTCTGGAGGCCTCCTTTGCAGAGAAAGAAAAATCAGATTTTTAAAAAACGTCTTAAATTGGGAACATTGATCTCAGTTTCCCCAGTTCATGCAGGTGAAGCACAGACACTGAAATGTTGGTGTCTGGTTGTGGCAGAGCAAGATGAAATGGCCCCAGTCTGAGAGCCCATGTGGCACTGAACTGTGGAGGAGCATTTATGATTTATGTCATTAACAACTGTAGTTCTGTAAACAAGCCAAGAATTTCCTCCCAGGGTTTTTCTCATTTTTTTTTCCTTGTGTATTTTTAAAACCAGGTAGAGATAACAGCTTTTGCAATTTCTAAGCTGTCCCTTATACCACTTATCTTAATTGCACAAAATATGGCACTCTAAAGCATCCAGGCAGTAAAAGACCTGAACCCTCTTCTCAAAAGCAGTTTATGGTTCTGAGTGCTAAAACCTGACATGGAATATGAGAACTTGAGAAGCTTCTGATTAAACTGCTCCAAGAACCACCTATTTATGGAAGTGCTTGATGAGCTGGGTGGAAATGCTGAAGCTTTGTGTTTGCAGATGATGAAAGCCATGAACAAATCCAACGAGCACGTGCTGGCAGGGGGAGCGTGTTTCAACGAGAAGGCAGACTCACATCTGGTGTGTGTGCAGAACGATGACGGCAACTACCAGACACAGGCCATCAGCATCCACAACCAGCCCAGGAAAGGTGAGGGGAGCCCTGGCTCTGCTGCTCTGCCTGGCTCCTTGGCCCCTGTGCTGCTGCCCCAGCTTTTGGAGCTTTGTGAATTGGATTTAGCTGGGTTTCACCCAGATTTTGTTAGAGAAAATCAGTGACACTGGCATCCCTGACTGGGCAGCTTTGTGCTGGAATTGGTTTAGGCAACACCTCTCCATTAATAATGAGAGCTGCCTTTGGCATTATTGGATGTGCAGGTGAGATTGTGGTTGCCTGTGCTTGACTTACACTATGTGAAAGAAAGACTGAATTCAGTAGGACAGAAAGTTAAATAGGAATAACCAACCACAGCAGCATTTTAATAATGCATCTTCAAGAAGCTTCTCATTTTCACCTTAATTAGACCATCTAATTTCCAGGGTATATTTTTGTTACAGGAGGCTGAAAGGCTGCGACAGCTGTGTGCTGAGAATTTAAATGTTGTGGGTTTGGGGACATTTCTGGCAAAGACATTTATACAATCTCCAAATGAGAACAAGAGAGAGGCTGAGTTGGATGTTTTGCAAGTATCACTGGTGACTCCAGCAAGTGTAGTGGCATGGAATGTCACTCAGGACTGATGGTCTTGTCTGACTTCTGTTAACTTCACCTATGGGACAAGAAGAAGGATTTCCAGCAGGAATTGCATGATGCTCAGTAGTCACTGAAGATAATTTTCCTTTAAGTCAAGTGGCTTTGAGCTGTGGCCTTGCTGGTGGGTTGGTGTTACAGTGTGATCCTTAAACAGCTCACTCACAATCTGCCAGCTGTGTAGGAATATTTAGAAGTTAATTGTGTTCTTGGTTACTCAAAATTAGTAATTCTGAAACTCACAGGTGTGTAGGGCATGCAGAGGGAGAGTGATAAAGTACAGGCATTCATTAACTTAGACAAAAACTGGTGACCAGTTTAGAAAATAACTGGGTAATTTACCTTTGCATATCCAAGCTTATGAAGTGCAATACAGACACCATAATTTGAAGCAGCATTTGTCCTGATTCAGGGTAATCACCTCTGGCTGATAGAGCTGATACCTGATTCTTGGGTAAGGTATTGCTTCAATGAAAGCCTCACTAAATCTCTCCTGTTGTTGTTGCAGTGACTGGTGCCAGCTTCTTTGTGTTCAGTGGAGCTTTAAAATCCTCTTCAGGCTACCTTGCCAAATCCAGTATAGTGGAAGGTAAGAACTGAACTTAAAGCACACTTCTCTCTTTGCTCAGCTCTGCAGCTAGCAGGGCTCTCTCTGCTCATCTGCCTTGGGCATTAGAGTCTTGCTGCTGCTTCAGCTTTATCCTCCTTCTTAGCAAAAAACACCCTGTTCCCTTTAACAAGGAGGAATTTGTGCAGATGCTGCAAAACAGTCACAAGAAAATGAGGGTAAGATACGAAATACTTGGCTTGGGAGTCTGTGATCAATTCACTGGCTTGGGCTGAACGAGGAAATTGTGAGCCTAAGAAACACAGAATGTGTCATCCACCGGTGATTGTGCCATTTCCTGTGTCTAAGTGGTGGTTAGGGTAAGACAGAGGCAAGGGGGACTCAGTGTCTACATGGGAAGTGTTTCATTCCTGTTAATTTTTGCCACAATTGGGAATGACCCAAAATAGTGCTGGGTTAATGGCTGGACTGGATGATCTTTGAGGTCTTTTCAACCTTAGTTCTGTGAATCCAAATTCTGTATCTTTTGCCACTGTCAAGCAAGCACTGACTTCTCAACCACTGTCACTGCTGGAGTGCTGCTTCCAGAGCCAGCAGAGGAGATGGCTGAATGGACAGTGGTGTCATGTGGGGTGTCTCAGGATGGCCTAGAGCAGTGTCAGGCTCTGAGGCAAATTCATGGGGTCTTTGCTACAGCTGACTCCACCTGGGAGCTGCTCTTCTCCTGATGTTGTTTTCCCTCATCAGCACTCAGCAGGTTTGTGTTTTAGGAATGAGAGTGTTCAGAAATGGGTTTGTGGAGCACTGCTGCCCATGATGCTTAAAATGAACATTTAACCTCTGTTCAAACAGAGGAAGGGTGTTTATTTTTTTTTCTATGTAGGCTCTGTTTGGCATGGCTTATCTTGGCTTATGAGGATTTCTCTGTTCCCTAGATGGAGTGATGGTCCAGATAACTGCTGAGAACATGGACTCTTTGAGACAGGCCTTGAGAGAGATGAAAGACTTCACCATCACTTGTGGCAAAGTAGATGCTGAAGACCCTCAGGAACATGTTCACATTCAGTGGGTAGAAGATGATAAAAACTTTAATAAGGGGTAAGTAGAGGAGCAGTCACTTGACATTGGTGCCTGTCAAAAATTTTAATGGATCTTGTAAGGCACATGAGTCTTCAAATCAATAGGAATTAAAAGTCTGCACCTCTTTTTTGAGTGATAAGATGCAATTAATTGTAATGAAAGTGGAATTGAGATACCAGAGCTTTGGAGCGTCAATTTAGAAAACTGGCAATGCTGTGGATTTTTTTGGCATTGCCAATATCCAGTTATTGGAAACCACTAATCTGTCTCCAACTCTCAGTGCTGAACCCTGCACACTGTGGTCACTTAGCTCTGTTGGTGCTTAGTTAGCATTAAGCAGAGCTGGAAACAAAATTGCTGAACATCAACACTATCTTTGGACATTTGATAGTTAAGCCAAAAGGAAGGTGGATTTGGCAGCCGAAGTATTTGTGGCAGTAAAGTGCTGTTGTGATGGATTCCATATTTCAGGACTCAGCACCTAGAAAGGATATTTCTGTAGCTTCAGGCTCTCAAGATCAATCTTAGGTTCTACAATCAAGTTCTGGGCTGTGTAAGTTGTGTTTCAGCTATTGATGGCCTGTGCTGAGTTTACAAAATGAGAAAAAATCCAACCTGTATGAAACCTTCAGGAAGGCCCTTCCTGCACCTGCTTTCAGGAACTGCCCTCTGATTCCAAGGTCTGCAGAGGGCTCTGTCCAGCTCAGGTCTTTGCTGAGCCAGAGCTCACCCTCCTCCTCCCTTTTGCAGCGTTGTGAGCCCTATTGATGGCAAATCCATGGAATCTATAACCAGCGTGAAGATATTCCACGGCTCCGAGTACAAGGCCAACGGGAAGGTCATCAGGTGGACAGAGGTGGGTCTGCCAGCCCAGCTCTGGGGCTGGAACTGCAGCTCCCCCAGTCACCACAGGAAAGCAGTGCATGCTTCCCTTCCAGCCTGTGGTGCCTTTGCTGCCTGCACAGGGAGCTGCAGGCTGGCATCCTGTGGGATATAAAACATCCTCCCCCTGCCCCAGCCTGCACTGCACTGACCACCACTGCTCACATCAGGGGGTTCAGCATGGGGGGAACCACACCACCACTCACTGTGTTACACACAGGAACAGTTGGTTTCATTTGCCTTTGTGTTAAAAGCTGCCTTTCTACATGGAGACAAATCTTAATATAAATTGTTTTTTTAGAAATGTTATTTCAAACCACTTTCTATAAAATGCTGCATGTTTAAGTGCTGTGGCATAAAGCACTCAGGAACTGCTTGCATGGCTGATGTTGCCTGTGACTCTGCCAGCACACAAATGCTGATGTCAAAATATTTCTTTAAGTGTTTCACTTTGCCTGCTGAGGAGGAGCCAAGTTCTTACCCTGCAGCTTGGCCCTCTTGTGCCCTTTTTTCCCAGGTCACTTGGGCTCAACAGAAACAAGTTCAGTGACAAAAATAGCAGCCCTTCAGGCTTGTATTGTGTCATTTTTCTGAACATCTGTCTAAAAGCAGGTTTTTATTAGAACCATGTGCAATACATAGTGAATTTCCATTCACTACCTAAGAGGTTTAAGAGGACTATTTCGTAAGTTTTTTAAATTTTTTTCCTCCATAAGGTGACGTGCCTCCAGGGGTTTTTGCTGGGCTTCCCTGAACAGTTACTTAAGTCGTCATTTGTAAAAGTTTAAATTATATCCAACCCAAATTTTCTAGAAAAGCCAAGTGTTATGTCTTGTGTTGACTCTTCCCTTCAGGTGTTTTTTCTGGAAAATGATGAGCAACACAATGGTCTAAGTGACCCAGCTGATCACAGCAGACTGACTGAAAATGTGGCAAAAGCTTTCTGTCTGGCTCTGTGTCCTCATCTGAAACTGCTGAAAGAAGATGGAATGACTAAGCTGGGTCTACGTGTTACACTGGACTCAGATCAAGTAAGTCTTCAATAGTTTGGGTTTAACTGGGAGGTTTTTCTCTTGTTCATTCCCCAGAATGGGAATACACCACTCTAACCAGGAGAATGCTGAACAAGTACTTGTATCAGATGCTAATCAGGTGCTGCTGGCTGTTGTTTGGTGTTTTGGGACATCTTTTAGAGCCAATGCCCAGCCTCAATTAACAGGCTTGACCCCCATATGGCATGAGCAGCACCTGCTCTGTACTCAGAGAAGACTCTTGGTTGGCCTTTTTGCCAGCAATTAATGCTGTGTGAGGGTCCTGCTCATCCCAAGGAGCTGCTTTGAGAAAAGAGGAGAAAAAAGAAGCTCCTTTTGCTCAGGCAGCCACTGGGAACACGAAGAAGCCCAAAGAAGCACAAAGACAAGTGGAAAAGCTGCTTTAGTGCCTGCTTGATCCAGTTTGAGTTCCTGACCTCGTGTCCTGTTCTTAAAATCCACTCTTTGTATTTTTTAGGTTGGTTATCAAGCTGGGAGCAATGGACAGCCACTGCCCTGTCAGTACATGAATGACCTGGACAGTGCCTTAGTGCCAGTGATTCATGGAGGGGCCTGTCAGTTGAGTGAGGGGCCAGTCATAATGGAGCTCATCTTTTATATTCTGGAAAACATCTCATAAGAGGACTTCATTTTCTGTTCAGACCTGTTCCAGCAGCAGTTGTATCTGAATCATTTGCACTTTAAAACTGGAAAATTAAGCTTTTGTTAACACTATTGGGGAAGGGGGGAGGGGGGGTGGGACAGTTGTTCCATAATTCTAAATCTTCTATGCATTGTCAACAACCAGAGGATCAGGGCAGCTTCTATACTACAACATGGCTATGCTATCCTTGCAGCTAATCCACTTCTGTTACTGTTTAGGAAAATGCTCATGTTTAAAGACTTACAGTCATGTACTCTCAATGCTCAAAGGGTGCAAAGATCACTGGGGCGCAAATAAAAAGTGAAATTCCAACCTTGTACTGTCTGTAGATGGACATGTAAGAAACAACAATCAAGACCTCCATTCTGACCTCATCCTAATGCCATTTGTGGTTATTCTGTAGACATTAAAAAGTAACGTTTACATTCTTTTGACCAGATTATTGGTTGAAATATGTTTGGAGAAGCCCTTGAGAGAGAGGGAAAGATTCCCCAGCCATCACCCTGTTTGTCTGTGCGTCCAGAGGAGCAGGACAGGCATCTCTGAAAGTTACTGAACTGCAGCTGTGTGTGTGGAATAGGCTAGTTTCCTTTTCTCCTCTATTTACCACAAAAATCCATCACTTGGGCAGGTTTCTGTGATCTGCTACAACTCTGCTATTCTGTACTTTGTTTACAAATCTGTCTGAAGCAGAGGAAAGATCAGCCCTAAAGTGCAGTTCCATCTTGTTCCTTGTCCCCAGTAGGTCCTGCTTTTTAGAGGCAAGTCCCACCCAGGGCAGCTCTGTCCCCTCCCTGCTGTTTGCTGTAGTGTAACGCCAGTGTCATGTAACCCAAGCCAGCTTTTGCACTTCATATTGCAGCCCCATGTCCGAGCTTACCTGTGATACCAGTGTAGAGTGGCTGTTCCTGCATGTTCTGCTGAAAAAGGCTTTGTGGTCAGTTCTGAACACGTGCACTCGGCCCAGTGCTCTTGGTCTCACCTGTCAGGGCTTTGGTAAGGAAAGCAGCTGCTCGTGTCTGCCAGGGCATTAAGAAGCTGGAATTGAGCATCAGCCAGAGGAAATGTGGTTCCATGTTCTTACTGTCTCCATGGAAAGCTGCTAAGCAGTGGCAAGAGCTGTAAGCAGGAGAAGGGGTTTGATTTGTTTAGCCAGTCATGCAAAGCAGCTCTTTTGAGTCCGTCCCAGGAAGAGGGGTGGAGGTTTCTCCTCCTGTCTAGAACTAATTAATTTGGGAAGAGAGGTGCTAATTTATGGTGAACATTTGTGGTG
This sequence comes from Catharus ustulatus, assembly GCF_009819885.2. NCBI lineage: Eukaryota > Metazoa > Chordata > Aves > Passeriformes > Turdidae > Catharus > Catharus ustulatus. Next base: position 6,502,444 of record NC_046229.1, on the reverse strand, counting down.
TCAGACATTCCCTAATGCCCTCCATTCTGGGGGAAGCAGCAGGGCCTGGTTGGGCTGTGCTGTGACAAGAGTAACACCAGTGGCCTTGCAAATAGAGAAGTGCCACTGTGAGACTGAGGCTCTGGTTTTCAAACAAATCAACACCAGTGGCTGGGCAGGGGAAAGGTAACTGCACAGAGTGATACATTTTACAGAAAGGCAGCCCAGTGTCTGCACAGAGTGCACTTGGGAATAAATGGCTGCTGCTTTTCAAAAAACAAAGTATGACAAATCCAATGTTCCAAATCACAGCTGGCACCACCCAGCCCTTGGAAGAAGACAGGCCAGGGAACTGGGGCCAGCTCCACAAACAAGAGCTGGCCAGCAAGAGGGAGCACACTACCACACTTTAAAGGGTGCCAGATCCAAGTGAAGCCTTACCTCTGGCATTTGGGAGAGGGAGGGTGACTTAAAGCAGCTCACTGAGTGGTTCCTGCTGGCCAGAGCAGGAGCTGGGAGCCACCCCTTGCTCCTGCCCAGGTGCCTGTGCAGCCCAGCTGGACTGAGGCCACTTGATTCCCCTGTGCAGCCTGGTTCTGCACACTGGGACACAGCTCAGTCTGACACACTGTAGGCACGGTTCCACAGCTGGAAGAGCATTCCAGAAACTTGGTAATAATCTTCCTCCTAGAGCCTGCACTCCAGCTTTGCCACAGCAGCAGCTTTCCAGTTACTTTAGTTGCATTGTTATGCTTAATAATGCAGTAAAAGAGGTGAAAAATGTTTTATCTTCTCTTCCTTTGCCCCAGAAGTCTTTTAGGTTTGGATTCTGTTTGTGCAAAACACTATCAACTGGTGACTGACATGTCTGCTTCAACCGTAGCCTTTGAAATGACCTTAATTACCATGTTGTTAAGAAATGAGTACTTGTTTAGAAAAAAATGTACTTTTAAAATTCAGTTAGTTAACACTGCAAAAAACTGCATATTATATTTTTATTTTCAACATGTAGTTTTGTATATTAAATTTATTGAAATTAAAAACTAAACACTGTATTGTCTTCATCTGCTCAGGAAGACAGAGGCAGAGCTGCCTGACCTGTCTGGACTCTGTTCTGTCTCTCAACCTGCCCATCCCTGGCACAGGCACATCCTCCTCTTGGAGATCCCTGGTTTCTGTTAGCTCACAGAGATTTAAAAACACAAGCAGATTTAGTACCCTTTCCTGTATGCTGCTGATCAAAAAGCATTCCTGAAAATAAGTAATGATCCAGTTTTCTTAAAGGACAAAGTGAGACTATTTTCCCCCTCACCTGGAAGAATTGTAAAAGCCTATTTTTGTAAAAATACAAGGAACATTTGGGAAGCAGCAGAGTCTAGTGTACTTTTGTCTTTCTTTTTTAAATTAAAACCCCAACACCATAAAGGATGAAGGCACAGTACCCTTCTGCACTGGAGAAGCAGTGCAGCAAGCACAGCACACAGCTGGGAGCCAGAACAAAACCAGAGGTCTGTAAACACCAACCTGCTGAGGAGCCCTGGGGCCTTTCCTTCACAAAGGGACAGCCCTTGGGACCTCAAGGGCAAGCACAGAGGAGGGGCTGGCACCCCTGAACTGCTGCCTGAGAGCTCTCCTCTGGTTCAGGAAAGAAAAAAAAGACCCCATCCCAAATAGGCCTGGATAGGAGAGGACAGAAAAAGCAGTAGCAGACTGTTCACTGCACCACGCCGGCTGCTCAGACACTTGGGAATGGGAATTCTGGTCAAGGTCTTACCTGTGACTTAACCAAAAAGCTCTGGCACTACCTCAGGGAATTTTTAAGGGGCTAAACCCTTCTCACAGCACTCTGCATAGTTAATGTAACATTCGTCCTGGTGCTACAGCAGTAGTCCCACATTAAGGCAATTCTGTCTATTTTGGGTAGACCGGTGCCAAGCCCTGCAGCATTCCCAGAGCCTCCTGTTTGCCTTGGAGTTATTAATAAGCACTATGGCTGTTATCAAAATAGACATTAGGTTCAGTAGTGCATTCATTTAACATCTTTGGTGCTTGCAGCTTAGCAGCATCTTCCTGCCTTCGCTCAGCCCACGACTTCCAACATTCCCATGGATCTGGGGAAAACAACACAAACAAGCCCATCAGAATTCCTTGCTGCAGTACAGAACAGATGTTCACACTTCAAGGAGACATTATATGGAAAATGCTGACACCAAGGTTCTGGATGGTCAACAAGAAAAATCAATGGAGCAAAATGATTAAGCTCCAGCAATGGAAAGTGCTTGGGCACGAGGCCAAGCTGTTATTTCAGGTATGGCCATCAAACGTGTCCCTCCGCCTGACTGGAGCTCATGGCACCTCCTGACCTCCTTGGCTGGGAGGAAAGCACTAAAACAGGCCAAATGGTGACTCCTGTACTGAAATGAGAACTCAGTTTCTACAGTCTGACACCATTTGCCACCATTTGCTTCCAAACAGGTGATGTCACTCTGAAGCTGATGAATATTTGCTTAACTGCCATTTAGAAATGTAAAGTGAAACCATATGCTAAGAGGGAGCACAGAGGCTTCAGGAGATCAAGCAAAGAAGATGGATTACTTATCACTCACTTTCTAAATAGTGTTCTTAGTAAAGGTGACACCAGGAGCTGTCCCTGTACTGTAAAACAGCATCTCTGAGATACAAACTAATCCGAAATTCTGTAACCTCATTTATGAAATTATGTCAACTCCCCACCACAAATATAAAGAGGACTGCTACTGAAGCCAGAGCTGTGTAATTAGGTCAATGCCAACAAAAGACATTATTCAAGCAGAATTTATCTGTAACTCTGTCAAGTCCTGCCCAGACCCCCTCTGGGTGCAGTGTTCATACCTCAGACAGAACTAACGTTCCAGGACCAGCCAATTTTCTGTAACTGTTTGAAGATCTTGACCACTGAGGGGCTCCCTGAGTCTCACTTTTACCTCCAGTTTCCCTCCAGTGGGCTTTCTGCCATCAAAAATCTGAAATAAAAACCACAAAAAGAAGAGCAGTTAGGGTAAACAGGGATTAAAATGTTAAACTACAGAGCCTCAGGCAACTGTGACACCCAAGGCCCGACGGTGACAGAGATCCCTGCAGTGCTGGGAGTGTCACAGCCAAGCACTTCCTCAGACTGCAACTCAGCAGAGCAGGTCCCCCCCTGCCCAGGCAGGTTATCAAATCCACCTAATACAAAACTCAACTGCACTCACACCTTTGTGATCCAAACACTCATTTCCCCTTTGGGTTTAAATACTAAGCAGAACACACCTCATCCCAAAAACGTACCTCGATGATCTCTCTAACTTCACATTCTGATTCCAGCTTGTCCAGCTTCAAGTGTGCTGTCCCCACATGTTTGTCACTTCTGAAAAAGGACCTGTGCCCAAGAAGTGATAAGGATAGTCAGAATGTTCTGACTGAAAGAGAAAACAAGCCCAGAGGTCCTCACTGTTTGCTCCATCCCCACATCCCTGGTCAGGACATGTTCCTGGAACCCTGCACACCACAGTGCCAGAGGCAAGCCCTTAAAACCAGACTGCAAGGAACAAGATAAGACAGTACTCATTTGTTAATTATTCTTTTGCAACCAAGGTAAAGATCAGGATAGCAGCAAAGAAAAACAATCAATTAAATCAGCACTTGGAGTGGTAGCAGCTTCTGTCCCTGCCCAGGGTGACAGGGAAGGAGGTCCCAGTAGCCAGCACAGGGCCACCTCTGCTTGGGGCTGTTTAACACAACAGGCTGAAGGAATTCCCAAGGAAGTTGCATCTCCCAGCAAAACAAACATTTCACAGGCACCTGCTGCTTTTGGCAAACTACTTTTAGGAAAAAGTCACATGAATCATTCTGTTTCAACTTGATAAATCAAAACAATTTCAGTAAGTAAGAACATTCCAGCTATTGTTTTGATTCACCTACAGACTGGTAGTTTTAACAATCAAAAACAGTAATTTTAGAATTTCCAATCTGCTGTAATTAAACACAGAAGCATTTTTATCCTGCAAGGACAACAAGCACCTTTTCCTTGCTGTAGTCACTTCTGTTGAGCAGTTTAATCAGCAATAAGTCAATCCTTACCTGAACACAGACAGGTGTTACAACCCTTATCCAAACAAACTCCTCCAAAAGGTAACAGATTAAACACCCAAATTCCACAGAACTGTTCAGCTCAGAGCACAGCATTTCTTTGCTTGCATCCAAGCATCTCCCTGAACGAGTCTCTAAAAGTTTGATAAACAACTAATCTCTAGAGTTGAGTTAAAGATAATTTGGCCACACCTGCTTATTTTCTTGGAAATTTCCCAAGATTTCAGAAGTTTCCTTTTTTACCCACTCTATTTCAGAACAAACAAGCAACCAAACCAACAAACATATAAAACCCATCCCCCACAACCCCAAAGCATCCACCCTTCTTCCTATTACCATTAAGGGATACTCAGGTATTATCAAGCAAGACTTGACACACGCAATGGAAACTCAAAGATTGTTAATGGAGCCTCAAGATCACATCACTGGTGGCAACAGGAGACTGAGACTCTCCACCAGTGAGGCCTCAGCAGACTCACACAAACATTTAGGGAAGTTCAGAATTTCTTAGCTCACATGTTGGAATACTTCCTTCACTTCACAAGCACCTTAAAATGAAGGATTATGTAATTGTACTGCAGCATGTGGGACACTTTGCTCATAAAGTTCAGACAATCAGCAATTCTTGCTGAATTTTTAAAAGCATTTTTCCATTTTATAACTCAAGAAACAATAAAGACTGGTTCATCCCTGCTCAGTTCCAGGGACTTGCTGTGAAGAACTTGCTCTGAAGAACTTGCTCTAGGCTATGGCTTCAGAAACAGCTCTGGGGAAATCCCCTTTCATCTTCAGAAGCTTTTAGGAGAGGCTCAAGAAGAGATTTTTCCTTTGGAAAAATACATGGCTGGGTTTTTACTTTTAAGTGTTGTTAAACTGAAGTTTAATATATGTGACCTGAAACAAGTCTCCTTTGCTCACTGAGCAAAAATAATTCTTGGGAGATGGTCAAAGAGCTATCAGAGACCCCAAAGCTACAACATCCACAAAAGCATTTCTGAAAGTATTATTCTTTTGTAGTCTCAGAAAAGACAGGGAGCAGTCTTCAGAAAAGAGCCTGGATCACTTCATCCTCTCCTTTCTCCCAAGGAGGTGGTTGGGAAAAGGTGATAAAAACTCCATTTTAAACAAATATAAACACTTCACAGCTCTGTGCAAAAGGGGAGATCTTGAACACAGAGCAGTGGAGCAGTCAGGATTGACAGAGTAAGAAAAACAACTTTTGCTTCAACAGAGATGCCAATTGATGATCTGGAGCAAAACAGTGGGACTTCAGGTCACAAACTGAAATATCTGCAACCTAAAAACCAGCTCAGAAAACCTATGGATGATTTCCACATTGCCCAGTAACAGCAACAAGGAATAGGACAAGGAGCCACCAGACAAAACCCAGGTTATCTGGCATCCCATCACAGTCTTGGATCACAACCATCCCAGGGATGAGGGAATGCAGGCCACTCCTGTTCTGAGTAACTCAGTTGAGAGCCTGGACTGAGGGTGATCTCCCTGAACATCATTAATTGTGATCCTGCTCTCTGAGATAAGGGGAGCCTGTCTCTCTCAAGGCAGCTGTCAGCAGTGCTCAGAAGTATTGCAAGATCCAGTGAATGAAAGTACAGAAATATAACTCTAGTTCTGCCATCATCTGTCACCTGCTTTCCTGCTGTTCCTATTTTGTTGCCAATTTACTTCATTATTCTACAGTTATTCCACAGAATATTTAAATTTTCTAGTCCTGATGACTGAAACCAAACAATTCAAATCAAAACAATTTGAAGTTTGAATCATTGCTTTCTCAGTTTCACCAACTCCTTTTAACACATCAATCCTCAACTGATCCAAATCAACTTCACCAAATTTGTGTCTTTCTTCACCCCCACAGGGAGCTCAGGCATGAGGACCAGACAACTCTTTAGTGCTTGGCTTAGAGATTGTGCCTCAAACTTCAGCTCCAACACTCTTTTCAGCTGTTAGCAGAGTAGCAAACTGTGGACTCACCCTTTGTGAAACACTTCAAATTTAATTCCTTTGGAGCGGATCGCGCGCCGGAAGCCCCGGTGGTTGCGGTTGATGTTCAGCTTGAACAGCTGGTTGTACTCTGTGAGGGAAACCAAGGACAAGGGAAGAGAGCTGGGAGTCAAAGGGGTGCAGTGCTCTATTCCATGCACCTACTCAGAGCTCTTCTATCTCTGTTTGGCCCATGTGTGAGACACTTCACAGGCACAGAACTCCCCCTCAGGAGGATCTTTCAGTCAGTCACAGGGGTGTGTCCCTGTGCCACAGTGAATGTCACCCTCATCTCACAGGGACAGAAACCAAACCAAACCAAACCACTGTGAACTGACAGCAAGGTACTGGAGAGCTAGAACTAGAGAGTTTAGGTCTTGCAGCAAGTAAACAGTGTTTATGGTTAAGAAAAAGGATACAAAATATTAAAGAAAAAGCAGAGTAAGGCTGGAATGACTGGGAAGGGATATTTTGGATAATGTCATTAATATTGGTTTAATTCATGACATAATAGCTACCACCAGTATTGGGATGAGGGGGCAGAAATTGCCAACACAGCTGGACTTAACACCCAACAAACCCTTCCATAAGAAAGAAGAAAAAAGGTGGTGGGAGGATCTCTGGCCTGATTCACAGTCTGACACCAGCCTGTACTGTCCAGGGATTCCCAAGGTGCAACATTTGTCCTGCTGTTCCAGAAAAAAAGGACTCACCTGGACAATTGTTATTGTTAATTACAGATGTTTTACTCTTTTGAGGTTGTTCCTATCAAAAAAAGAAGACAGAAGTTACATAAAACTGTCAGGTATTGTTTGAAAACAGACTAGTGACCATTTTTTATTGCCAGCTCTATTTTATGCCTACACAAGAAATGTAAGGTTTGAGGGGTTATCTAAAGAAGAAGAGTCATGGTATATTCACAACTAAAATACTTGGATTTCACTATGGTAACAAGGATAATACTGGAGAAAGAATAAGCCAAAACATTACATTAAATATGAGAGCCATAGATAAGCTACACAGTCACAGTCAATTCAATCCAATCATCATAAAGTTACTGACTGGGGCTGTTAAACTCCATGACAAAGTGTGCACCTTCCACGACACAGTAATTCTGTTCCTCCTGCATTAGCTGGAATAATAAGCTACACAAGGAATTCATCATAAATCATTCAGGGAATTGCCCTACTATTATTTTCCCTGACAATCAATCTGCCACCAAAATGAATTAACTTTTAACCTAAAGTGAAGTACAAACTAAATCTCTGGGGAATGAACAAGGACAATGTGGCCTAATTATTGCAGCTACTTTGCAAAGCTGATTTCAGCTATAAAGGAGAAAGGTGGTATTTTTATTTAACTACTGGCTAAGGAGTAGAGATCTGTTTTTTCTTTGAACAAAGGAAAACAGATTTAAAGGAACTGTGCTGATTTTTACCCATTCCCCAGAAAATTACTCATACAGACCAGTTCTGGTTTCAGCCACCCTGAGTTACTCCTTCATTAAGGCCTTGTGTCACTCAAACCTAAACACAAACCTGGTCTGACCATCACCAATTTTCCACAGGTAACTGAATTAATTTTAGTGGAATTACTGCAAAATTTATTGGGAGGTAAAAACCTAGGCTGTGCACTCTCCCAGGGCTAAGCATTAGTCCTGCAAGAGCAAGGTCTGGTTTTGCCCTACACAGAGAGCAGTAAAGCCCCAGGACTTCTACTGACAGTAAGAGACCAGTCAGTCCCTCCTCAGAAACCCTTCCAGCTCTAAGGTTTGAGTATTTTTCAGACCAGAGACTGCTTTTAAAGGTGAGAGGAACAGGATGACATGGGGGAATTCCAAGGAAAGAAGTCATACATATGTGTATAGATATTTTTATATACATACACATACATACATGCACATACACACCAGTGCTAATTAGTAAGAGTGAGAAGCTTGCATGGCCCAAGTCCTTTCTCCAGGTATATATATATTTGTTAATTAAATCACCATTTATTTGATGACACAGATTAACCCTTTCAATCCATTTCTACAATTGTAGGAGAGACTCAAATGCAATGCCTTCAAAAGCTTGGTTTTTTAATGGAAGAGGGCTTAGGGAGACCACGTCTAAGGTGGCCCTTAGCAACAACTTTGTGTGCCCTGGTGTTTGGTGTGTTTGTCAAAGAAATGAATTTTGACACATTTTGCCAACATTGGAAAGAGCCTGATTGTGCCTTCAGGGGGGAGAGGTGGGCATGGCTTAGCACTGACACAAAACCTGCAAACATCACCCTGCCAAAGGCAAGGTGTGGAGAGCGAGGGAAAGGTGCAAAGCTCAAACCTGCAGCCAACATGCTCAGCAGTTCTGCTTCTCAAAAAAAGAAATCAGCTTTAAAAGCAGATCCAGGCAGGATGTCTAGAAGTGTTCTCCCTTTCCCTCACAAGCTCATGCAGTGGCAGGGGGGACAGACTGAGGGGCAGAAGAGCCACAACACACTCACCGCACTCGGGTACTGAAATTCAAACTTCACAAACGCATCCAAATCTCTTGGTGACACACCTGGGTGAGACAACAACCAGCCAATCCAAACAGCCAGTACAGACATTGTCATTGCATCTGTCATGTTGAGCAGGATTCTCAAGAGCACCCAACTGTTCTACAGTAGGGCTCACGACCTGCCTCTTGACAACTGAAAAACCCATCCATCAAACCAAAATCCATGGAAAGTTGGCATCCAACTGGGTTTTTTAATGTTGTTAGTCCTAAAACAGTCTAGCACACATGGTTTACAAGCTCCCAGGAGCAAGGGGTTAAAAGCAGTAACACTGGCAGGAGCAAACCCCATCTACTGATACACCAAAGTGGTGCAACTCGTAGGTAGGCACTCCTAACAAAATAGGAGGTAAAAATGAAACCTTAACTATGAGCCAGTTATGAGTGAACCCAGGAAAATTTAAAGCTCTTCTCTCTTTCCAGATGGAACCCAGATTCTCTTTATTCACCTGTCTGCATTTTTAAAAACACTGTTTAAAGATTTTGGGGAGGCATAAGCCCAAAACATGGTTACTTCATTTTAATGAGTGCTGGCTCCTAAAGTGGTCTTCAAGACAGAGAAATTTCATTCCCCATTACTTTCCTTACCTACTTAGAGGAAAAAGCCCACATGCCCTTTTGAGTACACACCTGGTGGGGCTGGTAGGTTTATCCCCCTGACAATAAGAAGGTGCATTTCTGTGCTGTTGAGATCAGAAAATATCCTGTGAAAAGAGAAAGGCAAAATAAGCACATTCATCCCACTGTCAGCTGATCCACTGCCAGACAAGGATGCCATGGCTGTTTGTCAGAGCTTTTTCAGAAGGGCACTCCTACAGAGACATCTCCACAAAATACAGCAGAGCAAGGGAGAGCACAAACAGGGCTAAAAATATCTCTGAGGCCAGGAACAAAGCCCAGGAGGCAACAGGACTGAGGGCAAAACACAGAGGAAGGAAGAATGGCTGAAGAAACAGAATACAAGAGGGGAAGCTGGAGGCATTCTGAAAACAAAGGAATCAGCAAAAGAAGTTAGAAAAACAACTTATTTGTATTTAAGTTTTTGAGAGTATCCTTTCAGGAATACTGAGCCTAATCCTGGAAGCCACCCAAGTTTGCTGAAGTCCATAATTCCCTAAACAAGGGTAAAAGACCAGGAAAGTCATTCCAGCCTGTCTGAGATATCTTTTTGTTTTTCCACACCTTATCATTTTAAAGGTTCTTTCCTCAAAGTGATGGCTTGGAGGATCCATTCCTTGTGCTCGTGCAAGCTGTAGGATCTCCATATCCTTTTTACAACCTTGTGCCAGTTTCTCAAACCTATAGAAAAAGGCAAAAAAACCCAGTAAAAAACCCACAGAAATCAAACAGAGCACAGAGTAACCCTCAGCCAGAGCTAAGAGCAATGTGGAGATGCAGGAAGCACAGTCCCAATCACACAAGGATAAACTTTCAACTCAAACCCCAACATATTCAGGGGTCAGGAGGACTCAAACCTGAAATAATCCCTTTGGGGGATGACTGAAAGCAGGCACTGGCTCTTACCGAGTTGTTTCTGCTACGTTTCCCAGATGCATGAACTGCTTGGAATACTGCAAACACCTCTGTCAACACAAACAAAACCAAACACCTTCACTCAGTGATCCTCACACACACATTCATGACTGGCACAGTTCTGAGGGTGATGACAACCTATTTTAATAAAAACCAGGCATTTTCCTGAGTCACTCAAGAACATTGACCATCCCATTCCTCAAGTCCAAAGCACAGCATTTGTTTGAGCTGTTCTCCCTATTACTTTTTAATCACCTGATTTGTAAATTTGAGCCTAGTCTTAATATTCAGGTACTATTTTCAAACTTGAGTGCTCATATTTAACAGTGATATTTTGCTAGTCTCAAGCCTCCAAGCACACCCTCTTGGCTTCAACTAGACACAGAATCCAACTCTGAAAATTCTCCGTTTTAGGATATGCAATATCATAAGTATTTTAAAATTAAAAAAAAAAAAAATACCCCACTGGAACAATGATGGGATTATAATATTAATAAACCCCTGAGAAATGTACAAAAGAAACTCTGAAACATTTGTAAAAAATATTAAATGGTCACCTCATGTTGGTCCTTCAGCAATTTTACAAGCTGTGCATAAACTTCATCTGCTTTCTGAGACAGCCTGACATCTTCATGGTGTACAAAGATAAAATCACCCTCATCATCTGTAGGAGGTGATGGCAGCTGCAACACAAGAACACCACATTTCAGAGCCCTAATAGAGAAAAGTAAGCACTTAGATGTCCAAGAATATGAAACAAAGTAGAATATTAAGAGTCCTACTAACCTTGGAAATATCAACAGTTTTGCCAGATTTTGCCTGTTCAATCTTTAGGTCAAGGCCCTTGGCTGTTCTGAGATACGTCTTCGCCTGTTCCAGGTTGTTTTCCCTCTTTGCTTTGATGGCTGCCTTCAGGTATTGCTTCTTCCTGCTCTCTAGAAATTCCAGCTGTTCCCTAACTGAAAAACAGTTGTACAGAAACACTCACTCATCTGACACTGCCAGAGCCCCTGACACAGGTTTTACCACGTTCAGTTTACAGCCAGGAAAAGATGAGTGAAAGTACAGATGTCAAATCAGGACATTTCCTTACTCACTCAACTGCTTCTCGGGCACTTTCAATTTCAAGCACTAAAAAAAGAAATGAGTTTCCTTCTGGAACAGCATCCTTCATCAAAAAAATCCTCACAGCACTTCACAAGTGTCCCAAAAGTTATTACAGCCCTTAATTTGCAGGCCTGAGACAGACTCCAGCACAGCTGACTGGTCCAAAGGAGAAGCTGAATCCAAACTTTCAGCTCTCCCTGTTAACTTCTAAGAAACAGCAAATATTATGAGCATCCTCTGGAGTAATTTCCTTCCTGTCCCCTGATGTGTCAGAAAAGAACCCCAATGAACCAATGTGCAGGCCCACTCAGACACATCACCTCTGCTTCTTTGTAATCCCTTGTTCTCTTAGCTTCTTATTAATGCTTGAGTCTCTTCTTTCCTTGCTGACACAGTAAGGACAACCACACCAGTAAGACTGCTTTACATTGTACCAGGTTAGTGCATCAGTCAGCCAGGCAGCTCTACTTCATCCTGACAACTACCCAGGGCAGAAGGGAAGGAGGATGGGATGACAGTCAAGGCATCAGTGAGAGCCTGAGCACTGCCTGGCTGTGCCCAAACCACACTGTGAGGTGCTGGCTGTCCCTTACGATCTGTACAATTCATCTTGTACACACACTGCTCAGTGCCCTTAGCAAAGGAAGAGCAGAGATTGATGAAGCCCTGTCTGCACTGCCAGCCTGAGATCCTTGGGTGAAGCACCAGGCAGAGAACTCTGGTGTAGGGAGCTCCACTAGATCAATGATTAATTCACAGAGGCAACCCATCCCCTTTAATGAGAGTATATGGAGAGTTCAGCTGTGAGCAGAGTTAAACATTATGAATCGATACACTTGTTACATCAAAATTAATTAAAAACCTAATCAGCCTTATAATTATACATGCTGTCTCTGTGAAATAAAGCTGCATGGCTGGTTTGGATCTGCCCTCCAGCACACACATATTGAGGCTCCTGTCAGAGGGAAATCTATGACACACATTCACAGGCTCACACCTAAATTATAATGATAAAATCTTCACCAACTTGCATGTGGTGCACTGGGAATGGTGATCCCTTCACTTACCAGCTGGAGGGAGATGATCCATTGACTCTGCCTTGTCCAAGGGGGAGGGTGATGCAGCTCTTTTCAGGTGCTCAGGAGAGCTCTCCTGAGCTGCAGCAGATGGAACTGGAGTTGGCTTAACAACCTGAGTTGGCTTCTTGGCAACTGGGACTTGGGGCAGAGGCTCATTCTAGCAAAACAAAAAGAATTGCAAAATAAATGCATAAAATCTATTCCAGGGTTGAGGACACCATCTCAAGCATCAACAACCATGGTTACAATTGTATCAGCCTCTGGGTATCCCTTTTAGGGGAGCATTGCATTCCAGACAGCAAATTTTAACTTCTGGAGGTTTATGAGCCATGCCAGGTCAGCAGGCAGCTGACCTATGCAAGCCATGGATGGAATAAAAGGAACATTCAACAAGGCACTGATTTTTAAAGAAGCAGAGACATGCAGAAACGAAATCATCGAGGAATTTTCTCCATTAAAAGCTACTCCAGTTGAAAGAACAATCAATCAGCAACCAAATCCAGAGAGAGACAGAAATCAAACCAAAGTCTAAATGCTGGTGCAGCCTGACAAAAAGCAGTAAGTGTTGAACATCCTGGGAAAGAACAAACATAGGAAGCTACTGGGATGCAGGATAAAAGTACAGATTTAAATACTGTAGAACAATGTAAAGGAGTGGTGAGGATCTCAAGTGCTCCCTTTGAAAATAAAATCTACATACAAGACAGCTATGAAAGAGCCAAAGCCTGCACTCAAAGACTCTGTAGGAACTGACTGTAATAACATCTCATCTGTCTCCCCTACTCCATAAAGGAAACTGAAATTACTACTGAGATCCTGCACTCCTCAGACTTTTGGGAAATATATTTCACCTCAGTACCCTCACCTGGAAATCCAATGGCCTCATCTCTGCATGCCACAAGAGATGGCAACTGAACTTTTACACATCCTACCAGGCAGCACTAACCTCCTCCTCCTCTTCATCATTCTCCTCCATGTTTGCCAGCTTGCTGGCATTCTCCAGGACAGCAGCGATTGTGCTGCCACCATCTGTTGATGCAACACCAGGAAGAGGGGGAAATCCTGTGGAGGAAAGGAACACAAGGGAGAGCTGCATAAGCCCCATGGCATGTCTTCCATATTACTTGTTTACTATAAAGCTGTTTCTATGCAAATATCTATTATTTAATGTATTTTAGAATTCAGTCTAACTAGATTGAGGAAAAGGCGAAAAAGCCTTTCTAGGTTAAGTCTGAATGGTGGGCTGAAGATCAGATCTCTCAGATGCCCAGCCTAAGTGGATGATAATGAAATGATGCAGTAACTGAACAGGTTACCAAGCTGCCAAGCAACCTCACAACCTAAAGACTTCAGTGGTAGGGATGCCCTCAGAACCAGCACAGAATTTAGTCTTATTTTTTCTCCTCTCACTGCTGCCTGATTTTAGCAGGCACACAGTCCAGCAGAATATCAGTGCTACCCCCAGAGTAATAAACAATCCACTGCTGACAGCTGGGTTGCCACACACACAGCCTCTGCTGAAAAGATACTGCAATGCAGAGGTAGCAAACTAAGGCAGAATCAGAGGAGTTAAATGAGAAGTGTATGAAGAATAATGCTCTCCATTCTTTTGTTATCCTTTTAAGGATAGGAGGAAGGCTTGATGATGAAGATAGAACTGCCATTGCCACATGACCAGTTTAGTGTCAGCTTCAGAGAACAGAGACCCAGAGCCACTACTATAAAATGTCTGTATATAAACTTGCTATGTATTAAATTACTTCTCTCATTTAATACATAGCAATATTCTTGCTGCCAGTCTCATGAGCAGGGCTAAGAAACAGTGACTAAACTGTTTCTAAATCCAGAGGTGGCTGCTAGAGTATAAGTTCAAGGTACTCAGGCAGGCAGAACAGAGAATCCTGTGCTGCTGCCCCATGTGACATTTGATCCATTGCTTCAGCAGCATTTCTGTTTCCAGGGAGTCCAAGGTTGGGACTCATCACCAGGCAGATGCCATGAAGGGCACTGCCACCCAGGATAATTCACTGGTGGTTTCAGTGACTGCCTGGTAATTGTCTTCAATGTAAATCATGTGGCCTCTAAAGGATGGCTGAAAAACACACAGCTGATATGCAAGGACACTGAGCAGCTCTCTGTATTTCCAGAGGTATAAATATGGAATACCTCACTCTTACACAAACTGGTATTTACCAAGAAAGAGATCATGTTCTGGAAAAAGGGATGCTAAACTGCCTTTCAGGGACAGCTTCAAAGCAGTAAACTTTCAAAACCACACATGACCTGACAGAGCTGGCAGTGCCTACTCCACTACCACTGTAGTGCTTGCCATTGCCACTTCTGACAGTGACAAAACCACCACAAGGTCCATCTCTCCTCTAACTTAAAAAATCCAGGCACTGCTTTGCAGTGCTGAGTGTATCCTTCAGAGGAACACATCAGGCCCAAGATAAAAGGAAAGAAGTTTCCTAGGGGAGAAACCATATCATGCAAATGAGAGGCAGAGCATCACAGATGACCTTGCCCAAACTTTTCCAGACACAGCACTCGGTGTTCTGAAGAAGATAAACAGGGGACTGTGTCTCAAGAAACAGGTTCAGCTGCTGCCTCTGCCACTGTCTCTGTGTGACCACAAGCATCATTTACTTCATTTCTGCAGATTTACCAGCCAGGAGAGCTGCAATACTGATTTGATGTTACAAGGTGTTGTAAGGAGATATTCATTAGATATCAAGTTCTGAGACTCCTGATACAAATTAGCAGAATGGAGGACATAGGGAAATTTTCTTCACTTTTAAAATTGTCTTTCCAGCAAAACTAAGAAGCCAATACCCAAATTTAGTCTTTCTCTAGGAGGGCTGATACAAAGGATAGACAAATAACATTTTTAGCACTTGCCCATGGTGAAGTTATTGAACTTTACAAATAGTGGCAGTTTTAAGTTCCCATACTGTCAAACAGGTCATCAGTATGCAGGAATATTCACTAGGGTCAGTGTTTGGGCGCATATTAATAAAAAATTTCACAATACCATCGGACAGCAAGGTCAGCTACTCACTGAGGAAACATTGGGGAGCTGTTCCACAGGATGAGCAGGCAATACCTGCACAGACCTTTCAGAGCCTAGCAGGTGTAAAAAAATTTTGGGGATTAGGATGTTTTACATCCACACTTACCAGGAGGAACAGGTAGCTCAGAAAAATTCACTTTTCTCCCTGCCTTATGGGCTCTTATGGCATCCTGGTATTGCTGCAATCAAAGGCACCAAGTAAGACATAAAATAGAGCTGACTGTGAATTAGTAATCATCTGTATTTAACCAGCATAAACACTGTACAAGACTCAGTATTTTACTACAATATGTGCATTGTCTCTATTTCTTCCTCCGAATGCTTTCCAGCTTCCCCACTGGACCTCTTTTCAACCAGACAGACAATGCACAAATTATTCCAGCCTTGAAAAAGTCTTCAGCAAGAGAATTGATTCAAATGGCTTTGCTGGATGCAAAGAGCCACACTTTAGTTTTACCTTGGCTATCCTGTCGTGCATCCTGCTCTTGCGATCGTCCCCGCTGGCTTTAGCCTGAGCTGCTGCTGCCCTGTACTTCTCCAGCCGCTGCTGCAACGCCTCCAGCACTGTCTTGGGCTGCTGCAGGGCCTCTGCAAACCACACAGAATTAAATGCCACATCATAAAGATCATAGAACACACAGGCTGCCTTTCTCCTCCCCTTCCTCACCTCTGTCAGAGAACATCACTGGAATGTTTAGCTATGAACACTGCTGTTATAAAGAGTTTATTAACTTTTACTTCCATCACTGATCCAGAACAAAAGTAGATTGGATCAGCAGCAAACAATAATCAAGAACATTAGCCAGGTTTACTCAATCCTGCTGCAGTTCAGTGAGAGAGGTCAGACCTTAACGTGCCTCCCAGCTGTGCTGTTTCCACGACTTACTAGAGAAATGCAGAAGTCCTACCTGCAGCTTCTGGGGTCTGAGGTTCAGGGCTTGCAAGATCCTGGGCACTTCCCACCCGAGGGGGTACTTTTTGTTTGGATGCATCTTGTACACCTCCTAAGCTTTCAAGATCTGCAAAGCCGGGAAAGCAGGAAGCTTCACAGCATGTTCCACACACAGCAATTACTGCTGCATGTCACTCAAAGTCTTCCTGGAAGATTTTTGGCTTTCCAAACCAAAACTGAGATGAAATTGAGATCTCCAGTATCTCCATGGCTAGCTAAGTCTAAGGTTCCCATTATCCACAGTACATGCTTTACAAGAGAAAATCTCAAATGCTGATTTAATTTTGGTTAGGGCTGCTTCAGGGGGAAAAAAAAAAAAAAAGTAAAAGTAGTTCAAGTATTCTAAGAATTCTCTCCCCAAAATATCACTTGGTATCTTGGCAGATGGAAAGAGTGAACAAGTCTGCTAATTGACTAAAATATTTGTAACAAAAGATGTGCTGGAAAAGGGAAGAAACTCCTATCATGTATTCAGAAGCTCCAGTTTCTGGCATTGTATAACAGAAAACTACAAGACTATTCACTGCAAAAATCTTGCACTTTATAAGGCAAGGTTATGCCCTGGGTGAAGCTCCTCTGCAATGCCATTTAGTGATCAGTATCTTGAGTCATGAATCTCATTATTTACTGAAATAATCTCTCATTTAATGTCTTAGAATAAAATAACCTACTAAAGTAAGTTGCTTAAAACACTGGGCTGGACAGGCCAAATACTGCATCTACTTTAAAAACCCACCAAATTCTCTTACCAGGACTGAGATATCTTTAGCATTGATAACTTACTTTAAAAATTAGACTTTAATGCACTGCAAACTGTTTGTTAATCTAAGCATTATGAGCTTTAGTTGAAACATGTAACACCATCAAATATTACAGTAAATTTTAAGAATGTGCCATTATCCTTCTTTCCCTTCCACTAATACTGGCTGCTATTTACACTTATAAAACCTGGAATATCAGACATCAATACTTGTTTGAACTTGTAATTCACAGAGAGTAACTGCAATGTAAGTAATGATAGCTCATTTCTCTTCATTGGTCTTGATTAGACTGTGAACATGCAGTGAGCCTCAGTCCTAAACTAGCTCCAGTTCTTTTAATAGTTGCAATCAAATGCACAATCATTCCATTACAGCATAGAGAGACTTCTGAAAAGTTTTCCTGAAGACAAGCCTTACCCTGAGGAGATGGAGGCATATTCTGGAGGTCTATTGGCTGCCCATTGTCCAAAGCTTCCAACACCACATTAAATTTCTAATACAGAAAAAACAAAACAGAAGATTTATTCTGGTTTGTCCAAGGCTTGACAGCTGCCACAAAACATTTAATGCATGTGGGTACAGCACAGGGTATGTTCAGACTTTGGGATTTCTCGAGTGCATACCTTGCCTGCCCTCATGTATTCCTTTGCTTTCTCCAGGTCTCCTTGCTGCTTGGCTTTTAGAGCTGCTAATTTATACTCCTTCTGCCTCATAAGTAGAATTGCTCGTGTGTTGCTGTGCTGGGGATCTGGGAGAATAAGACAATGCTGAGATTGACACAGAGCATGCAAGATTTGCACCCCTTGCTGCATCCATCTATGCAAGCCCACATTCTTCCCCTTTTGCTCTAAATCCCAACAGTCACCTTACAAATATCCTTTTTCCTCCACTCTCCAGAAGTCCTACCTAACGTAACAGTTCCACTTTTCCCAATCTAAAGAAAAAATATTAGGTCTTTCAGTCAGTATCTCAAAACTCTTTAAAGTTTTGAATTCCACATGTCAAATAATGAAGGAGAAACTGAGGCACAGGAGAAATTAATGATACTGATCCAGAGCACAGAAGAGTTCTAAAACAGTAACTGATTGCACTGCCAGAAACTCAGCATTCCATGGACAACTCTGAGACATTCAGCAGGGAAGTTCCAACATAAGCAGTGCTTTGCTACACACAACACAAAATCAGGGCAGAGGCAGCATTAAATTAGGGTTGCAACTGCTCCTCTCAGATCACAGTACCTGTTTCCACAGCAGCATCAGCAGCACGACCTTGCAGAGACTCTGATTCCAGATGTTCCCTCTCCTCAGGAGAAGCCTTCTGCTCATCATTTGCAGCAGACTCAACTTTATTCTCTGGTGAATCTCCTGAATTCTCTACCTCCATTCCCATGGCTTGAGGTACATAAGAATGTTTTCCTGTTGCAACAGGAGGTGGCATTTCTTCCTCACTTATTTTTTTGCCTTTCTTCACTGCAGCCAGCATGGTTTCCAGTGTCTGGCATGGAAGGAACAACAGGGATTTTCATCAAACTTGATACAAGCATAAAATCATTAAAAGACAAATTCATCCCCTTATACATGACAGGCTGTCACACACACCACCACAGACTGCTGCCCTACAGCTTCCTGTTTTTCTGCAAGAACTTCAGTGCTAGTGAAAGGTGTCCAGATACCACAACAACCCAGTGCAAAGGCCTTGTTACCCAAAACAGGAAACTGCAGGTATCTCAGCACCCAGAATTATTGGAGAGCTGATGTGATCCACTCAGCTTTGTCACAGAAAGTCACCAAGGAATCCATTAATATCAACTGTAGGTGGATTTTGTGCATCTTTAAAATATAATAAAATATGCTATTCTGAAATGTCACTGCCTATGTGGATCCAGGTAAGGAAGGGGTCTGCAAACCTATTTAATACAATGAGAAAAGCCATTAAATACTAACAAAGGAAATGGAGTTCAGCTCGCCACCTGTGGTAAGGAGCTCTCACCATCTCTAACTTAGGTTAACTGCTGCTCAGCTTTTTAAAACCCCTCCTCCATTCCCAAATATTACCTTCCTCAGTATTTTTAGTTTTTAAATTTAATCTGAGGTTCAGACAAAAGACCACCATGCACTTCAAGCCAAAACAAAAGTTTTACTTCTTTCATCTTCCAAAGAAACTGAAATGGAAGCACAGAAAGACAACAACAACAAAATCTCACCAGTGCCAGAATCACTGCTATTTTTTTTTTAGCCATGGCATTGTTTGACCTATTGAGTAACAGTGGCAGAGACACTTTGAAATGACTGCATGTGAGACTGGGGTTCAGACCAGTAACCCACAGGCAGCTCCCTCTTCTCCACATAGGGTGACAGACTGAGATTGAAGTTCACAGTTCCAGGAACTACATACAAGAGAGAACTCCACACTATTTGTTGACATGTAATTTTGCTAATTAAGTAGCTGTGAGCTCTCAAGTGAGATCTGGTCTATTATCCTCAGTTACACTACTCAGGCACAGAGAAACTCCCTACCCTGAAGAATGAAGGAAGTGGCACAGTGCACTAAGCTCATTACTGGATGGAATAGCTGGTTTGTCCATCCCTGTGGCTCTCAGAAAGACCAGGTGGTTTTGTGTACATTCCTGTCAGAGCTGGCAGGCAGTGGACACACACACAAACATCTTCCTCGTGCTTTTTCTTCCCCCAGCTTGGCCTCAATAGTTCCCTTGGTACCCCAAACCACCTGGTAGCCAGTGAGCCATTACATCCTGTCCCAGTGCACAGCCCTGAGCTGTACAGCTTTGCTGCTGCCTGAGGTGATGCAGGAGAGCTGCTGAAAGCAACGGGGAGAGAAAGCCGTGCCCAGCAGTAAACAAGCACTGCAGCTCACTGCAAGCACGCCACCTGCCTGGAACCACGAGAGGCTGGAGAAACTGCTCTTTGCTGCGGTTCTTAATTGCCTTAATCAAAAATCCTGCTCTATTCCTTTTCAAGCACAGTCAATACACTTAGGGAAAGGCACCACCTCCCTCTGTCTGACAGAAGTGAGTGGAAGGTTAGCACCTAAGGGAAGGCAGCAGTGATGAACTGCAAGGTGTATGTGCCAGGCAAACTCCTAAACCTTGCTTTAAGGTAACACTGAGCAGGCACCACAGGTCAAATTCATATCCAGGCAGGTGGGTTTAATTCAACACCTACCACAAGCCCTGCCTCCAGCTATCACCTGCCACATGCAACAGAAACAAAGCCGACACACAAAAGGCAGCTGCAGCCACACCTTATCTGCGTGTTTGCTCTATCAGGTGGGTGGTCAGTAACAACAAATGTTTTTAAAGTAACACCAGGCAGCACAAGAAGATTTCACTCCCCTGCCAACAAACTCAGAGAGCTGGGAAGAGCACACTTCAGAGAGCTGACTTTGCCTCACCCTCTCTCACATGCTGCTGATCCCAACTCACCTTCAGGCCTCTCTCGTAGCGCCGTAGCTTGGCGCTCTCCCCCGATTCCTTCGCGTTAGAAATCGCCGTCCTGTAGTCAGCAATTCTCCCCTGCAGTGTCTGCTGCAGCTCACTGGTAACAGCAGGAAGTGAGGAGGTCTCAGAAAAAACAATAAAACAGATCAAGAAAACTTATTTCATCCAGCTAGACGAGTTTTCCCACCGCACTGAAAAACAAACACTCCTCTTCTACACACACACAGGGCTGTGAGTTGAGTGCAGGAAGGAACAGCCCCTGAAACAGAGCAGCGTTTGTGCTGCCCTAACGGTCCCTGCAGCCACCTCGGGGCTCTCTCAAAAGCCTCACTGAGAAGAATGGGTGGAGAGACTTGGGAAACTCTCACTCACAGGGTAATTGGAGCCATGTGGTCGGTGTGTAGGTGAGGAGAACACTAAAGTCTCTCAAACCCCACACAACAGAGGGTGTGAAGAGGTATTTTGGCACAAATCTTGACTTATTCTTTTCTTATTTTTAAACCCTGCTAGTTTGCTCCCTCTTCTGGGCTTCAACCTGGTTTTACAACAAGAGCTCTTTTTCCTCCTCCTACAGCCTGGAATTAGTTCAGTGTCAAAAGCAGCCTAAGTAAAGTCATGAGTAGCTACTTGCAAACTCTCCCCAGCCACAGAGACCCTGCAGATGGCTCCTGATGAAATTACTGCCATTATCTCTATAGAAACCCTCTCAATCCCATTTACTAATGGGCCCAGTGTACAAGGTGCTGGAATCTGTGGCACACAACAGAAACATGCAGTGACAGAATAAAGGATTTGACTGCATGAGGACTGACAAATTTAGCTGAGACAGATAATGCTGCTGGGAAAAAAAATCCAAAACTGTCAGAGATGCTGAGTTATAATATGTCTCACAATTTCAGCACACTGCTCAATACTCTTAGGGAGTAGATATTAACTCTGGAAGTCTGCACTGCAGTCTGCATGCTCCTATGTATAATGAGGGACAAGACATGCTTGACTCCAGTATTTTTCCTCTTTAATTCTATGCTAACATCAGAATTCATCCTTGGAACAAAGCAAGAGCATCACCTGCACCCATACAGCACTGGTTTCCTCAGAGGAAACAGCAATAATGTAGTTTTTTCTTCCTTGGAAGACAAAACCTCCCTAGATTCTTGATAATGACCCTCATACAAGCCACATGACAACAGCGATTCAGCAAAACTGAAAACACAAAGCTCATTCCTACCTGTGATTGCAGTTCAGGTAGTTCATCTTCTGCTTCAGCTGGGGATGGCTCTGTTGCTGTCATGTCATCCTCACAGCTTCCTGTCTCACCTTCTTCCCCCAGAACTTCTTGCAACTCTGCCTAAGGTAAAAATAAGAGCCAACAAAAGGTTTTCCTCAAAATCTTCTTTTTCCTCAAAAAACAAACAAAAAAAAAGTCTGATGTGCCAAAAGCTTTGGATGTATCTTGAACTCAAGTGAAGGGTCTGAAGATCTTCTATTCAAGTCTTTTTAAAATTCAGTTTTGTATTTTATTATTAATTTAAACTGGTTCCAGATACCACTGAAAAGCCACACTGCAGCCCCAGGATCACCACACAAATTTGTGGCTGGAGATCTGAAGCTGGAGAAGTTCAGAGAAGTACTTTTACAAAGATTATGCAAACCTAAAGTTCAAATTTCCAAAAAGCCTCTACTAGCAATGGCAGTCAAAACCACTGCTTAACACTCCTTCCCTAAACCCTGCCAGTTAGATGAGTCACTGAAACAACAAAGACTTTCCTGAGGTGTTCTCCCAGGCCAAGCACTACTTGAAGCAGTAGCAAAATGGCAGCAGACATCACTTCAAGGAGACTGTTCCTGGCTGTCTTTCATCAGCTGACATGGAATGGGATTCCTGCTCTTCCCTCAATTCTCTAAGACCCCCAAACATATAAATGTTAGGAAACTCCTTTACTCTGCTGTGCAGGGGGATGGATCCTGCAAAGACTTGCATCTAATGTTGCTTTTGCAATATTTTAGCTTCTCACTACAAAGTTAACAGACATTTTTGCTGAATGTAGTCCTGTTAAAAAAAAAAATAAAATAAAACTCTGTGCTAACAGTTATTCATACCAACAGGTCTGTATCTTTCTCCAGGTCTTCATCATCTGCATCTTCATCTTCATTCAGGTCCTTCATACACTCTGCAGCCATCTTTTCAATATGATCCATGGGCAGAGGAGCTGTAAAAGGAAATCCCAAGGAGCCATAAACCCTAAGGAACAGTTATGCAGTCACTGGGTACAAATCCTGAAGGAGCTGCTACCAGCTGAAAGGCAGCAGTGACCTCCCCTCTCGTGCCCCCTTTATTGCACAGTGTCAGAGGTAACTGAAAGTGTATTAATAGATAAAGGACAAAGACTGGGAAGTGAGCACCCAGGAAATGCAGGTCTGGTGTTTCTGCTATGACAGTCAAGGCAGGCAATAAGACACTTGCACATTTTCTTCACTGCTGTCTCGTGATGAGGAGATTCAGCCTTTTCCAAATTTTTCTTGGCTCCTTCATTTTGCAATTTTGCTTCTGGTCTTCATCCTGAAAACTCTACTTAACTCCTCATTGCTGAGTTCTCATCTGTGCTTCATCCTGTGCCAGCCACATCTTCCTAAATTATCAACTTCCTCCACATGCTCTCAAAGGTGAGATTGTTTGCCCACAAATCCCAACTGTCCACGTAAATGCTTCTGATACTTCCCTATGCAGACACATGACTGTGACTCACCAGTGGCAGTAAAAGCTGCAGAAAATACAGATCTCAGGACAGAGCTTTATAGTCAATTTAAATGGATCCCACTCACTCCCTGCATTTGCTGAATCAGCTGAAAATTAACCCAGGTACAATATTGTTTCTGTTCAAATAATCTATCTCACCCCACCAGTGCTTCAGTATTCCTATCAAACACATTGCTCCTAAATTTGACCCTCAGCAAACTCAGACTACAGGCCATATCCAAAGGCAACTGGCTGTACAGAAAACAGCAGAGGCAAAATAATCTAATCAAGCTTCCTCAGATGGTTTTTCAGCTCTAATCCCATGCAGCAAGATGAGGCCACAATTTCAAACATGTGAGTGGCTGCCCAGCTGGCACTTATCAGACCGAGCAGGGATCTCTGTGCTTAAGATGTTTCAACAGTGCAGCTTCTGCTGCAGGAGGAGGCCATTGCCCCACACCCAATCAGAGCTCCAGGATGTAATCCAGGAGGGAATTACTGCACCTGGTGCTCAGCCAAGAACCAAGCACATGAGTTGCACTGGATCCCTTTTTTCTGTCTTTTCCCAGACAGGAACTGTTTATCCCCTGTCCTCACTGTAGCTCCTCCTTTCCAGGCAGTGGCCTGCCTGCATCCTGCCCCCACCACTGCCCTGGGCCAGGTCTCAGGAGTCCCCAGTGCCAGCTGCCCATCCTCCATGAGCTTCTAACCCACACACTTCCAATTCCAGCAGGAAAACAGAATAGCTGCACATTACTTTGGAAAATCTCTTCTGAACCACACATTTGTTTAGAACAGTAAATGTTAGGCATAGCAAATATTAATTTTGCACTGTCTGAAGTTTTATTTTCCTCTTATGAATAAAAACACCAAAACAACAAAATAAGTGACATGATGAGGGTGAGAGGAAAGTCAGCTCTTGAAAAGCTGACAACAATTCAAGATTGTTGATTCACCCAGATTCACCCTCAAAACTATCCTGCACGTTTTAGCCAAGAGTAACCTATGTCCAATGGCAGAAGTTGTGCTATTATGCCTATTTGCACAATTATGCTTATTAGCTTTAAGAATTTTCTGAAATTTTGAAATCTGGAGAGTGGAAAATATTTAGAATTTAGTTTCAGATACAAACATGTCCTCTGTCTATCTTCAGCTACCATGTTTATAGAGTTGACTGGCCTAAACATTTCAAAATTCTTCATTTCTCTGCTGCTCTTTGAAGTCCCTTCAAATATTACAGGGAAATTACTGCAGAGCTCCAAATAAGGCTGTAGGTGCACTGTCCCTTCCTCCCTGCACCTGCTCACACACCTGTAGGTCCCATTTCCCTCGTCCCACCTCAACCACTGGCTGCTACCCCAGCTCTCAGACAGGCAGGAAGCAAACCTGGTTCAGCTGAAAACAGGAACACAGGTTTATTTTTGCAAAGGAGTTCCTGAACCAGCTCACCCTGCAGCTCCACAAACACAGACATGCTCAGAGGCAGAGCATGCTCACTGGAGTGTCCCTCACAGCAGCAGCCTTGTTTGATGGTAGATTACAGCAAGCCTGTAAAACACTGCAGAGCTGCATGCAAGCACCACCAGAATAAATTAACAGATATTTAAAAGCACTAAGAATGATAACAGCCCAATCCAGGAGACACCTTAACCTGCATAACACAAGCTATAGGATTCTCCAAGTAATTGCATCAGTATTTGCCTCTGAAAATCGGATGAAATTTTGGTAACAGACTCCAAGTAACTAAAATTATAATATTCATTATGTAAATTCATTCTTCAAACAAAAACAGAAGAACGACCACATGACAAACAACCCACCCTCTACAAGAAACACAATTTCCCTTCTGAAATCATCTAGCGCCTACTACACCTTTTTATGACTTCATATGCTAAAAAAACATGTCTTAATTTAGTCATTAAATGGGCCAGCACCAGAGATCTTTTTCCTTTATCCACAAGATCATCAACAAAAAAAAACTTTAAAACTTTTTTACATTGTTTGTAGGGTAACAAATTAAACCTTTCAAAGGAAAGAGCAGTTGCAAATTCAGGTTCTACCAGTGATAAAAAAACCATTTTAGATAAATTTGAAGATTTTTTAGATAAATAATAATTTAGTTAAATTTATTAAAGGCAAATAAAATTCAGATACTTTAACTTACCTTTCACCTTTGGTTTTGGTTTTCCTTCTTTCACTTTTGCTCCTGTGATAGCAGCAAGCTCTGCCTCAAGATCTCCATCATCCTCACCTTCCTCTGCACCCAGTAGCATCTCTTCAGGATTGAAATCCACAAACAGCCCCAGCTGGAGCCAAGAGAAAATATCAATACAGAATAATAAAATATCCTACAGTTAGAAAAAAGATGACACTCAAAAACATCACACTACATGGATTATTTAGACATTTTCATGCATTCTGAATTATGCTCATTTTTTTTTTACAGCCCACTATCATACCACTTTATTACCACAACCATGCATACCAGGCACCCATAACTGGTATCAATCTTAACAGCCCACAAGAATTCCCTTTAAAACTCTACACAAACAATTTCTTAAAATCAATCCTATTTAATAGTCTGACATAAGAAAGTAGAATAAAGTGTTTGTTTTACTGAGCCTCATGGAGCAGATAGCATCAGGGAAGTTCAGGGCAGTGCCTGCAACAGCTGAGCTAAAAAATATTCACTCATCGTTCACACACAACAGGTCTGACATGTGCACACTGCAGAGACTTCACCCTTATCTCTTGAAGAAGCTACATTTATAAACACAGAACTTCTGTCTTCTTCTTACATCAGTCTGTAAATCCCACAGAAACAAACACAGCCATTAAAACCCAGCAATGTCCACACTGCACTGGAGAAAACCATCGAACTGGCTGGCACAGATCATCAGCTAAGAGACAGCATCTCAGGGAACTGCACTAATAACAGTAATCAGCATATGATAGTAGGGGTTATCACTCTCTTGTGGCAAAACATTCCAAAGCACATCAAAGGAATCTCTACAGTCTTAATCCAAAAGGTATCCTTTTTATCACATTTTATCACATTTTTTGTATTTTTGGTTAAGATACTAACTGCCCCAGAAAAAAACAACAAAAAAAAAGAAGTATTTTAAGTATGCTAAGATATTTTATAAACATGAATGAACAGAATCAGATTCATCCTATGAGGGAGGTGAAGCTTTCCTCAGACTTTTCCAAAGCACAAGCCCTTACTGATCTTCTCATGTCCAAGGAGGTAGCACTTCAGCTTCTCTCCAGCACAGGAAAAAACATCAGCTGTCACTATTCTGAGGGTTAGCAACCTCCTGCTGTCTCGAGGATCTGAAGTGCTGCAAGAAGCTGCCTGTCAGTTTACAAATTAATCTAACAATATTTTTTTGTAACTCAGTAGAAATCGAAGTGCTGGTGGCTACTGCCCTGAAACATTCTGTGCCTCTCTTTGGACCATTTTATAATCCCAAAGGAGAATGTGAAAGATACAGCTGAGAAACACTGGTTCCAAGGACCAGCAACAGCACCCAAAATCAGCAGCAGTTTGTTTCCTAGCCCTGATCCTGCCCTTGACATTCAATAAGGCACTGGGCAGACCAGTCAGCCACCCTCTGCCTTCTCCATCTCCCAGCTGTAAAGCAAAACTAAAGTATTTGCACACTTGGTTAGAACAGAAGGAAGGTGAGGACAAGATTCAAATAGGAAATCCTTATAATGGTGATCTAAGAGAAGTTCTAGGGAACACACACAGACCTTTCATCAGTGTGCAGAAGGGATCAGGAGCACACAGCATCTGCTCATTACCACACTGCAAGTGAAGCAACTGCAGCAACCACACAAGTCAAGAACACAATTCAGTAATTCTAGCTCCAAGTCCCAATCCATTCAATAAGGAATGTTTCCAATGACAGTAGTATTAGAGCAATGTTTAATAAAACAGGAAAAGTAAGTTATAAAAAGCTTGCAGTTGATACACTACACAACAATAAACCATTTTAAATTGAATTAATTTGAAAGCAAACAAGCCATTTGTTTCAAGAAACACTCATCCATGCTGTATGACAGGCTGAATAACTAACTGTATTGAATCAGAAATTAGTAAAATACATCAATCAGATCCTTGATTTACTCTGTCTTTTCAGAGTGAGGTTTCTTTTTCTTCCCTGGAAGGAGGAAGTGTATTTTCACTTTCTGTCTTCTCACCTGCTCAGATGAACTAAGTTATACACTATCTGTCTCCCTGAGAAATGCAAACTTTCACACTGGAGCCATGGTGACATTAGGGATCACTGACTACAGCATTCTGCCTTCAGTATGAGAACACTGGTTCCTAAGAAATCAGCAAAAGAGAACATCTCAGCTACTTTCTCTATTCTAATAACCTGTTACATTCCCGTTTCACATTTCTCTATATTCTTACCAGTTTTTCCACCTGTTACTTGCTCTATTCTACCTTCAAAGGTTTTTGACATTCCATTCTGGTTCTAACATACTCTTTAACTACACTATTTTTCTGTCAGTTTTCTACCCAGAATTTTGGCTTGACTGTATTTCTGATTTAGACACCGTGGCCTGACTTTCTACACCTACCAAATGTGATTAATTATTGTTTCTCTCCACAAGATTTCTGAAACTCCATCCAAAGGTGAGTAAGTATGGAAAAAAACCCAACACACAGACACAGCTAAACTCACTTTTATCTACAAGAAAGGAGCACAGGCTTATCAGTGCATCTGTTACACGAAGAAATGACTATACAAACGGAAATTACAATTATCTGTCTCTTGTTTAGCACCTTAATATTCTCCCATATAGTCCTTTAATTTGTTACCTGATATTCTGTTGTTCTTATTTCTGTTCTCTCAGAGATGTAGGGAAAACCTCCACAGAGTCACTGAAGTTATTATTAAAGCTCAACATAACTGGGCTAAGAAAATACTGTAAGCATGAGTCATGAGGTCTCATGCAAAGATTACAGCATTACAACACTGTGCTTCCCTGCAAGACCTCCACAGTTGCCTATCAGATATTTACTTGAAGAGGAATGCATTACGAAGAAGGAATGAAAACAGGCACCACACAATCCAATTTCCCCCATGATCCTGCAATACTATTAATACATGGGAGACTCTGCAGGAAAACAGCAGCAAGAGGTCTGAAGGAGGCTATCCTGAGAACAGTGGAACAGGAGCTTTCCCTGCCTGTTCTGCAGCCACATCTCCCTGGCCCTTTGCCCTCCTTACCTGCTTTGCAACTGCAGCTCCCTGGCCCTTTGCCTGAGGGCTCTTTTTAGGTCTTCTGCCAAGCATGTTGGTTCATGAATTTCAGAGGGTTGTGTCTCTATAGGACTGAGAGCACACGGAACTTAAAGTCAGTGCCGTGCCTGTGCCAAGGCAAAGCCCGCCGGACGGAGGGGGCGGCGCGACCCCGCAGCTTCCCCGGCTCTCCCTCCCTCCCTCCCTCCCTCCGAGGCTCTCCCACCGTGAGGGCAGCGCCGCGGGATGCGCTCCGCGGGGCCCGGCCCGGCCCGGCCGCGCTCCGCCCGCCCAGCTCGGCTCGGCTCGGCGGGACCCGGCGGGCAAGGCCGGGCTGTGGGCACTCCCCGGGCGGCGCAGGCAGGGGCCGCGGGGGCGATGGGCCGGGAGCCGCGTGGAGAAGCGCGGAGGGGCCGCCCGGACAGAGCCCGGCCCCGGCTCACCTCGGCTCCCGCCCGTGTGGCCGCAGCTCCGCCCGGCGCGGCGCGGGGAGGGCCCGGCCGCCCGCGGCGGCTCCGCGGCTGCGCGGAGGGGCGGGCCCGGCCCGGAGGCACGGCCAGGCCGGGCTCAGTGCCGGCTGTGCCGTGCTCACAGCCCCGGCACCGGGGGTCGTGAGGGCAATCCCTGGTAGTGACCCTGCGGACAGAGGAGTTGGGTGTTTGAATGGCGCAATTCTTGCGGTATTGGTAGACTTCTCCATTCCAACATCGAGCCCGCAAACTGAAGTTCCTTTGAATTATACTGGATTGCAAACTAGAAGTTCCTTTTAATTATGTTAGTAAGGAAAAGTTTAAGCACATTTTAACAATGCCTTTTATGAGTATAAAAGTCACAGAGGAAAATCTACAGAATGCCAAAGACACCATGAGCCTTAAAAAAATCCCCAGCAATACAATTATCTTCTTCACATAATCCATCCCAACTTCATACACTTCAATTAAGAGAGGTCCAGCTACCAGCACATAAAAATACTTCTAAAAAGTAATTTCACGATTATAAGCCGCACCATTTTGAATAAAATTTTGGTCTGAACCCGGAGTGCAGCTTATAATCAGGTGCGGCTTATATATGGACAAAGAACAAAAAGTTGCTGTTTTAGTTTGGAGGACAGGTGTCTGCTGAGAAAGGCAGGAGCTTCTCTTTGAAATGGAGAATGTAAAACCCCTCCTTCCAAATTATTATAGTTTTGAAATCAAGGGGCTCTCAGGCAAAGATATGGGAATTAGGAATATCAGTTCTTTTCTAGGGAAATTAAAATAGAAATACAGCACTACAAAGAAACAAACCCCAAACCCTGACACAGTCAGAGTACAACCTGACACCCCGTCAGGCAGGGTGTTGGCAGCAGTCCCATCCCATGGTGGCTGCATCCTCCTGCAGTGACAGATGTGGCTCAGTTGGAGCAGTGCTCCTGTACAAGGTGCAGTTTCCCTCTAAAGCTCCAGTGGTGATGTGGAGAAATCCGGTTTTCCTTTAGAGTCCAGTGGAGAAAGGGGCTCCCTTAGTGTCCCAAAACGTCTGTTTTTATTTTGGTAAGAAATGTTGGGCTCTTCCCCCTGGCTGGAGCAACTCCCAATGGGATGCAGTAATTTTATCAGTGCCACAGTGGGACTCAATGGCCATTAGCAGAAAATTACTGGCTGGAGGAAGGATGGGTTGTGAAAAGATAAAGAACAATGCCCTGCCTGGTTTCAATGGATGGCCCATTAGCAGAGTATCTCCCGTGGAGATAAGGATCACTGCCCCCACCCTCAACAGATGCTGATAGAATAGATACCTTTATCACACTCTGTATTGTAACCCAAGACAGTTGCTGACACCCAGATGTGCGGCTTATAATCGTGAAATTACTGTGCTTTGAAATATTGAAAATGCTTTGAAATTAATTCTTTATTATTATTAAAAAGAGTGCTTTCATACATCAAACAAATTAGCAAAGCATTTTAAAAAAATACACTTCACTATTTCCATTTTATCAATAATTAAAAAAAATAAAAATAGATGGTATTTAAAATATTTATACATGCTAAAAGCAATAAAATCTCTTTAGCTTTATTCCTCCCTGAGTGCATACATGACATCGTCCTGGCTGAGGTTCAGTCGCACTCTCATGTGCAGATATTTACTGCTGGCCTCCAGCAGCAAGAGCCTGCAGGCACCAAGTCTTGAACAAATTGCCATGGCTTCTGACACAGTGGGGCTCTGCAGGCCTTCCATCCTGCTCAAGGCCACGTGGTGGTGGTAGATCTGTTGAAAAAGAGAAGAAGCACACAGGTTATGTTTACTGCCTGATGCAACTGAATGTGCCAAGGTGACAGGGAGAGAAGCTGCCTGTCCCCCACATCCATGGGAGCGGAGATGAAACAGCTCCAGCCTGTTCAGATGCTGTAATTTTATATAAAAATGTTTAGAATTGCATCTTTCTACAAATATTAATATTTATAATTATATTAATATTTAGCTTCCACACTACTCATGATTACTGCAGAGTCTTCACAGCTCTGCTGGCACCCAGTATTTTATGGATCTACTAAAAAAACCAAAGCTGCCAGTGATATATCTGCCTCTATGAAGAATAACAGTGACACAGAAATTGCAATCAACTTTCAGTTTTCCTCCCTGGACTGTTGCCTGATCATTTCAGGTTCTCTTTGATTTTTTCCTGTTATAAATCATGTTAGAGTAGAAGTATGAGATGTTTCAACATGCTCATGTTTCAAAAAATAAAACCACCTTGTGACCCAGATCACTGGTGTCAGTAACACAAAAGCCTCATACCTGTTGAACTGTCGCCTCCTCGACTCCCGCCCTGCGGAACTCTGCTAAAATCGCTTTCAAGAAGATTTGTTCGTGCAACGAAGCATTCCTGAGTCAAAAAACAAAACAAACTTCCATTTGTGAAGTTCAGAACCTATGAAACATCAGGAGAAAGTCTGGAAGGGAAATTGCTTGGCAGCTACATATTTAAACACAGGATGGGCAGTTTATGTCACAAGTGGCCATTGTATCACAGCCTGCAACTCTGGCATCACAATTTTTGTTTTTGAAAAACTAGTGCTGTGAAAGAGACAGAAAAGCAAAGGAAATATTTTTACCTGATTGCATTGACATATGGTGATGAGAACATTTCATCTATGGCTTCAGTCACGTGGGCCATCCTGACCAGCTCTGGGGTTCTCTTCTGCCCGGAGAACTCGCAGATCTCCGTGGCCCTCCTGCAGATATCCAGGCACCTCCGGGCATCCCCAGAGAGCGCTGCCACCTGCAAGTGAACGTGACACATCTGTGACCTTTCCAGACAGCTGGGGAAAGAGTTTAGCAAGAATCAACAGACAAACAAACTCCAAACACACTGAGCACCCAGTGGGAAAGCAACACGTCTCTGAGCTGCTACCTTGCTACAATCCCAGAGCCTGAACAACAAAGCTTACTGACAAAAACCAACAGAAGCAACTCTCCAATCTCCCACACCCCACTCTGATCTGGTCATCATAAATTCAAGGCTGAACTTTTTTTTGTAACACAGAAGTCAGAGGTTAAAAAAAAATTAAAGGTGTGTAGTTCACTTCAAGACCTAAAGCTTTCAGAAATACCAGTTTAATTATCAGTGAAGACCTTTACCATAATCCAGGTTCATGCAAAAGGAAAAAAAAAGGGGAGTGGGCTATGACACCAAATAACTCAGTTTTTCTATACTCATTAAAATACTGATTTTAAGAGTACACTAATAATTTTAGACAGTCTCAAAGAAATATCCAGGATTTACACATCCATTTACAGTTACAAGTGCCTGAAAATTTTCAGATGTCTGAAATTTCTGAAACTAAAAAAACTTGCTAAAACTCCAACTGTGCTTTACAGTTTTAATAAAGCTATGAACATTCACCACATACTAGTACTGGCCTAGTTTTCCCAGCAGATACTGATAATATACAAAAGCCCTAGAACCCAGCTGGGGCCAAGGATGAGAAACCCTGTAGAAAATCTAATTGCAAGGTATATTTCTGTATTTTCTGAAGAAAACTCATACTAGGAAAACACTGCAATTGTTCCCTCTGCAAAACCACCACTATTACTCTTACAGAAAAGTGGTTCCTTCACAAAACAACACATACTTGTATTTATTTCTGACATATTTATGAGCATTCTTTTTTAATCCTACAATGATGTAGGATGTTTTGACATAGTTTTAATTGATTACTTTAATATAGAGCTGCTAATATAACACATTAGCAGTGCACATATCTCAATTTGAGAAGCTACTGGTCCCCAATGCATTACTTACATTTTGTACAACTGAGTATTAAGACTTGCAAACAGAACAGGTATTATCTATTATGACAGGGCACTAAGCATCTTGAGAAATAAAATTAAGAGGGCTATTTCCACTGCCACTGGCATGCTATCTTTTTCAGTATTCTCCAGTGACTCACATTATGCTAAACAGTGGAGACAGTTGACATCTTATCATCACGACTCTTGTCATGCCTTCAGCTCCTGGAATATGCTGCTGCCTTCTCAGAGTAGGTGGAAAAAGCAAGGACACTGCTCTAGCACTGTCTTCTGAGAAGATACCCTGAATAAAGTATGATCTAATTGTGCCCCACATGTCTCCAATACAGAACACAAGCACAGAACCAGGTCTGACAGCTGTTACAAAACTCTCCCTGCTGTCCCCACACTTTTCACCTGGTGCAACATGAAGGACATTGATCTGCTCTGTGCTCACCTTTCTGGAAACCAGCTGAACTGCATCCTCTTCAAATGCCTTCACACCCTTCAGTCTGGATGAAACGATTTGCTGTAACTGTTTGTAGGTGTAGGGCTGAAAGGACATTCTGGTGAGGCCCTACAACAAATGACACAACACAGTCAGGAGTTTGTGGTGCTGGAAGACTCAACTGCTCAAGCATGGCCTGTGTGGTTACTTTTACTTTTCCTGATAGGAGCAATCAGTCTTTCACTTCCTTTCCCTCCTAGTGACACGCTTGTGAAACAAATGTACAAATCCACAAAACTGTGACTGTGGACCACTGGTTGGATCTCCCCACTGAAAGGCCCAAGGAGAAAGTGAAGCTGCTATCAGAATTCAGATTTCTCTTATAAAAAGCTTTTAAACAAATTAGAGATCCCCAATACAAAAATATTTTGATTACCTCTGTCTACAATTTATTTTTTAATATAATAAACAGCAGCAGCTGTGGAAAAATACCAGTTTCCTTTAGCAAATCTGTATATGTGTGTGTTGACTTCAAATTAGCCATCAGCCAAGAATTAAAACCCTCTTTTGGCTCAGGCTAATAAGAACTGCCCTCAGATTAGAACAATCTATATTGCAGATGGTGCACTGCCTTTCATCCTACAGGAGACCTGAGTTTGGAATTCCTTATGCAAAACTTCTCTTGTGACTGACTGTATGGACTCAGCTGATCTGCAGTGGGTTTAGTGGGTGGGGGAAAGCAATTCACACCCTGTGGAGCTGTTTTTGAGTCATGAAAGGATAGAGGCACAGAGCACTGTTTCTGCAAATTATTTTTCAGAGCTGTGGTGAGATGACCTAGGAAAGTATATTCAAAACAAGTGGAGATTTTTCTTTGTTGGATACTTTTATATAATCTACCAACTGATAAAGGCAAACAGAGAAATAAGTAGGTTCCTGGAATGAAAGGGGAAAGAGGAAGGGAAACCAGAAGAGATTTCTTCTGAACTCCACAGTAAGCAGCTTAACCATGAAGCACAGCATTTGATTATCCAGATCTTAATATATTTAAAAAGGCATCCATATTCTTATTTCATTCCTACAAGAACATAGTGTACATACACAGCATAATACATGATTAGCAAACAGGCTCATGAACTTACTTTGCTAAGATTTATGTCTTCATTATCAACCCTCTGGAGAGGGAATTATAAAAAGCATTGTTCAGCTTCTGATATAACCAATCCTACTTTTCTCCTGGATTGCTTTTGATTGCATCCAGCATTTAATCTGTTCTCCTTTTATGGCATAGCAACAGAACTGCTAGGACATACCAGCCTGCTAGCTACTCTGTTCATCATGATTCTCTCTGGCAGGTCCATGGTGTTGGCAATGGCCAGGATGATCAGCTTGGAGTGCTTTTGGGTTGGCCAGTCAAATAAGTTATACATCACGTTCTGCTTCCGGGTCCACAGCAGGTCAAGCTGCAGAGATAGAGAAGAATCAGACTGGAACAAAGAATGGCCTCTTATTTGCAATACCTGGTGGGGGTCTGAGAACCAGCTCTGCCACAGAAGATTTCTCAGGTGATTTTGAACAAGCTGTCTTTGTTGCCTTTCCTTTATCCATCTACTAATAGGACTGCATTTGCTGAATTAGGGCTCTCATCTCTTTTGGAAAAGCACATTTCTACTGGATACTTGAACAGTAAATGTTAACAGCTGGAGTTTTAAAACTCTACTGTGATACTAATACTACATCTAACAAGATTCAAAGGCCCTCCAAGTGAGAACCTGAATTAGCTTACACCAAAAATAAAAGCGCATTTGATTATTACAGAAGATAGCACATTCAAGGTTTTACAAAATTGGATGTGACTTATTTTTCTGTGAGTTTTCCCACTGGAAAAGCAGCAGCTTCCAGACAAAATACAGTTGAATCCCCTGGTATTTAGAATTGACAATTTATTCCATGTCTTGGAATAACAAAACATAAAACCAGCATGGAATCCAAGGCAGAGAACAACATGGCAACAGGATACTCAGCCTTTTTAGGAAACTGAATTTAAATACGTAAGAGAAACCATTTGCATCTCCTCTCTGCTAAGTCTATTCCTGTTACATCACATGTGATACACTTAAAGCATGCACAATCTTCCATCCACCAAAAACTCACTTCTTCCAATCCTTGGAGGAAAGAAAACAAAGGATTCTTTGTCTCACCTCATCCACTATCAGCACTGTTGTCTTCCTCTTTGGTCCAGGTGTACTGAACAGCTTTGCCAGCAGAACTGCAGCATGGGTTGCTGTCACCTTCTGACCTGTTAAGAACTGCACAAGGAATGAACAAATACTGCAGGTTAATTACACCAAACCCCTGGAAATACAGAGTTTGACTCCATTCAACTTTGTCTTTCCTCAACAATTAATACCAAGCACCTGGATTATTTTTCCCATGGGGGATTAAAAAAGAAAGGAGAAAATAGCACGTAAGACACTCTGGTCTACCAAGAACTGCTCATAAAGGGTAAAAGAAACAAAACAATGCATAGCTAAAAAGAAAGGCCCACAAATTCTCTGCAATCTGTCTTAGAATCATTAAGAAATCCTGAACCCACCCAGTCTAGAGGGCTCTAAACCCAGCATATCTCTAGGGTATCTCTGAATGCACACACCTACTGAAAACCTAAGTCAGCTGACAAGAATAGCATGACTTGAGTAATTTGGACTGCTATTAAAATTCTAATGAATCATCAGCAGGATCTGTAATTAAATTTATTCAACTGTGGGCTAAAAAAATACCTGCAATACTTTTTGCAACTATGTGGCAGAACAGATGAGCTGACTGTACCTTATCTCTTCCCTTGCAAGTCCAAAGATATCCAGAAATCAAAGCATGACATTTCAAAATTACACTGCAGATGCTGAATCAATTGTTCATCATAGTGCAAAGTCCAGGAATAAAGCCAAATGGAGACTGCATTTGAAAACTGTATTTCTTTTCTAAAATCTCTTATAAACCTATGATTTGATAATTACTAAACTAGTCAGAGCACAAGGTTAATGTATCATCTCTACTTGTTTCATGTTTCCAGTTCAGTTAGGACAATCCAAAGCAGTCACAGGAAAGAGTTGAATCCCAGAGAACCCTGATTCTGCAGCTCTGGAGCTGAGTATCCAGTATACCCTGGAGTTCAGTTGCTGTGGTGGAACTGCACTCTTACTGTACCCAGATATTTAACCTCATGTCTTTCATCTGTCCAGGCTGCCAGTCCCTGTTCCAGCTCTAAACTTGGCTACAGCAGTGAGGTAACTGCAGAAGGGAAGCTCCAGAATGCTTCAGTCTGGCAAAGAAACATCAGCAAAGTGGATCTCGACCTGCAGCAATCAGGAGAGCAGCAGCAGCCCAGCTCTTAGTTAGGGTTCTTTGGCAGTAGCTGAGGCAGAAGGAATTTGAGCAGTACGTGGTTCATGTGACTTTGTACTCCCCTAAAGGACGTTTCACTGGGTTACCTCAGAGTTTAGGAGCAGTGGGGGGCAACAGATTGTACTTCCAAAGGCCTATTCTTTATTAATTTTTAGATTTTATGCTGAATGGGATAGGAACAAAGGATGTTAAAATGCATTCACACTACCATGAAACAAGGTAATTGTCAGGAAGCCTCTCACTATGCTAAAGAAACACAGTGGCCTGGCCTCAGCAAATCCCTCAGCAAGACTCTGTCTAAGCTGGTTTGAGGAAAGGATGCAAATATGCAAATTTAACTCCCAACTATGAGGACAGGGACACTAGAACACTAATGTATGCCACTCCCTGCTCAGAAAGATGATGTCAAACGTAAATAAATGGAGCAGAAGTTTATATAAAAATGGAACAGATGCTTCAGGAAACCATTTAATTTCCAGGTCACTGGTTTAAAGTTAGCCTAGACTGAGAAAGCTTTTGAGCAGTTACTGTCTAATGCCTACTGGGTGATCTTAATCCAGTCCTCAGAAGATTAATTCCCACCCATACAACACAAGCACAGTCAGTAGTCCCAGATGGATACTGCAGGCTGGTTTTTCATGGATATCAGAAATAGACTTTTGTTGACAGAGATGGTCCCTCTTTAGCTGAATTACTATTATGACTGACCAATTAACCATTAAGACCCCCTCAGTAATTATTCTTCTGCTACACTGACTTTTAGAGTTGCCACCTTAACAGTTTAAGCAGATGTGCAGAAAAAGTTACACCACAGGAGAATATAAAATGCTGGTTTAGATATCTTTTAGATGAGTAGATGCAATAAACCATGCTATTTCTCAGCCACTACCCTTATGCAGCAGAAAGCAAAACAGTCCAAGAAGTTGATTAAGGCCGTAAGTTAATTATTTTCTAACCTGCTCTAAGATAAAGGCACACAGTCCCTGGGAGGAACTGGGAAGCACTAATAAGTGCCTTAACACTGTCACATATCAAGGATCTGATGGTGAAGTGTAAGATCTCTTCTTTCAAACCCAGGAGCCACTGAAAACATTTTACTTACCTCTAATATCTGCACATAGGCTTGGTGAGGGTCTGTCAGCTTCATGCCATTGATCTCCAAAAACTGGAATGGTGGCAGTTCATCATTTTCTGCAGCTTGCTGAAGACACCGAATGACTTCATGAACAGTTGCAGTTTTACCTGTTCCAGGCACTCCAGAAATGTACATGCACCTACAAAAGGAAAACACCTCTTCAGCAGCCTGAGCAAAATGGTAACACTCCTGGGATTGAGTTGGAATTCCTGACCTCTGACACCAGTCCTGAATATTCCTCTGACACTTCAGGCAACTCCCTACATCTTACTTTATTTGCAAGCTGGGACACAATGCCTTGGAGGATCATGAGGATTTTTATTACTGAAGCAATTAACAATCTAAAAGATTTAATACATGTAATTTACCTTTCAATAAAAAAATAAAGTTTTTCAGACTTCTAAAACTGACCAGTTAGAATTTGGTCTTTAATTTGAATGTGGAGAATAAAGAAGCCCACATTATTTCTACACACAGCACCACTTAGGGAAGAAAAATACCAGAAAAATTGAGTGAGGAACTTTAAATGACGATAACTTTTTAAATATAAGTAATAAAGTATAAATTTAAAATAAAAATATATCATCTGACTGCTGTTATGCAGTAAGCAGATGTGATCTTGGTCACAGTCTTGCCAAACTCACCCTCCTGTACCATCAATAAGTTTGCTTTCCACAAAGTTATAGATATCCTGGAATTCTTCCTCACGACAAGGCAGAGATTCTGGGACAGCAGAAACATGCAGCCTTTGAATTAAAAAAGAAAAGGAAAAGAAAATTAAAATTGCTGCTCTCTCTAAAGAACTGATGCAAACAAACAGGCAGATGCTCACCTTCCTCCCGTGTGTTTTCCTAATCTCTCTTACATACTTTTAAGTCCAAGCATCAATGTCAAGTATGCCAAAAGAAACAGCCTAGTCTCTCTCTATGTGCTCTTAATTTATGCAGCAATAAAGATCTATCTGTTGTAACTCACAAACTATTTATAAGTCAGTGCAGAGGTAGGATAAAACAGAGACTGCTTATAGGAAACAGAACTAAAACCCAGTGTGAAAGACAGTCAGTCCTAAATGCCTTTTTTTTCCCACTGTGGAGATCCAGTGATACTTGTGAAGACTTTTCACACACCAAGAAGAGACAAATATTGTACCTTTACAATCTAAAGCTAATCAGAGAGGATCTTTATTTTTCTAATGTTGCACAGAATAAAGATATCTAATTCTGAAGAACTTAGCATGGACTGGTTAAAATAATTTGAAATGGCAAAAGTAGTATTTGTAAATACTACCATTATTTGTAAATCTAGTATTGTACTGTAACTTATTAAATACTCTTCCTGGATCAGAACACCATGCCTTTTTACCTATTTTATTCCAAATGGTAAAGATGACATTCCCCCTTTCAGCACAGTCTACTGATTTTCCTGAGCACAGGTTACCTTAATCTGGCCTCTTCCAGCACACTGGCTGGTTCCTGGGCTGCCTGGATGCGCCTGGGAATTTCTGGAGTTGCATTCCGGGGTGTTCTGGGTGTTCCTTTTAAAGGCTGCAAAGAGAAATTACAACCTCAAACAGACTTTCTACAAACAGCAGTTTCTGTTGGGAACAAATCATGGATATGAGTTTCCCAAACACTACTTATGCCAGAGTACAGGATGAACTGAGAACCAGTATTTACACAGGGAATTACCAAACAAGCCTTATGGTGTTTTGTTCCTAAGAGGAAAAGGGAACTGGAAAGGGGGTGGTGACAATGACACCTTTTAACTGTCAGAAGAATTTCTGAGTTGTTATTCCTTTTCTGAAGTGCTGCATAACAGAATGATCTAGTTCTGAAGAAACAGCATCCAAGCCAGTAATTTCCTTTTTCAGGCTACAGTTTTCTGATCAATATTGTCACAATATTCACAACACGCAAATGATTTATATATTGGCATAACCTACTCATATCAAAGATTAAATTAATCCAGATAATGCTTCTTTAAAAGCTAAGGGGTTCAGATACTTAACTCTGGTACATAAGCATCAAGCATTTAAATAACTGGCTCAGAAATAATAAAAGTAGCTTTTTAATATGGAACCTTACAGTTTTCCTCGGAGTCTTTGCAGGAGTGTGAACTGCTGACTTCCTTGAAGATTTTGGGGTGCTGAATATTCTGCTGGATTTAGTTTTCTTTTCTGGTGTACAGGGCACATCATCATCATCCTCCTCTTCCTCACTACTTGAAGAGTAGGAACTGTCAGAGCCAGACAGATGATCTTCCTGGTCCAACATGCTATGAGAACCAGAAATTACTTGAGTTTAAAAAAAAAAATACAAGTCCACACATCACAGAGCGACATTTGTACACTTCCAGCTTTTTCTGGAGTTCTTGTAATCAGCAAGCAAAAATATTTTCCACTTCTGCTGCTAATTTTTCATGGCTTTTTAACAGACTGGTTTAAAGAAAGTCAGTTTTCTGAAGAACATCATGAGACAGCTTTATGTTTCTGAACATAAATCAGTTTTACTCAAGTTGCAATTAAGCTGTGTTTCTAGAATTTCAGTATTAAGCCAGACAAGCTCTCAAGGCTTCAAGCTCTCATGGTTTCCAGCTGTCAACAGCAATCAGAACAGGAGATCATGGCAGCAGGGTTTACCTGATCTGCTCTGCAATGAGAGCACTTGTTTTCTGTACACATGTTCTGCGAGAACGAGGGGTCAGCACAGGGCTCTGATATCCACCTAAACTGGAAAGAAAGAAAACAAAGCTGGTTGTATTCCCTCTCTTTGCATCACACTTGTAAGGACACAGAGAATGCCTTTCAAACTTCAGGCTCAATTGTTACCACTGTCCATCCAGCATGAATTCTTATTTGTTATTTACAGATGGGCTATAGCATGGATGCTGGCAGCACAATTTCCCCCCTCTTGCACAATGTCTTCAATACACATTTGCCAAGGAAAACAAAATATTTGCCGCATTTTGCACTGCCAAACTGAAGGGAGAGAGGCTCAGAACAGCTGTGGTTTTATTTTATTGAGAGGTACAGGGTTTTTTCCTATTTTTTTTCATAAGAGAAATATAAGAAAAAAATTATTTTCTCTAGGCATTTCCTTTATTTGCCCTTTGGAATGTATTTGTCTCTGTGTGATATTCCTTGGTTGTCTTCCTGAGTGCTTTTTCATCCCTGCCACTGAAACATTTCAGTACTGGTTCTAAGTATGAAATGAGATTAATTACAGACACTTTTATTATTTGTTGACAGTTCTTAAAAAGTTTTTTTAGATCTATAAATACTACTGAAATGCCATTACTTTATCAATGAAAGGTAAACATTTTCATGCTATATATAATTAGTGACAAAAAAGGGGAAGAAATTCTGTTGTTGCATTCAAATATTTACTCTTGGAAAGGAGGAAAAGGTCTGCTTTCTGGCTTCCTGCAACATTTTGCACAAGAAAATCTGTTCCATTCTTCTCCTCACCCAGTTTATGCCATTTTTAAAGACTATGTGAAGATATACTTGAATAGCTGTGCTTTTTGGGCTTTGATTTCTTTCCTACATAAAAATTAGCATGGAAGTATGCATACAATTCTCATGAAGACTCTTCTGAGGCCGTTTTACAGCCCAGCATCCCTCAACACTTGCCACAAGCTGGGCACATCTGAGCCTTGACAAAGGAGTGCAGGGAAACTATTTTGATCCATGTTGATGGGTACAATCATCATGAGCACAATGATCAATACTTTAGTTTTCTCTCATGTCATCCTCCCATTCCCACTTCTGTTCTTGGAGCGATGAACTGCTTTTTTGTCTGAAAAGTCAAGTCCTCTTTGGATCTCCCTGATCATTCATTCACCTTCCAGTAATATTTTCTAAAGTTTCATTGCAGTGCACTCATCACTGCTGAGGCTCTCCCCCTCCTCTCCTTCTCTCAACAGGCAAAACATGGCACATGCAGAAACTTCACCTACTTTTCTCTCCAGAAGTCTTCCATGAATGTGTTTTAAGAGGGCTTCAAACAAATAGAAATCCCATACAAAAATAATGACAAAAATGCTGTCACTTACGATGGAATGTCATCTTTCTCATGAAGATTCTTGTCTTTATCACTGAAATCCTTGACCTTAGTGTAGGGGGACAATTGTATAGTGTCACTGAACCTCTGACAGTGCTCTGCTCTCTCAGATGTTGACTTGGACTTATCATTGCTGCAGGAGATCTTTGGTGGTGAGCCTAAAATGTCACTTGTGAATTTCACTTTTCTTTTAGTGGCTGATGGCTTTAATGGTGCTATGTGATCATAGTCATCATCCAACAGACCCAGAACTTCACATCCCAGCAGCCTGCCTTTGGACCTTGTGGGACCTAGAAATGAAAAGCAAAATGAACTTTTGTCAGATTTCAATATGGTTGGTTTGGTTCACTTTCAGAAGACATGGTATATCTTGAAAGCAGATGGACATTTCACTCTAGGAACTGGATTGCTAGAAGGCACTTCCTCTGAAAAATTACTAAACAGAAGGAAGACAAACAGATTTTTTCAGTTTTCTAACCCACCTCCACCACTTACAACTTCAGTTCCATGTTGAAAATACTGCATGTTACAGAGGATCAAATGTACTTA
The DNA here is from genome assembly GCF_009819885.2 of Catharus ustulatus. Classification (NCBI taxonomy): domain Eukaryota; kingdom Metazoa; phylum Chordata; class Aves; order Passeriformes; family Turdidae; genus Catharus; species Catharus ustulatus. Next base: position 6,459,990 of record NC_046229.1, on the reverse strand, counting down.
TTCAACCAGCCAAATGTAAACATTTTAGTACACAATTAGTCAGAAGATTAAAGAAAGTGGGACATTCTGAGGTCAAGCGAGGCTGATTTCAGTCAACAAGCACTTTCATTTCTATTTATCAGATACAAATAAACCATTTGCAGCAGCAGTTGGATATATGCAGTACAGTGCTGGAGACAACAGACAAGACAAACAAGTGATGTGCCTACAAGGTTTGGGCTGATGCCAAAGCCTGAACAAGGTAGCTAAAAACATTGACATTGAATGTTAACAGTTTGAACTAGCCAAAAGGGAGAAGCACAGAACACATACAGAATTACTGAATGAACAGAATATTGCCATATACATACTGTTTAACTCCAGCTTCTTCCTTGCTGTTGGGGTTTTGATGTCATTATTAGCCACCCTTTGAGAATGCCTCTCCTTAGCAAGGGAGGACTTGGAAGAAGAATGTTTGGATTCTATTTCCATATTGATCTTTTTTGTTTTTGTGGCACTCTGAACAACACTCTCAGTCTCTCTTTTCACAGGTGTAAGGATGTCTGAAGGAATAAACTCTTTTGAAGAGTTTGTGATGACACCTCTTGCCTTGTTAGCTTCTTTCAGCTTAGAGAATGTGTCCGGGGACAAAACCTTAAAGCACTTCCCATCCCAAGACTGTTTGACATAGAAAGTTTGTTCCTTGTTTAATGTAATAATAGGCAGCTCCTCACCCAGATGTAGTGGTAATACCTGCAAAAACAGGAAATATCAAAACACACATACATTAACATTTACTGTTAATTTAGAATTCAGCGATCTTCTATTCAAAGATCTTATTACTGCAGCTCATGCAATCCTTAGTTTCTAATTTACACTAAGGGTTGTTGCTGTTTCTTTCTTCCCTCCTTGCGTAGAAGAGTTGCAGTACATACCATGATGCTTTTAATAATGGTCTCTGCAGCTATATCGGTGTCATAGCCAAGAACTTGATCAAAAAACACCTCCTGGGCAGAAATCTCTCTTTTAAGCAGCTTCCGTTTGTTCTGAGGTATCTCCCCCAAACGACAGAACCACTGCACAACTGCACGCTTGTGCTGAGCACCTGCAACAAGGAGAGGAAGTCAGGGAACAGCAGAATTATACTGTGCACAAACAGTGCCAGACTTCAGCTGAAATCCTCCCTCAACACAGGTGAGAAAGCATCTAGTAAGAGACTGGTAAATCCCATTTTCTAAGATCAATTTGAATGTTTGAGTTGAATATTTTAAGGGCTAACACATGCACAGGGTCTCAATCACAAAAATACCTGGAGACCAGCTCCAGATCACCAGTTTATCTATCACAAACAAAGAGGTTCATTATTTGCATAGATGTGATCTCCTCAAACCCTCCTAACTGAAAGCAGTGACATAGAAAGAGAACTGAGAAATTTCAGGACGTTATTTGTAGTGCCATTGTACTTTGAAAACCCAGAAGCACTTTTTTCACTGGCTGACAAACCAGGGAATATTGTTTATAAAATATCTCATTTTTAAGGAAGTTTAATTCCAGCATGAAACGAATATTCAGTAGTGCTATAAAAACAAGTGCATTAGTAAATAAATAAGATAGAATTACATGTATTTATGTTTTTAAAAAGGTAAAGAATATTAAAAACCCTTAAAGTATTATTATTATCATCGCACAAAAAAAGCTGCTCAAAGTAATCAGATATAGTCAAGGAGCAGTTCCCAATTCAGACTCAGACAATTTTTGTATCATCCACCTCTCATGATTTATCTTTTCGTATCTATCTATCTCTGGTTAGATTGCATTCTCCAATTTCTAAATAAAGCATGAGCTCCCATTGTCTTCCTCAAGGACCACTCCTTTTAAATCAGACAGCTACATAAAAACACTGTAAAAAATTAGTGCTTAAATTGCAGTGTGCTTAAATTTCCATTTATGTATCATATTTAGCTGAAATTAGCCATCAGCCCCAAATATTTGGAGGAGCATGTGAATACAGATGCAATGATTACCAAACCCTGATTTTCTTAATAAATTAGGCCAGTGACATAGTGTTAATGCTAACTACACCCCCATGAAAAAGGTAACTTTAAAACATTTTAAATTTTCTTACACAGAATGTCAGTTTTTAGTTCTCTTACCATCTTCATATAAATCCTTGAGCTGTGCCACATAAGGCTGATCTGCATTCGCTCCTTCTACTAAAATAAAGTCACCAAGCTGTATACAGGTTTCTGTTTTGCTGTTTTCTGATTTAATAAGGATCCCCCTAGAAAGTAACAGACATAAAAAGATTAAGACAATTTCATATTCTTTATAATCCACCTATCATTAGGCACGATATCCTGTCAACTTTACAGTTAGTTTTGCCCCTTCTTGCAATACTGACAACTTAGTTCCCTGATTAGAAGGTTTCATATGTAGTTCAATTAGTTAAAAACTATTCACAGATTTGGTTAAAAGTTTTTGCTTATACAGGATACAGTTTATAATTCAAGAGTTTAGTGACAATGCTTTTGTTACATATACTACATGTATATGTTACAGTGTCGCTACAAAAAATACTCAAAACCTTACTCGTATTGCCACTGACTGCCACATTAAACTAAACAATGTCAGAAAGGTAAAGAAACATCCATTGCGTTTCCCTTAGCAAAACAGAAATAAACGTTATTTACTTGTACTGGGAAGTTCTCAGCTTTCTGTCTGAACCCACGGGTTTTCCATACCAGGAGTAGATAAGTTTACTTTGCTGCCGGGTGTTCATGATTCCCAAGGAAAAGCTAAAACAAACAAACACTTTTAGATTATTACTTAAAACCAACAAAAGTTAAGATGGGAAGATACAAAGAACTGCTATCAATTCTTCCGGCGGAAGAACGGTGGTTAACAGAGATCTCGAAGTCACCTTCCCCAAACCCCCCACACACCTCTCCTGAGGAATGAGGAGAAAGGGAAGATATTTAGGAGTAACTTGTTCCTCAATTCCTTTTCCATTCCCCGCGGCTCCCCGGCCCTCACCGCCATGGCGGGGCCGGCTGCCCGCCCCGGGGACACCGAACCTCGCTGCAGCTGCCCGAGACCGTCACCCACGTTTCACTTTCGCTCAATTCTTACGGTTTCGTTATGGGTTTTAATTCTTTTTTTTTTTTTTTTAATTTTTTTTTCTTTTTCCTAAGCAAGAATTTTTGTCTAGAAAGTCGAGGGAAAGCCACGCACAGCCCGCAGTGCCGATCACCGGCCCAGCCCGGCTGGCACATGGCGGCTGAGGGGCCGGGAGGCGGGGAGGGACACGGGGAGGGACAGCGAGGGGCTCCGGCAGCACCGCAGAGCCGCTGATCCCACAGAGCCGCTGATCCCACAGAGCCGCTGATCCCACAGAGCCACAGATCCCATAGAGCCGCTGATCCCACAGAGCCACAGATCCCATAGAGCCACTGATCCCACAGAGCCACCGACCCCACAGAGCCGCTGATCCCACAGAGCCACAGATCCCACAGATCCCACAGAGCCACAGATCCCATAGAGCCACCGATCCCACAGAGCCGCTGATCCCACAGAGCCACTGATCCCACAGAGCCACAGAGCCACTGATCCCACAGAGCCACCGACCCCACAGAGCCCTCACACAACCCCGAACCGGCCCGATGCCCTCACACAACCCCGAGCCGGCCCGATGCCCTCACACAGCCCCGAGCCGGCCCTATTTCCTCACAGAGCCGGGGAGCCTGGAACACACCCCAGCGCTCTATCCGCTCCCACCTCCCCGCTCCCCGTCCCGGAGGACGCTGCACAGGATCGTGTTCCGGGATATCTCTAGAGAGGGAGAGTACCCGCTCTGTCCCAGCGCACCGTGTCCCCTGTGTCCCCTCACGGCCCCAGCTCACCGTGTCCCCTCAGCGCCGCGATAGAACTTCGCGCCAAAGCGCGAGCGGAGCCCCGCCCCCGGCGCGCGCGCGCACGGGGCGGGCGGAGCGCGGCCCCGCCATGTTCGTTCCGGGCGGGCGCGGAGGAGGCGGCGGCGGCTCCGCCCCGGAGGCGGAAGGGGAAGGGGAAGGGGAAGCGGGAGCGGCGCGGCCCTCAGGGGAGCGGGGCTGGGGGGCTGAGCTCGGGGCTGTACGGCCGCCGCCATGGCCAACCGCACGGTGAAGGACGCGCACAGCATCCACGGCACCAACCCGCAGTACCTGGTGGAGAAGATCATCCGCACGCGCATCTACGAGTCCAAGTACTGGAAGGAGGAATGTTTCGGCCTCACGGGTATGGCGGGGGCAGGCCGGGCGGGCCGGGCCGGGGGGAGCCCGCGCTGACGCTGTCCCGTCCCTCTCGCAGCCGAGCTGGTGGTGGACAAGGCCATGGAGCTGAAGTACGTGGGGGGAGTCTATGGAGGGAACATTAAACCCACGCCCTTCTTGTGCCTGACGCTGAAGATGCTGCAGATCCAGCCCGAGAAGGACATCATCGTGGAGTTCATAAAGAACGAAGACTTCAAGTAAGTTATAGTGTCATTTTTGCCTTGTTGAAGTTGTTGTACCGAGGGAAAGTGCCCAAAACAGCCAGGGAAACCTCAGGGTTCAGGGTTTAGCTCTCAGTGCGCCCTGATAAATTTGCTTGCTCAAGCTTTTCTTCTTGCTTTCAAGACAGCTCTCCTTGTCACCTGCCTTGTTGGAAGGGCTCTTCTTTGTGGCAATAAACCTTTGTTATAATAAACCTCTGCCTGAAGTATTGGAATGGGCTGCATGTTAATCTACTTTTTCTTCAGTATTTTTTCCAGCTTTGTCAGTGTTAATGCCCTCATACAGACATTATGTATGTTAATGTTTTGATAGTATCAAGGAAGTGATGGAGCAAATCTAAATGGTTTTGTATTCTGCCAGTGTACTGATTTTCTTCCGAAACTTGTAGGGAAAAGGTCTTTTTTTATCCAAACTGCTCTGTGTGCAGGAAGCTGAGATCCATGGAAAGGTTTCTTTTTTTCCTTTCCAGGTATGTCCGAATGCTTGGAGCACTGTACATGAGACTGACAGGCACTGCCATCGACTGCTACAAGTACTTGGAACCGCTGTACAACGACTATAGAAAAATTAAAAGTCAGAACAGAAATGGGGGTAAACATTCTTATGTCTGTTTAGCAATATAAATCTTAAAAATTGTGGCATAACCTGTTGTGGCATAAGTTGTCTGAAGTGTTTCATCTTTACTTTAGTCTCTAGTGTTAATTTTGTCTTTTGAATGCTGTTTTTCACCCCCAGAATTTGAGCTGATGCACGTGGATGAATTTATTGATGAGCTACTCCATGAGGAACGTGTTTGTGACATCATCCTGCCTCGACTGCAGGTTGGGAAATGTAGATGGTTATGGAATTCCTAACTGCATCCAGTTCAGTAGCTGGACTGGCTGCTGGCTTGTTGTGTAAGCTATGGTTGCCTCCTTAGGTGTTTGTTCTTACTTGGGTTATGTGGAATAAAGTTGCAATTTCTCCTAGAAACGGTATGTCCTGGAAGAAGCTGAGCAACTTGAGCCTCGTGTTAGTGCTCTGGAAGAAGACATGGATGATGTAGAATCTAGTGAGGAGGAGGAAGAAGAAGATGAAAAGGTTGGTGAGCTGTTTTGGAAAGGAATAGTTGAAGCTGAACCCCTTTAAGACACTTCATTTGAGGGGAGGCACCAGGAGGCTGCTGACAACTCTTACCTCCCTTCATAATGTATTTTCATATAAGCAGCTTGTGAGGACTTGGACCCTGAAGCAACTCTCAGATGTCCATGTCTTCCTGTCTCTCGAATTCCACAAACCTGTATCTGTTCTGTGTTAAGCTTATTTAGATCAATTGATTTACATGCATATCTGATGGAGAGAACTAAAGGTGATGATGGAGCATCCTGTGACCATCAGGATGGTACAGTCACTGCTGTTCTTCCTTAGAACCAGCACTATGAGAAGTGTCTGTTAGAATTTCCAGCTGGCAGTTTTGGGCAGCACCCCTCACTCCTGAATAAGAAATACTTGTGGATGGGAAAGCTTGGCTGCCTGACTTTCGCAGTTTATATTCATTGTTCGGGAATTTTTAGTGATAGCATCAAACCTTGCTGAAACAAGACTTACAGATCCTCCTCTCACTGGTCTACAGCTGGAGCGGATCCCATCTCCTGACCACCGCAGAAGGGGCTACAGGGACCTGGACAAGCCCCGCCGGTCTCCGGTGGTGCGGTACCGGCGCAGCCGCAGCAGGTCCCCACGGAGGTGAGGTGACTCTTCCTTGACCAGTGTTTTTACCTGTTGTGCTGAGATGGCTGGAGCACAGCAGTGAAGGTGGCAGTTCAGCCACAACCTCCCACATCTAGTTCCTTTAGCACTTCCTGAAGTGAGGAGTTGCAGTGCACAGCCACAGTCAACCCTCTGCCTGTTTCTCCAGTCATTCTCTTAACTCTTGAACTTGTTGGCCAATTTTAGCTGAATTTGACAATACAATGAAGATGTTAAGGAGAACTAAGTGCTTTGTTTTCATGTAAGCCAGAGGCTGCAGAGAAAATCCTATTGATTACTCTTACTGATACTGAACCAGAAAAAAGTCATCATTAAACTCTTGGTCACTGCATGGTCCAGTCCTAAGCAGGTCCATGTGTAGCAGGACAAAAACAGTAATAGGAAGTAAAAGCCCTGGTGGTGTTGCTGAAGGATGTGGGAAATGAAACAGCTGTTCTAATGATTTTTAGTGATTTTTTGCTTTTCTCCCCCATTTGCAGGCGCAGTCGCTCTCCAAAGAGAAGAAGGTACTCTTTAATTCTGTTATTTAAACTGAGCAGTGTGCATTTGTAGTAGAGCTCTCTTACAAGTACTCTTTAATTCTGTTATTTAAACTGAGCAGTGTGCATTTGTAGTACAGCTCTCTTACAAGTACTCTTTAATTCTGTTATTTAAGCTGAGCAGTGTGCATTTGTAGTACAGCTCTCTTACAAGCTGCCTTTCCCTCAGCCCATCACCGCGCCGGGAGCGGCATCGCAGCAAAAGCCCGAGACGGCACCGGAGCAGATCCCGGGAGAGACGCCACAGATCAAGATCTAAATCTCCAGGTATTTCTGCCACCTCCAGAGTAACTCTGGCAAGTCTTTATCAGTAGCACATCCACTGCAAGAAAAATCTGTGTCACCATATTGAGATGATAGCACAGGTGTTAAATCCAGCTGATAAAACTGCTGCTTGCATGAAAGCAGAGCTGGGGAACTCCTTTAATTGCTGCAGAATTGTCTTGAGTAAGTTTTCAGATACTTGCCAGGAGGTTAATTTGAGTGGTTAAAGCTAGGGTTGTTCTGGCAGTATGTAGCACACTTGGTCACTAGAAGCAGATGGCATTAGCAAAACAGTGAAGAATTCCAGTGGCAATGGAAATAATTAATTGCCATTTTATCTCACAGGGCATCATCGTAGTCACAGACACAGAAGTCATTCCAAATCACCTGAAAGGTAAAGGCTTAGCCTATTTCTTAAGTGCAGTTTGGGAATTAAAGATAGGTTTTACAGTATTGGTTTTTTTGGTTTTTCTGTTTCAGATCTAAGAAAAGTCACAAAAAGAGTCGGCGAGGGAATGAATAACAAACAAAACCCAGCCCACCATTCAAGGGCCTTGAACTGCAGTCTCATGCTGTCCTATTTGATCTACAGGACAGCTGGCTCTGTACTGGCTGCTTTAGCAGTCCCTTTCTTCCATCTTTCTCATTTTGTTGTCTTGGATTTTTTTATTAAAGGTAAGCTAAGGATACTTTTTATGTAGTTAGTTATTCATCCTTGTCATAGAATTTGAAGGTTGTTTTTTAATTGTTTCTCTTGAAGCCTGTAAAAACTTAATGAGGAGCAATAAAAAAAGGAAGATTTGTCTTTAGAGGCTTCTGGCTGTTTCCTTCATAATATTTTGTTGAGATATCCCCTGGTTGAAGCTGGCTTCCTTCTCAAATCAGGGCATTGTTTTGTCAAACTGTCCCTGCAGTCAGGTGCCAAAGGAAGTCTGTATTCAGTCATAAACACAGCAAGGCTCCCAGCCCTGGCCTCTCAGAGCCCCAGTACAGGAGAGGAAGCCAGGCTGTCACAATCCAGTGTGTTGACTAAAAGCTCACTTGAAAGTGCTCTGCAACATGTGGTTGGCATTGGTGCTTTGTAAAAATAACACTTCAGGATAATCTGCTGCTTCTGATGATGCCATCAGAGATTTCAGAAGGTTAAAGAAACACAAAGAACTGCTTAATTCTTTTGGAGTAATAAATTCAATATACTTAAAAACAGTACACCACTACTTTGAGCAGTTTGTGGCCTCCCTGTCACTGGGGATAGAATTTGACACCATGATGTTCAGCTCTGCCTTCTGAGTGAAGTTAGCTTTTTTCATTTAGAATAATTACTGAAGATACAATTCTCCTCTTCCTGCATTTGAAATCAGTTGTGTTAAGCCCTTCTGTACCATGTCTTTATTCATGGCCCTTCTTCAGGAGCAGGGACAGGCAAGGTTTATCCCTGAACTCTGCATTCTCATATTGCCCTGGGAGTGCTGACAACACAAATAAGTGTGCCTAGTGAATTGATGGAAAGCCCTCTTTAAAATTGCTTCCCAGTACAGCCTAATTTTTCCAGGGTATTTGCACATTATTTTGCAAAGCTGATAAACAAAAAAGCAAGTGTGCTCTTCCTTCAAGTGTAATACACATACTGGCTGTGAACAGCACATGCAACAACACTAGCATGGAGAAAAACAGGTCTAGTGCTTGTATCACTTGCTAAATCTCATCTTTCCAAGATCTCCACTTTAAAGCCATTTTTATTATTCCCATTAAAGCAAGCATGCATACAAATAGAGAAGAGGAAAAACTCTTATGTCCTTTTTTTGCAGTTTTATTTTTCTTTTTAAAAAGTTTTTTGGCACTACATCGTTCTGTAAAGAATAGAAGTGACAAATTTTTAAACACATGAAATCCCCTTCTAATTTTATTTTTTTTAGAACAATATATATAAAGTCTGAAGCAACCAAAGTATGAATACAGCTAATAGAAAATAAAGAACTTAATTTTAAAAATTCTCTCTCTTTACAGTTTATCAAGATAAAACAAAACACAATTCCCCTTAAAAATAGGGTAATAAAATAGATGAAATTTGTATCACTCAGTTTTGTGATACTAGTAAAAACTATAGTTCATATCTATGTACAAATGATACAGTTTAAAAACAGTCTTAAATAATCTTGTATCTAAACATGTTGCATTAAGATTTTTAAATCAGAACCTGAATTTCTTCCTCCCCTCCCCCCACCCACCCACAATCCCATCCAATTTCACTTTTTCTGTTGAATGTAATTCAGATTCAAGTGTGGGTGTCCTTGAGACAGAAGCGAGAACCGCTGGTTACTCTGCATCAGTGGACCAGCTAAAAGAAAATGGATTACAATTACTTCAGCAAATCACATATTTAACAGTGCTTGGCTACATTCAGTCTACTAATCTAACTTAGAAATAAATCCACTTATTAGACTGACAGAAATGCTATCTGTACAACTAACCCATTTAATGGGACAATGCAGAGTTCAATCCTATATCCAAAATTCCCTAACAACCATTTGTTGCATTACTTCAGTTACTTAACAAAAGTAATTGCAGGATTTTAAGTAAATTCTGTTTTCACTTGGAAACCCTGCTAGAGCAAATAGTTTTGAAAACAGATTTGGTTCCTGTATCATTTTACCCCAGGTGACCCCATCAACATGGAAGCTACACATCCTCCAAGTCACATTTCTCTGCTCATGGAGGTCTTTTCCTCAGAGCCATTTTCCCCCTCCTGCCAGATGCTGAACACCTTTACCTTTCACAAACATCAGAGTTGAAATCAAGCCAGGCCTTCCCAGTTCCCTGATGAACTGAACCCGACCTAACTTTGCAGTCAGTGCTGTTCTGACTCTGGATGGGCTGGGCTAAACCTCCAGAGGCTCCTTCCAAGCTCAGATGGTCTAGATAATTTTTTATCTATGTAAGTCATTTCACAAAGCAAGGTACAAATGCCAAACAAAGTGAATTATGACAAAAATTTTTTCATATTCTGAACACGCTCATGGGCCAATCATCTTTACTGACACAGAGGCAGCTCTACAGTGAGCCAGCAGCAGCAAAGAAAAAAGAGGCTGGAAGTGCAACAGGCTGCAGACTGGCTCAGATTTCAGAATTTTATTTTAACCCTTCCCTCCCACAAAGATTTTAGTTCATCCACAGAGGAAGCTGAAGCACTGATTTGACTCTGGGATTCGTTTTGGTTCCAGGGAGCCTAGTGAGTGACACGATTCCTTGGCTTTTAAAGCCTTTGAGACAGTACAGAGACATGGTGCATGAGCTGTTGAGTCACATACTGGTTCTAGTACCTTGAGGGTAGAAAGGTTTGTTCGGTGGGTAGCTGGCATTTCCCTGCTGCATGTAGTTCTGAGGCATATTGTAAGGCCACGCTCCTCGGAGGAGAGGAAAATGGGTAGGGGTCCCATGGTCCCAAGGGACAGAAGGAGGGTTCATTTTACCAAACTGTCCTTGGAAACCCTGATCTAGTTTTCAATTGAAAGGGAAAAGCACATTGCAAGTTGAAATAATTAAACAGTAAGTCACAAATACAATTTACATTTTAAATAACAGTTTGCAGGGGACTTAATGCGATCAGTCTGATGTGCTACTTTTTTTTTTTTTAAATATACATCAGTAAAAATTACCACCTAAATGACTTCATTATTCACTACAATAGAATTATTGGGAAGAGAATGAATCAGTATTAAAATCAAGAGCTACGATTTCACTATTTTTATGAATTCTCATGATGAAAAATACAAAATAATGTTCAGAACTACTGGCTGATCCCATACAAATATCCACTACCACTGCCAGAGCTGTGACATGAAAGCTGTTATCCTCTGCAAGAAGTAACTCTCAGATATACACTGGAATTCCACTAATACTTACATGCTTAAGAAACTTGCTATCTAGATCACTGGACTGACTTTAAAAATGAATTTAGAGAGAAAAATAGAAACTTTGGAAATAAGTATACAAATTGTAAAGCTACTCCATTTACAATTCTGATATCACTGCAACATTAAGGATGAGAAATCAAGCATCCAAGGAGGCAGGACCCACAACATGAGGCACAGCTTGAGTATGCATGGAAAAGAATTGTCTGTCTTGATACTTCTAATGATCCTACTTCTGATCAGTGGTCTACTGAAAAGAAAATTAAAGTAGCTCCTTTCAAGTCAAGATTATATAAGCCAGGACAAAGTTTCCTCAGACTTACTGTTCTCAAATTGTCCTGAGGAGGTAAGAAAGCATGCTTCAAACAGACAGCAGACAGCTCGTCTCTACTGTGCATTCATCTTAATGGCATCTAAGCCAAAAAGGAAATAAAACTGATTCAACTTCACAGAGGAAAATTACTACGACTGGGAGCTAGGAAAAAGAGTGTGATGAGGTTGGAAATTGATGGAAGATGAGGGATGGGAAAAAATACTGTGACTGACAGCACATGGAGAAGGAATTAGAATTTATTGCCTGAAAGAAGGCAGCTACCTTAGTGAGGACATGTGGATTGGAAGGAGCTGCTTGAGGGAAAGACAAAGCTGGAGAAGGGGACAGATGAGACGATCTGAAATGGAGAGGTAGGGACAGAGCACACTGGAGACACAGAAAATACACAGGTAGACATGCCTGTATCCTTTAAAATATACTCCCCACAAAGCTTTAAACAGAAAATCATGTATCTCCAGCAACTTAATATATGTTGGAAGCCCACTGGTGAATTACTCCTCATCCAAAACTCTAGACTGAGCTGAAAAATCTACTGTTACTGACAATCACGTTATTAGTGCAGAGAAAGTCTGGGCAGGAGATTCAGAATTTTCATCTTGGGATGAACAACTGCACCAGTACACTGTATTAAGGATTTATTTTTTTGAACATAGGAGGACTTACACACACTGAATAAATCAGAAGACCACCACCATGATTAGTGATGTAAACAGTTAAAATTTAGGGGCTGCCACAGTTCATGTTGCAGAGAAAACTGAATGGGCTTTAATCATTATATTCTGCCTTTTCTCAGCCTCAAACATACCAGTGCACTTGGCTTTGCCATGAGGCAAGAGGCTGTTGCCCACTTGTCACAGAAAAATGTATTGTCAGGAATCAACATCAAGATAATGGAAGTTAAATGTGGTAGGGTAAGTCACAGGAAAAAACAGAATGGGTAAGATTATATCATGTTGTACTAAAGGTGGAGACAATATTCAACTTGCACAACTGTAATTCTGCCAGTCTCTAAGTTCATGGTTGCAGCCTCAGCGTTTGTCTAATAAATTCTGTAATGATGTGTTGATCATGTTTCCATGATTGTCTGATAAAAGGAATCCATTATTTGTCAGCACATTCACAGAAATGTGAGTGATTCAGACGATGAGGAGGTTTCTCAGTTGAATGCAGGATTTCTCATTGTTGCACAGCCATTAATGGCAGACAGGACTATTGCCTAGAAGTTACGGTGATCGATTCTCATTTTTTTTCCTATGATAATGTTAAGACAGGTGAAAGTCACGATTTGGTTTCTTAAGCATTGTATTTTTATCAAAACAAGTTGAAAGAGTTAGCTGTTCCTGTAACACTTAACACTTGTACACAAAGTGCGAGAGGTTTGATACAACAGAGAAGAGTTACCTGAATTCCCCACAGTGCCATTGTTCACCAGTGAGTTTGGAGTCACAGGATTGTGCCAGTGTCCCTCATGAGAAGTGCTGGGGATTCCCATGGGCCTGGCAGCAGGCTGTGCAAAGATGATACTGGGATCATTCAAGCTTACACTGCTCTGGTTATTTGTGGTGCTGCTGCTGCCAGATCTCATAGAAAATGGAACATTTGTAGAATGAGGAGGGTTACCCGGTGCAGAGTGAATAACAGGCCCGTGAATAGGCCAAGAAGTGTTGGGAAGCTGAATTTGGTGGTGATGGTGCATCTGAAGTAGTCCCAGGTTATGCAAGGTGGAATACTGACCTGGGGGAGATTGGGGAAAGTTAAACAAAGGCAGCTGGACCTGATGGGGTGGCTGTGCACCCTGCTGTGGCTGAGGAACGTGCTTAGACTGGGATATTGATTGTGGCTGAGTCTGGTTAATGGAGGCTGGCTGAGAGGAATTCTGTGGGAATTGTTGAGGTTGTGGAGAGTAAGATGACTGATGCGAATCAGACTGGAGGAAAAAAAAAGTATGTATTTCTGATTAGTCCACTGGCTATTTCATGGTGTTTTCTTTAATAAGCACCCACTGTATTAGACTATGTATAAAACAGCAAAGCACTCCCCAGCAACACCCCAAGCACTGCACCCAAGTTCCTGCTGGCTTCAGTAAGTGCAGTTCCACTGACACTGACTTTCACCAACAGTTAATTTGGTGTGTTAATGTGGCACATCCCACCAACAGAAACACCATTCTGAGTGAATATTATCCCCAAGCTCTTCATTAGACTCCTCAAACACTTGTTCCTGATTTTTAATCAGTGTCTTCCCTACCCTACTCATGTACAGCCCAGTATCTCATTAACTAATTGCCTTACTTCTACATAGAGTGGTTCCTTCTACTGAACAGTTTTTAAAGTAATTACAAAGAAAGCTTGTAATATTTCTCTCATTTTAAGAAATCTCTAAACAAGAAATGCAAATTCCAAAAACCCATTTTCAACCTTCATATCCTGGTGTTAGGCCATGGCTAAAGGCACAATTATTACAGCCTTTGCAGAGCTCTTGCAAGGCTTTCCCTTTCACTAGCAACAGAAACAGGCATGAGGCTATTTTATCTGTTTGGAATTGCAACTGAACAGAGAAGCACTTCAAGAAATTGAGTGGTTGGGAAAAGAGCTACTCAGTTGATGTGCCAATACTTAATGCCAGTATCTGGATTCCCCAGTCTGGTTTTAAGCACTGAGACAAGATGCTGATGGAATAAGTGCCTCCAGAGACACTCAAATGAGACAGGTACCTAAACCAGAGAGGAGGACCTGAATCTCAGCTCTCATTTTCCCCCTGAGACTGACTCTTCTCTCCACAGACTACAGCAGCCAGCCAAGCTCCAAGAGCCTCAGCTGCTGTTGAACACACAGAGTTAAAGGTCTCTCCAGCTTGTCAGTATCCCTGACTGCTCACCTGTCCATTTAAACTGGCAGTCACTTGTCTCCAATAACCAAAGGTGTCTGCAGGACCTGCCCATGACAGAGCATCCCCTCCAGCAGTGTGGTGTGTGTCTGTGCCTGGGCAAAAGCTGGAGCCCAGAAGCTGGGATTGCTCCCTGCTCTTACTCCAACTGTGCCTGTATGAGTGCCTCCTACACCTCTCTATCAAACCAGGAAGAGAAGGTAAAACCTGGGATTTGAAAGATGCTCACTAGTTTAACAGTTTAAATGTTATAAAAATAAAGCACACGCACTGATTACAAACATTCCTGCAAATATTAACCCACCACAAGCATGCACTGAATGTGCCAGAGCAGCAGAGGAGGCATATTACACTCCAGCCTCTTGATCTGCTTCCCACTCTCTCCCTCTTTCTCCACCAATATTCCCTCTTCCCATTCTTCTCAACCAATTCTTGGAATATATTCACCAAGAAATCCTGGCCAAATGACAACCATGCAACATACACAAGAGTCCACGACATCCAGGTGACACAAGAATGTGCACATGATATGTCTGCCTCTGAGTGCACCATATGTTCAGCTTCAAGTCCTCAGGCACAATACAAGGCTCCTAAAAAAGTTCTCCTGTGGCATGTTCAGCCCTTCACTTAGATTAGGGCTGTATCAGTCCCTCTTTAGAAGCACACTAAGTCATGAGGTCTCTGTTACTGGAGCTTGTTGATCAGTTAGGAAAGTAACAAACTGAACAAAGAGCATTAGTGATCAGCAGCCCTGAATACTGTATTTGCTTACTTGCCAGCTTCATTAGCAGGCACACATTTCTCAGACTAACAGACTAACTTAAAATAAATTTCTGCTGTACTGTCTGCTCCAAAAATATTAAATGCCAGCAGTTGTATTTGCTCAAATACCCTCTGCTACCCATCTCCACTCAGAAGCAGATTAAACATGTTTTATGTAGCTCTATAGAGACTTGAAAACATTCTAGGATAAAACTATCAAAAATTTCCCCATTGTTCTGCTCGTGCTTCTAAGTGTGCTCTGGCAGACTTCTCATTGAAGTGTGACTCAGCTCTGTTCTGTGTCTGCACATGACAGTCCCTTAGGACAGATCTCTTAAACCCTAAGTCATGGCTGTCACTAACCTAAGACTCCAGCATGCTAACACAGATCTATGCTTTACCTCCCTGAGTAACTCCAGAACATTGCCAGAATAATGAGAATTTGAAAGGCATCCTAGCTTAATCTGGCCTTTCAGAATCACAAGGTATCTCATATCAAACTTGACTATGAGGTTTCCATACTGAAAAACCATACATGCTCCCCAAGACACAATACATCACAAATCAAAGTTCCACTAACTGGCAGAGTGCAACGTTGTCATTATCAAGGCCAGGATCTGTTGAGAAAAGCCATGCAAAGCTGCTCCCAGCATGGCTGGCTTGCTAGAGCTTTGCTGCCTGCAGCCCCCTGCTCCCAGCACTTACACATTCTGATGACTGCCTGGTGCGCAGGGGTCGCTCCACCTGCTGCTGGCCCACAGCCACCAGCTGGGAATTGACCATGCTCCGGACCAGCTGCGTGCCTGAGCGAGGAACACAAGTGTTAATAAAACCCAAGGGGGAGAGAATAATGAGAAATGGGAGTCAGCAATACCCTAACTCTCATGTGACACAGAGCAGGCAAATCACTTTCACCTCTCCTTGAAGTGGAAACTTTTCTCTCTACTGGCAGCAGACATTATTGGGAATAGGAGCTAAACACAAAGTCTACTTCTGAGTCAAACACAGTCTAGCAGGAACAAGGCTCACCTTGCTATCAGGCTGGAGCTCTACTTTATATAGGTTTCCATATTACTGCTGTAAGCAGTGGCATTTTAAATAGCAATAGTGACAGCAGAAACTTGTGGGCAAAGAAAGTAAACTAGAAAAAAGACTAAAGGATAACAGAACACAGAAGCAAGGTTCTTCAGAAGTTCACTTATGAATGCTTCCTCTATTTTTTCAACTACCACAGGCACCCAAGGGCCTAATATGAATGTGTTTGCAATTAATCTTCTTTAACTACTATCAGTAATTTGAAACCTGGATTTAGCCTAATTCATCTGTATGCTTTTTTTTGAAGTGTTACTGAAAGAGCACTGATTTTTGCTGGAAATACATTTACTTACCTCTCACAGATGATGGAGGGTTAGCTAACATTTGAGAAACATTTGGAAGAGGAAATGCATTCAATTATTATTATTACTATTGTTACTAT
The DNA here is from genome assembly GCF_009819885.2 of Catharus ustulatus. NCBI lineage: Eukaryota > Metazoa > Chordata > Aves > Passeriformes > Turdidae > Catharus > Catharus ustulatus. The sequence continues at coordinate 6,443,560 of NC_046229.1, read as the reverse complement.
TATTACTATTACTACTTCTAAATGGACCAACTGTGAGTGGAAGACAAAGAATGCAATACCCTGAAGTACACTGTATTTTACTGCTGAGTACATTTTTGCCACCCATGCAAAGACTGTTCTTCAGGAGACATTACTCCCTTTGCAGAAAAACAACACAGACTAAAAGCTGTATTTTCAGTGAAACATTACTTGCAGGATTATTTTTTGGAGATAATTACCAAGTCTGTACAGAAACCTAGAGAAAAGGGATCTCAGAGCTTTCAAATTATCCTAACACATGAACTAACTTACCTGGCACACTATTATTTCTCTGACGGGTTTGTTTGAATTCAGGACAATCTCTCCTAACATGACCCACATCCCCACAGATGAAACACCTTTTCTCTCTTGTTTCTCTGTCATCTTCTTTCACCTCTTTTTCATCATCTTTCTCATTCTCCTTTTTCTTCAACCTGAACAATAATTTTTATTAGCAATATCACAAAACCACACAGACAAACAGATCATCCCTGTAAAGCTGTTGTGTTCGAAGGGAATGATTACATAACCAACAGCTGTACCAGAATACAAATATCTCAGGAATCCCAAAAAACACTCTCAAATTCTGGGCTGGTTAACAGTCTGTATGAATTTAATGGAGTTAGAAGCTCCCCAGACTTGTCCAAAAGCTGTCTGACTGTATTAGGGCAGAACTGTGCCTGCAGTTAAGCAGGCTTAGCCTGCCAGGTAGCTGGGGATCAGATCTATGCAGCAATCCCACTGAGTCAGAATATACCCAAAACAAGTGAGCTGCATCTCATTCATACCATCTCCCCCTCACTGGACAGGGCACATTTCTCTGTCACTGTCTGAGCTCAGACAGGATGTGCAACAAAGCACTGAGGCTCCTTCAAACACTCAGTCCTAATATAGCAGGAGAACTAGAGATCAGGAACCAAGACAAGAAATCAAGGTCTTTTTCCACAAGGTATCTACAGGATTGTTATATAGTAATATTATTTTGTGAGCTGTATATACAGTCTGAGAGATTCTATGTGGTTGTGCTGTAGTAGCAGTTGTGTGAAGAGCAGATCACAACTTTTCCTGAGGCAGATGTAGGGAAAGAGGTGAAGCAATCCCATGTGCTAGTACTTGTACAGAGAGCCTCTGACAGAAATAGTCCACCTGTGACCACAGGGTTCCAGTGCACTTTCATGTATCTTGAACTCTGCTGACTGAACAAAAGGCTGTCAATAAAGATTTTTTTTAGCAGGAAGAGACCAAGAATCCTTTGAAGAATTATGGAGCAGACAACTGAACATATGAAAAAGCCCAGATTAATTTGTACCCTAAGGGCTTCAACAAGGCTTTAGGAGTCAGACAACCTAGGCTGAATGGGTCATTAAATAGCCAAAGCTGTAAAAAGTGAGGAGTGCACATTTTCTGTCAGTTACTACTAAATTCTCTTTGGAAACATTGACCTGCATGTACCAGGGACTCCTTTTGCAGGAGTCCTGGACCCAAAATTTCTAAGTGAAATTAATATCTAAGTGTGAGATCACCAAGTGAGTGGCACTAATATGATGTTACAGAAATGTACCTTAAGTGTGTAAATTTTAACTAATCCTAGAGTTTAATAAATGAACTTTTACCTGTCCTCTGAACATGATCACTACAGGAAATCCATTTTAACACATGATAAATTTTGCAGCCAGGTGATATGTTTGCCATCTGAACGTTTACACTATAGAAAGATAATTTAGTGATCTAAGTTTTAAGTTAAGCTTAACTATATATTAACACACTATAGACTGTTGATTTTCCTCTATGAGCTTTCATAAACACTTCAGATTTAAAGAGGTGATCAGAAACTGTTTTAAGAAAAGAAAAAATAAGATAGGAAATTGAGGATCAGATAGGAAGCTTTCATTTTCTCTGCAATTTAGCAATTTTTCATTTCCGTAAATCTTCAAATATCCAAATCCCTCGTGATTTAACCTCAAAGATTTCATGATAGCTTTGTGCATTACTTACCTCCTCCTCTTTGGACAGTCTTTCATGTAGTGACCAATTTTTCCACAGACACGACAACATCTGTCATTGGGTGCCAATTCCCCATCTGTCAGCACTTTTGAGTCAAAAAAGTATTCCTATCAAAACACATCAGACAGATAAAATACATAAACCATTCACTTACAAGACTGAGAAATGAAAGTCAAACTGTCAGCTTTCATCTCTTATTGTTCCCTGAATGTTACCACTTCTGAGATTATACCTGCTCCTCTTCTTCCCCTAGATAATGGCAGCTTTTTCAGAGCAGTTTGGGCTAAAAAGGGCTATGTGGTCTTAGGGCTGAATTTGCAGAACAGCTTATCCAGGCTCCAGCCTGCTGCCCACCTTTTGCCTCCCCAAAGGCTCTTCAAAGGGCAATTTTTTGCATATGATCTATTTTGGTATCTGAGTCACTGCTTGTGTGCTTTCCAAAGCAGTCAATGTCCCTTCCCAGATGACATGATTCCATCCCTTTAGACAGAGCACAGCTCAGGTGGGAAACAGATGGAACATCTGCAGACTGACCTGTATCACTCCCCTCCCCTGGAATTTGCTCAGGACAGCTGCAGTTCTGATGTGTGTCAGCACAAAGGCCACAGTTTACAGCCTCTGAGTAACATAAATATTGTGAAAGTACTGTCTTGTCTGAAAGACTGAAATAGAAGTAAAAACTCAGGAAAAAACCCCACAGATAAGTAAGCAAATGGAAAAGAGAAGACAAGAAAGGATGAAGGGAATTAAAAGCTTACAAAAGACTTTTAAAATCCTTTAGAAACTCAAGTTCTGTTAAAAGCCACTGGGAGAACAGTCCTCTAAAAGTGTTTAAGACAATGCCTTTCTATGTTGATCATAAAAATACTAATTACAGTATTTTATTTGCTCATATAAAAAAAAAAAGTTGTCTTACATATTAATGACTGGACCCTGTAGCACAGAGCAATACTTTCTCCAAAATGATATTGCATGAACACACTCCTCACCCTGACTCACTATGCAAATTTTAAAGGTCAACCTTTAAAAAAAAATCAATCATCCTATTCCTTGTTTGAGCAGAAATCCTTCCTATCTCCACCAACTGGAAAAATAAATAGAATGGAACATGTCTTGGATCTGTTTTCTTTACCTACATGAAGAGCCAGTAAAGTTTCTAGATCTGTTTCTGGGTTTTACAGCCAAATTTGCAGTTTTATGCAATACTTAACATCATACAGTAGGAAGTTTTATAAAAAATAAAACACACATTAAGTTTACTTTCCCCAAACCTGCCACAAATATCCAACTCCCATCCAACTACTCCTCTAAATTTTATGTTCCAGGAGCCCAATACTAAGCTATACATTTAATGCAGACAAAGTATAATTACACATATTGTGTATACCAAATTGCTAAATACATACAAGAGATTTGCATCAGTTCAATGGACAAAGAAAATTTAAAAGCATACTAAAAATTCTGAAAACTTACAGCTTCTCTTCCAACAGCTGGGTAGAATGGGGTACCAAATAATTTTCTCCCATTGATAAATGCCTTCATTATGAAATTGGTCACTATTGAAGAAAGACAGTTATTGGAAAACAACAGAAAAGGCACAATTTAGTGAGCATTAATCATTAGTAGACATTAATAGCTTACTTTTCCTGGAGACTCCAGCACCCAGATTATGATTCAAGTCAAAAGGATCTGCACAAAGAAAGGAGAAAAAAAAATCAGAGCTGGAAAAAATATGCTGCAACAGAATTTTTTATTTTAATGCAGAGAATTCCATTTTAAATGCATTCACAGAGTAGATTATAGCAAAGCAAAGCTGAGAGTTTTAAAACTATGACTAACCACAGTACAGTAAGAACAAGTCACTGCCATTTACTAAAAGTTATGAGTCTCATCAGTTTTGTGAGCTGTAGGACTCGCAGACAATGAATGTTTAAAACACCAACTGCAGTTTCCTCACATAAAGATCCTGTGCAAAGAACAGCTTCTCAAGCAACAGTTTCTAACTCATGAATGGAAACTCAGTTCAGCAGAGGAGTACCTTCAATGGCAATGCATTTGGATGTCCACTGCTTCTCAAAGGTGGTCAGCAGCTTCTTCTGCCGGATGCTGATCACATATTCCTTGAAGTCGAATTCCTCCGTGTAGAATCGCAGCAGCCCCAGCCAGAGCTCTCCAAGAGACTCAGTGTTCTTTCCAAGAGAAGGCAGACGCTTCTTCTGCATGCAGTTGAAGACAATTTATTCAGCTACACTTACTGCAGCACTGCTTCTCCTGAAATACCTCTCTAATTACCAGTTTGTCTGCTATGAATGGTTTCTTTTGGTTAAAGTAAGGTTAAGTCAGTACAGTTAAGACTAAACCTGGACTATTTTGTAAGAATAAAAAGTATTTTTCCTAATTTATGTTATTTAGAAATTACTTAAAACCAAGCAAAAGTAGATTTGATTTTAGCAAAACAGGACTCATTTGGGAAGTTGCAACATTGTGTATATAGAAGTTTAATTAATTAATAAAATTAATTTTTTATATATTACACTGTCAAAAATATATTACTTTTCCTGAAAAGTAATGTTTAAATTTTAGTTACTCTTCTGAAATTAGAATATTACCAATTCTTCCATGTCATCAAAGAAAAACGCATTCCATCCATCCACCATTCTTTGTGGAATCTGTTTGCCATCAAATATCTGCCAGAACAGAGAGTGACAGTTACTGCTCTAATTCAAAGTCCCTGTACAATACTTGCAGTTCTTTTGGTAAAAAAAAAATACAAAAATATAAACACTTTAATTTTAACAATTACTTCTTATACAGACAGAATTTCCCATTGGTAAAAAGTTTAAAAGTCTTTTTGCATTGTTGCTGTACCTCTCAAATTATCTGGATATTTAATTTTTACTTGTTCTTTGCAACTAAGAAAACATGACTGAATTACCTTGTCAAGATTCCAACATCTCTCTTGCCCACAGAGTCTCTTAGGAGACATTATATGATTTCTATTACATTTTGACTTTAGCACAGCCAAGGGGAAATTCCACTGTTATTTAAATGCACTCTCGGGGTAGCAGTAAAACAAAAATCCCCAACCACTACTAAAGTATCAGATACTAAAGTATCAGCAAGAAAGTCTATGAGTCTCAACTGCAATGCTTAAGCCAATTTTCCTCTTGCACAAAGAAACCAAAAGAGGCAGAAAGATAATTTTCAGACAGTTCCAGAGTGTATCCAGGAAGAGGCAGAAAGCTGAATAATTATATTCTCCCCAGCCATACAATGGGGGTGCAAAACATTAATTTCTTAATAAAGTTTCATGGTACATGCGAAATAGTTCTTTAAAGTTGTACCAAAGCATCAATTATCTTATTTTCCCCTCATTAAATAATAAAATAAACTTTTTCTCTTACAGATAAAGTGTTGAGCAATAAATAATGCTTCTGACAAGAACTGGTTCAAGGGCTGGACTCACATTTCAAGAGCATCTGGTACACTCTCATAATTACAATTCCCTTCTCTCCATACCACCTGCCAATTTTTTTCTATCCTGTTCAGCATATAAATATCATCCTAAGACCAAAATCCCAAAGTAAATGTAATAGCAGAGCTCAGGCACAACAGACTCCCAGTTTTGATCTAATTTTCTTGATAAATTTTATGCAGTAAAACCAAGAAGGAGTTAAGAACCTGCTGATTGAAGGGCCCCATATTTCATTTATCCCCTCTGATCCCAAAATCCCACACTTCTCATATTTGGCTTGAAGAAGAAGCTCATCTATTTTCATAGCCTCATTTTCTGAACCTACCTCCTGAAGAACTGGAATAACTGGTGGATTTCTCTGCTGTAGAAAGTACAAAACCATAAGAATATAGGCATACGAAGACAGACTACCACGGGATGCATCACCAATATCGCAGCGCTGAAAAAATACATTTTAAACAAAATGCTGAATTCACATTTTACTGTTCAAGACTCACAACTATGTCAGAGAGCAAACAGAAACCCCATAAGTAACAGCAAATACATTCATCTCATAATTAAAAATTGTTTTATGAAGCCTGAAAAATAAATGCACCCAAGAGTCAACTGCCATCTGGCAAATCCACAGCATAATTTGTCTAACATAAAAACAGAAAAGCTTTCCATTGCCAAAATATTTTTTAAAAAAATTTATAATGTGCCAAACTGAAAAAAAAACCCAAATCAAAACCCCCAAAACATAAATCCCAGGTTTCAATACCATAAAATTTAATTTTCCTTAACTCATGCTGCAAGAGCTGTTTCTGTGATTCCTTATTATTTCGGTTGCCCCTCCCCTTAAAAAAAAATTCATTCACAGCAAGTATTTCCATGTTGTACTGGCAGTGCAGGCCATACGTGGCATTTTGCTAGCAAACATACACATACCTAATCAAACCATGGTGCAGCCTGCACAGCACAGTGCAAAACAAACACCCCTGACCAAGTCAGGGAGCTGGAACCAGATGAGCTCAAGGCCCCTTCCAACCCAAGCCTTTCTGTGACTCTGAGCAGTGAATTACCTTACTATGCTTGAGTATCTCATTACAGTATAACCTTTCCACAGCACCTGCTTCTAAGCTATCCTGTGTTTGGAGCCTGTGTCATATCAAACAATGCATTTTTAACCTCCTAGGGCTGGAAAAAACAGGGATTCGCAAATTACTTTCACATTAGCAGCAGCAGTGACAGCTGTTCCTGGGTTTTCTGCCAATGCAAACAGAGGAGGAGGCATTTTGCTTAAAAACAGAGTATTTGTATAGCTACAAAGTCACTTCCATATATTTACATTCAGGAGTGTATATCCCACAACTTGTGTATTTCATCTCAGCAGTAATATCTTTAGAACATGCACAATAGTGTGCAATGCTAACAAAAAATAGGTAAGATTCATTATTATCAATGAAAGGCATTTTTAATCTGGACACAGAAGAGACAAGGCAATATTGTGCACTACTGTGACCACATTAAAAAAAAAATCATTGCTAGTCTCAGTGACAGTATAATGAATGTGTCCATTCCATTCTGGCACAAAGTTATTTTATTCATCTTGATATATTTTATTACATGAACATCTGGTAGCATGATGCACTCTCTATAAGCCATTTTTCATTTGCCCCAGTTCCACTAAGCTTTCTTTGGATGTGCTGTATTTAATACTGCAGCTTGAATAAAAAGCAATACCATGTTTCAATTATCAAAGGCTGTATAGTATAACACTTTGATAGAATATCATAACAAAAGATGCAGGAGATCTGACATTTCCAAACTCTTAAAGTCAAGTGTATGTCCTAGGCACATCACATAGAGGCTCAGGCACTCATTCATCTCCCCATACCTACCTAATCCTGACTTTTACACTAAGTCAAACAAGGCAAGTGTGCCAGAAGAAGCAGCAGTAATCTCTGGGGTGGTCCCAGATATGAAAACTTGGGAAACCCATGCACATCCACATGCCCCTACATTTTACAGTTACCAATTTTTCTAGTCTTGCTTGGGGCTTGAGTGGGATTTTCTGTTTGTTATAATTGTAGCTGGTTTGAAATGGAAGAAAAAAAGCAAAGTTATGCTTTCATCAGCTTCCTCTTACACAGGTATCTTTCAACAGATAGCAGAAGGCACCAGGATTTCATCTTGACACACAGATGGAGCAGAGTAAGCTTAAGAAAGTGCACTTCATATCAACAGCATTCTACTGTCCCCTCTCCAGTTGGTATTGGCAAAAGCCAAACTAAGTGGCTACAGCAGAAAACACAGTATTGTACAAATAAGTACCTTCTTTTTATATTACCTTTGCAAAAACTTTCATTGTGTAGCCCAGATATTGCACCCTAGGATCAATAGCTGCGTAGGTAGCCAGCATCCTTGTGTTATGCTGTGCCTGGAGAAAGGGAAAAAAAATTAAATTGTCAGGTGTCAGGGTGAGCCAATTCTGTAAGAAATTGTGCAATTTCACAGTGTCAGGTGAAAGCTGCAATGAGCTGTGCTATTCATGATGGCACACAGGCCATGGTGGCTGTGGCATTTCAGAGGTATCCCCAAAGCAAGACTTTGTGTGCTGTAACCTGTTCTGCCACCAGGTCATACACAGCTACCCAGGTCGGGCTGAGGGTGTGGGCCACTGAATTTAAACAGTGTAGAAGAAAAACACAAACACACAAAAGTATTTTCATTCTGGTGCTTCAAAATTATTCTCTCAAAAGGTTATTTGGGTAAGATAGGAAGAACTAAAGCTTTCTTTGAACACAAAAGGACACAAGCAGATGCTCACCAGTGTATTGTACAAACTGATATCTCCTTCCAAGCCACTCCGCCTGTGCTCAAACTTCACTATAGGCACTTTGGCTGTTGTTATAGGCAAGATGTTCCTTAAACCTGGAGAAGCAACACTTTAGTACATAAAACATTTCCATTAACAACATTTATAGAATATCTAACTGCAAAACAAATAATACTTTAAAGCACCTACCTGGATGCTTCTTAAGAACTTTTGCCAAACCTTCTATTATTTCTTTACAGTTCAATTTCTAGGAAAAACAAAGATCACAGCTTCAGACATTAAAACATGGATCCTATTCCAACAAGCACATTCACTATTGCATATATTCCATAGATGAAAAAATGAAAAGTCTATGTACAAAAAGGAGCAAGCATTAAGCCAGCACATCAATTTACACAAACTTCTATGCTCTGTGTGGGCATCTGTAGCACACAGTGTATCTATAAGGCATTAAAAGTAAAACAGGCTGAAACATGCTTCAGTTGAGCAGAGTGCAACAGGCCAATGTGCAACTAGCAAATTCTACCTTTCCTGTGTACAGAAATCTTAACTGAATTAAAAAACCTCAAAGAATCCTTGAATTTAAAACAGCAGATTTTCTCCATTTCAAAACTCTTACCTCTGCATTTTCATGACCTTCCAATGTCATGCAGATATCCAGATCACTGTCCCGAAATCCAAATCCATTCTTTGAGGAGCCAAATAAGCAAAGCCTGGCTTTATCTGATCAAAAGAATAGACAAGAAAAAGGTAAATTCTTTTACAGTTGAATGGTAAGTGCTTAGTATTAAATATTGCTTAACTGTGCTGTGCAGGTGCCCATAAAAATGAGCTTAAAGAGAGCTTACCCCGTCACTTCAAAAACCTCAGATTTGATAAGGGAGGAAGTACAACACTTCAGAAATTATTTACAGAAAGAAAGGCAGGATAAAGACTTCTTAAATGTCATTTTTAATGACTGAAGTACATTACAATTACTATAATCATTAAATGGCATCTCTAAATGTGGTGCAATGTTTTGTGGTATGCAATTGTACTTTCCTGCTTTTAATAAATCAAAGTAATATGCAAACCCAGTCTCCACTACAGCTGTACCCCACAGATAAGACAGAGCTACTCCTAAGGTAGTCAAAGTAATATTTCTGGTCCCATTCAGAGTTTATCTAGGTTGCATATTTTTCCTATGACTAGGTAAATATGGTCAATGAGTTTTTGCAATCATAACATACTCTTCAAGAAGACACAAGCAGTAAGATTACAATACTTTATGGAACATTCTTTCCCAATTGCTTTGTTTACATTTTTGTTTGAAACACAATATGACCAAGTATTTTCATTCTTGGATGAAATTATGTTGTTAAAACAAATTCTTTCCTAACTGCAAAGAATATATTGATCTGTTCAATTGAAATTAATGTTAAGAAGACAGAACTAACACCTATTCACAGCCTTTTTTCCTAAACTTTAAAAGAATCAGAAACCTTAAGTCTTTCAAGGCTTTGTAAGAGGTCTCAATCCTCAGCTGCTGCCAGTAAATGGAGGCACAGCCAGTGGATGGAATTCACAATTCCCTGATGACAGGTCAGCTACAGCAGAATGGCCTTCCATGGACTGGAACTCAGGAGTTTGGTACCTGGCTCTAGCACTGTTCTACACCTCCTACAAAAAAATCACTCTGTGCCTTGACTTCCATCACTGCAGTAAAACACTTTTACTTGTTTTATATAAAGGATGTGAAGACAAACTCGTAAGATTTCTAAGATACTCAAGTACTGGTGGCTAGGCAACAAAAGTTCTTGGCCCATGACCAAAGCTAACACTAAATCCAACCAAACTTTCTTCTTGGCCTGACTGGAGCAGTCCTGTGCTTGCATTACTACTCTGGCAGCTCTTCCTCCACTCCAGGGACATTTCCATGGAATAGCATGAAGGGATGTTCAATGTTGAAGTCTGCAATGCAGCTTCACAAATGGAAGGAAAAGAGACACCCCTGCTTCAAGCAAGGCAAATAAAATGAGACAAACCACATCTCTATGTTCTGGACAGCATGACTGAAGAAAGCATTCTCAAGAATCACTACCTAAGGTTACATACCATTATACTCTTTTCGAATAAATCTCTCCAAACTTGCCAGTATTTGTTCTCTGTTTTGTTGCTCAGACAAAGGAGGGGATAATTCATCTAAATAAAAACAAATTAAAGCACAGTCAGACATGACATTCAACACCTCAAGAATTTTTTTTTAGCTAATTAAAAGATTGGATGGGGGTTTTTTTGTTATGTTTGCTCTTCTTAAATCTGTGGTTTTCTATTTACATCATTAGAGTCTTCAGGATTTTATTTCAAGAAATCTAAGTTTTCAATCTGGTGGGCACCTGGTATCCAGCCAAGGTTAACTCACCACAGCTCCCCCAAAAGATTCCATAGAATTTGATAAGCACAAAAACAGTTTTGCCCAGAGCCTGATTCCTGGGTACACCTGCAGCTCTTTACAAACCCAGTGAAAAATCCCCCATAACATCAGTTTCTCAAATCTGTTATAAGCTATCACAGCCATGGATTATCTGAAAATTAAAATATTGATCCATTTGTATCCTAGGGCACCTGGAAGAGCTTCTTCCTACTGAATTGTGAATAATTATAAATAAATAATTTAACCCTAGAATTTTTAATTCTTCCAGGTTACAGATCACAGTATATAGTGGAGTACAAATACTTTTTGAACTTACCAAAACATCTTTTACACACTATATCAAGTATTTCCCGAAATCTGTCTGTCATTGGTGGTAGTGGTTTTAGATCAATTTTCTTGAAATCCTCTGGGCAATCATTTTTGGAATGTCCATCCCGTTTGCAGATGCTGCATACTATAGTTGGTGGCTTTTTTGGGGGAAAAAAAAAGGTAAATTCTATTTGTGCACTTAACACAGCTCAGCAGACGTAACATTTCCAAGCAACCAAGAACATTTAACACATGACATTTAACAACAGAGCCTCTACAAAGAGCTGAACCTCTCACCAAGCTGCATTTAGTTCCCACAGTGCCTAAAAGCACCTGGAAATCTACAAGAAAGTAGAAGAGGAAAGGCAGAAATACACCACAAATATCCAGAAAGAAACCCATATTTTTCAGTGTGGACATCAAAAAGCTTAAGATGAGGGAAACAGACCATTTAATCCAAATGTCACACAGGGTGCTGTTTCCAGCTGAATAACAGGTATAAAGGCCAGAGCTCCCACCCATAACCCAGACTGAAACAATCACTGTGGGAACCCCACTATCCATCCACCCTTAGATTTAATGACTTAAAAGTAATGGCTCAGTAATAGATTACCAGCAATGCTTACCTTTCCTGAAGTAAAAATAAACTTATCAAACACATAATGCATTTCTTCTGTTGAGAGTCTGCCTTCCTCTTTGAGATCCTGGGTTTCCAGCCCTGCTTTGCAGCTGGCTGAGGTAGCTGGGGCACCAGTGCACTTGGTCTGTGGAGACGACTCCGTCCCCAAACTCTGCCTGCTCTCAGCATCAGAAAACTCAGTACTGGAATTGGTGTCATCAGGCTGATGTGCACTGCAGTTACAGTGGTGGTGGCTGAGCTCACCCTCACTTAGACACACTGAACTTTCTAAATCATCCCTCTCTTTAGGTGATTTTTCCTTTAATTCACAGCATTCATTGGAAGTAAGGGATAAAGCTTCTTCTTTGTCTTCATCATAGCTAGAGTCCAATGTTGGAAGTAGCAAAGAGTCCGTGCTGTGGGAAGTGCATCTTTTGGCTACAGCTTCTACCCCTTGATTACATTCAACTTCATTCTCTGGTATGTCACATCCACTTTCTATAGCTTCCTTATCTACAACATTTTCCCCTTGTGGAAGGCAACAGTTTGCTACAGGTTCTTCTGATCTTGTGGATTTCTTATTATTCATTTTCCCTTTTTCTTTTTTCTTGGTATCTGGCTTGGATTTAATCCCATCTTTACTTTGTGGACATGCAAAATATTTATATGCTGTCCTAAATCGCTCCAGGATGTACTCAAATACCATCTGGCTATTTAGACTTCGTGCAACATTCCTCTTTAGTGCAAAAGGATCTGGGAAGAAAAAGAACAATATAATTAATCTTTAACTTCTACATTTCACAAACCAGCTGAAATCCCTAAGTTATTACAGGGCAGCTAGGGAGATTTGTATATTATAATGCAGAATTGCATTTGGATATACTTAGAGAATGAAACACCCACAAGTTTATTCAGCATTCTTCCATACAAAACATACCCACGTGCAGCCATGAATGGCTGAGTATCATAAACAATTCTAAATTCTGCTATTCAAAAAGAAAGCCACGGATATATTGCACCATTATATTATGGCCAATTTCTAAACTAGAAATTATAATAAACATACAAAGGTAAAATAAATAGAGGCCTGCCAGAACCTTTCCTCCTCCATTGAAGGATTCTAATTTCCCTTAAGAAATTAATTTGTCTAAGAGTGACATTAAGGATGTAAGGGTTGTATGAACTAATCTCCATAGGAGCCATTCTTAGTCCTTCCTAATGATTTCTAGACCAAACACGTTTTCCTGCATAGTTGCTATAAGTTTGTCTGGAAGATAGTACCAAACTGAGATTCTGTTACTTCCTAACATCAGCTACAAACTTAATATTGGGGCAAAAAAAGCAAAAACAAAAAAAAAGGCAAAAATGAGAAGTAAAAAAAACCATAAAGTAAACAACAACACAAATAACCCAACAACAGCACATGAAGTACATGCCAGAACCAGAATGCAATCTGTTTTTTAAATTATTTCTCATTTCGTCCTCAATGATTTATCCTATCACTTTACATCCCACATGCTGAATAAACACTTCCCTACTTTTTCTAAACTCTAGCTAAAAGTGATTGAAGACAAGAATTGGGAGAGGAAATTAAAGTCACAGGAGTGATCTCAACATCTACTACTCAACCTGTGCCTTGAGAATTCACTGCTTGTTCTCCTGTTCTATTTTTCCTTCTCACTCTTCTTGCACCTTATTGACTCATCCTTCAGTGTAACTCTGTACCTCATTCTCTGCCTGTATGATTCTCTTTGTCCTCTCCATCGCCTCAAGTGTTACAGATAAGCCACTTCAGCAACATCTCTAGAAAGTGTTCAAAAGTCATTATTTGTGCTTTTATAATAAGGTATCACCTTATATGGTTTCTTAGCCTTCCTCAAGTACCCAATTTCTCTATTCTTAAGGTCATTTCAGAATGCCATACATTGCTCTGTAAGTTTCCCTGCTTTTTAGACAGAGAAAACTTGTCTTTAAAGACACTAAATAGCTGACAAAATACATATTTAAAAACTTATTGTCCAGATTCTTGTAACAGATTTGCAAGTTAAGCAAATAAAGATGCTAATGCAGGGTGACTACAGAAGTGGGAAGGGATCAGCCTACCTTCAATGGCTATTCGCCTCTTAGGCCAGTTTTTATTCTCTCTGGTTAAGAGCTCTTGTACCCGTATGCTGATGACATATTCCTCCAAAGCAAATTCCAGTGTGTAAAACTTCAAAAGTTCCAACCACAGTTGCCCCAGTGAAACTTGGTGAGGGGTTTTGAATGCTAAGAGAGACTGAAAAACATGTACACAAGTGCTCAACTGCAATAATAATGGATATTCCCCCTTTTTTTGTCCTGATTCCATCCAACATCAATGTTTGAAAATAAAAAAATAGCGATGAGAGACAGCAAATGTTTTTCAATTAAATAAAACCAGGACTTACAATCCCATGTTTCTCTTTCGCACTGCTTTGGTTGTCCACTTCTGAGCTTGTTGCCTTCTTGCCACCACCTTTTTGTTGTTCAACTTTAGCTTTGCTTTCTGCTCCAACAGAGTTTTTTGCTGCACCATTTGTGGGTGGTTTGTACTCCCACCTTACAAATTCTTCATCTTCCACCCCCTTCAGCTGGTGGTCATCTGGCCTCTTCGAATCAAAGCCTTCAATCTAACAACAATTAAAGTGGCTTTGAAACAAGACTGTATATAATACATAAACCAACAATTTTCAGCAAATCTAACACTGACTACTGTGGTATTCACACCCCTCACGAGTAACAGATGTCAGAGACAGAAATTCAGAGAAATAAAGAAGAAAATAATTGCCTTTTCTCCAAAACACAGATGATACAACTATACAGCCTGCTACAAGTGCCTTTTAAAAAAGTCTTCAGAATCATCAAGGCATCATCTGTGTGAGCATTAAGTATCAATGATTTTATTCATAATTTTCTTTGGCAATCAAATTCTGCATTTTTATGAGATTGCAGAACACAGAAATAATGCAACGATTTAATAATGAAGTTACTATATTGCCAAATCACTTACCCAATTGCCCAAATAGGACGGTAAAATACGTGGTTTTCTTTGTTGAAGAAAAAATATCACCATTAAGGCAAAGGAATATGAGGGAATTCCACCTTCAGCCTGACAGTCAATGTGACAGAGCTGTAAGAAAAGACATAATTACTTTTCTGATGTAACACCAGAATTTTAGTTTACAATCTAATATAAAACAAGAAATACTAAAGAAATGTGAGAAACACATGAGAGTGAAATACAAAATGGTGTATCTCAGAAAATGCAGTGCTCATGCCATGCCATGTACAGACAAAATACAAACTGCAGCACTTCATACAGTGCCTTAATGAATACCACATTATCATACATTATTCTTTCCACTTTCACCACATTTTGTGATTGTGGGACATATTTATGCTTCCATCTAGAATTTCAGTCCACTCTGAAATGTGTTATTATACAGTGGCACCTCATGTATGGAGGTGGGGTGAAGCACAAAGTCCTTTGTACAACCATATTCAAGGTACATTATACACTACATTGTACACAGTGCTTAAAAACAAGTGCTGAGGATAATTAAATAACTTACTCTAGCCCAGTAGCGGAAAGCCAAAACCAAGGGAATCAGGACGGGCTCCAGTTTACCAAGTGCAGCCAGCAGGTCAGTTGTAAGGCAAGCCACATCATTCCTAGCACTTACTTTACATGTCAAACCACTGCAATCACAAAAGCAGAACAGGTGAAGGGTTATCACTTTGTGACAGAGATGATGCTTGGGGCAGGGGCAGGAGGGGCATCACACCCACTGTAATAAAAACATCCATCAGCGTCTCCCTATGCAAGAATCTGGGTTTTTTTAACAAAAAGCTACAGAATACAATTACATTTTCTTTACCATTAACTTATTGACTGCATCTAGAACTTACAGGAGTTCATTACAGCTGAAAGTACAGAATAGCATTAAGAACTTGCTCTAAGTTCTGCCATTACTTAATTACATGATCTTGCACAATTCAATTGCCAATATATCATCTACATTCCAAACACTTTAATTAATAAATCAATTAATACTCCAGACCTGCTGCACATTAAGAGTTGGTCAACCCACAAAACAGCTCATCTAAAAATTTTCCTTTAGTTTCTCAGAACAATTTTTTCTATTCTGCTACAAACAGGAAAAGATAAGCCCACTCTTGTTGCATTTACTTCCCCAGAGTTTCAGTCCATACCTCTGGACAGTCAAGAAATCATGTTTCATTTTGGAGGCTGCTAGTTCTTAGGAATTTACTGAAACTGTCAGATGATGTGTCCTTTCTGGCAAAGTGTATCTTACAAAATGTTTTTAAAACCTTGGCTTAAAACTGTTGGCAAAAAATTTAAATAACTGAAAACCACTCTACTTTTCCCCCAGTTAACTAAAAGAAGAACAGTAATGTCAGATTCCTACACCCAGTGAGTTTTGTGTAGCACAAAAAAAAAAAAAAAAAAGAGCTTTCTTCTTTTAATACAAATGTTAGCTGAATGTGACAGTAATACTTCTTGTCAGGAGTGCAGGCAAACAGCTGCTATGAACAAGCACAGTAGCTCATTAAAAACTTTTTTCAGTCACACATACCTTTTCACATCTTTGCAAAAGACAACAGGAACTTTGGCATGGAAATCCGACTCCACATCTGAGTAGACAGCTTAGCAACAAGGGAGAAAAAACACACTTTGTTTCAAAGTCTCCCAATTCTGTCTCTTAAATTATTTTATTTATGCCATGATTTTTCAGAACAACTCAAATTAAGTGCTGCATAGCTAAGCAGTACCAATATTTTCTGGTTACTTTTGATGCTCATCACCCACATCAGACAGCCAGGCTGTGCTCCTGACAGAACCACAAGACTACAATTTTTAGAAGTCTTGGAACAGCTCTCACCCATGTACATGTGCAAGTGGAGAGCAGCTTTTGAGTTTACTGCTTAGAATTCATCCTACAAAAGGTTAAAACTTTTTGCTCTGGCATCTGACACTACTGCCCCAACTTCTGGCAACCTGAACTGGA
This sequence comes from Catharus ustulatus, assembly GCF_009819885.2. Taxonomy (NCBI): domain Eukaryota; kingdom Metazoa; phylum Chordata; class Aves; order Passeriformes; family Turdidae; genus Catharus; species Catharus ustulatus. Next base: position 6,426,853 of record NC_046229.1, on the reverse strand, counting down.
CTAATGGGGCTGCCATTCTCTTACTGCAGCTTCTCATTAAAATCACATTCATAAAAACAGCCCAGATACTTTGGTTGAAAATCAAGCAATTCTTCTATGTTTACAGAAAAACTGAGCATAAAAACAGCTACACAGCAGATGGAATGTTAAATAGAAAAGAGATGCAACTAAAACTCACCACTGTTCTTCAAGATCTCAAGCACCTGGATCAGAACATCTGGTTGACTCATCTACAGTGACAAAATTAGAGCAGGTTGCATTATTGAGACTAATATTTTATTTTACATTTTATTTCAAACTACTTGTGTTGCACAACTAGTAACTCTGTGTCCTTCAAAAAATGTGAAATAATGTGTCAGTATTAATGAAAAATTAACTGTACCTGTCTACACCATGAAAACAGGTGCCAGTAAACCTCACAGCCAGCTTTCCTTCAGCCTACAGCTCTAGTCAACACTTCTGTTCTAGTTCTGCATTAACAGGATAAATAAAAGCACTTGCCATATATTCAACAATTTCATTGTCAATGTATACTACTAAAAATGGACAGCAATAAATAATTTAATGTCAGGACTTTCCCAGGGGTTTTTAAAGATCATCATTTTAAAGCACATGCAAGTGCAGCAATTGAGTGTCTATCAAGAATTGCTGCTAATATCACACACTAAACATGAAACAACAACTTCATTAACTAAAGAATGTCACTTTTATCCCAAATTTTTAAAGTGGTGGGGAATCAAAGCCTACAAGAGTTCACAGTCTGAATCATGAGCTAATAGAAGCACACTTAGCCAAGCCAACTATTTTCACACTGCTTCAGTGCTTACTCAAAAATAAATTCAGAAAAAGCCTAACATAAGGTTGTAAAACAAAACAAAAAAAACCCCACCCAAAAATTAAAGTTATCTAAAGAGAATGAAAACTTCCTCCACAGCACAGCTGACATCAAATCACAGATTAGATGCTTTCTGGTATGCTAACAGCATGTGCCCCAAAAGAAGATGAAGGCAATGGAATAGAAATAAATGTGGATGTCCTTGATTTAAAAACCAGTCTTAGTTAATACAAGATAATGTCTACACACCTTAGGGGGGAATTTGATATCAATGTTAACATCGCTGGTCTTAAAAGCAAATCTAGTTAAACAGGAGCCATACATCCTCAGGGAACAGTCTGGAGAGAGAGGAACAATTATTTAACAGTTAGAAAATCATTTTTTCTTTAGTAGATGATCCATACCTTGCTTTAGATACTGCACCTCACAAGTGGCACTCCCAGACTAATGAACACTGAACCCCTTTCTGGCTCCTGTGAAGGGTAGGCATTTCCATAATACAGCATCACAGGAAAACAAATAATTCAAACACTGTAACCACCAAATGTCCGACATTTTCCAAGCTGTTTTAAAGATTTTTTGCAATGCAGCTTTAGTTCTGTTTGTTTTTAATATAAAATTAAATATGAAATAACAATAACTGTCACCATCTCAGTGCAGGATTTTATGTAACAGCTTTTGCTAACTACAGCTTGATTTCACTGCAGCACTTAGCCAATTATAAAATTCTTTGTTGCCTCACAGACTTTTGTATGAGGCACCAATCTGTTGATTCCATCAGCAAGTTCCAACACACAGTTCACTACAAAATATGTATATAAAGCAAAACTTCAATATAATCCAAGGCACAGAGTACAGTGTCCATTCAATGTTTTAGTTAATAGTTAGATTTGTTCTGCATCTTTGCACATAAACTAACTAGGAAGATATGAGAAATGGCATCTCTTTCCATAAAAAATAGTTTATCTCAATTCAGGATGAAATTTTTGTAGATGAAAACTTTACTGTAATAGAAATTAGGGTCTCCCATACTTCAATCAGCTGAAAAATGAGAGTGTTTGCAATCCTTCCCAAATCCAACACCCTGCTCAAGCAGTGTCACCCAGAGCAGGTTGCCCAGACTGTGTCCAGTTGGGTTTTGAAAATCTGCACAGATGGAGAGTCCACAAACTCTCCAGTCAACCTGTGCCAGTGTTCAACCACCCTCACAGCAAAGAGGGTTTTTTTCTATGTCTTCCTTTATGTGTGTTCTGACCAAATTCATTCCATCAGAAACATCAACAAAATTACTCTTAAAAGAGAAAATAGATCCTACACATACATAGCTTCAAGCCTATTTTCACTGCTTAGAAACCAGCTCTCTCAGAATGAAACTCTGTATGGTTAATAATAATAATAGTAATTTGCAATTTCTTCCAATGGCTTATCATAGTAGTAAGAATTTTTGCATAGTTCTAAAGTGAGCTCAAGAGAAAATCATGCCAGAAGATCAGATGTTTTCTACATAGTGCATGAAATAATTTTTTCCAAATTTACAACTTAGGAAAACACATTCACTAAAACATAGCTGGTTTGAAAAGGAAAATAACAAACTGTCATTTACTATTACAGACTCCCCTTCCACTACTCCTACACCTCAATAGAAGCTCCTCAGTCCAAACAAGTTAGCCAGACAAAGCAACAATCATTTTTCTGAGTATTTATGGAAAAATGTTATGTGAAGAAGCTTTGTCTTATGCTTCCCACTATCAGTGGAAAACTCCCTAGAGTGCCAGAACAGATATTTGCTCTAGGATCCACTTATCATAGAGCAAACAGATTAGCAAACCTTCACCCTACAAACCCCTTCTACTCTATTCAGCACCTTCCATTTAAGTAGATACTTCATAGAGCACTTAAAACTAAAGCTGATCATCCTGCAGATAACAAAATCTTACAGCTGTATTTTTAAAGAACAAAGGGGAAAAAAAGTATTTCTGAAACAAATGGACTGTATAGAACAACACTTGATTCCAACATACAGATGAAATTAAAAATTTAAAACTTTTTTTAGCAATAAGATTAATGTTTTCTTCTGTTCAGATGCACTGAACACCAAACCACTGTTAGCACAAAGTCAACATCACTGCAGCTCCAAAAATCTGATTTCAAACTCCCAGTGTATTAGCTATAGGAGCTGATGGGAAATCAATGCAAAGAAGCAAATGTCAAATATTATCCTAGTTATGTTATCCTACCACTTTAAAAAGGATCAATAAACTCATCAGAAAGGACAAATAAGCACAACCATATTTTCCCCTTTTTGTACATTCGTTAATTCTTTTAAAATCAACTGTATTAAAAAGTCTGTACATGTTAATACTGTACAACATGAAAATAATTTAACCCCAAATGCACTCTTCATGGAAGAATCAAAAATATATGCAAAAATAATGAAACATTTTCACCTGAAGCAAATGGAGAGTACTATGAATACCTGGTAAGGGCTGTTGAATAATTTTCTCCATCTCATTTACAATTTCTTGCCGAATTCTGAAGTCCTCATCTGAGATGCCTTGTTCATTTGCTGCCTTGATGAGAGTGAAACTCAGAGCAGCCAACTGTGCCGATGAGGGCGGTGGGAGCGCCCGCAGCTCGTTTTCCTCTTGCTTTTCCTGAATAATGGGAGGATGATAGAAGTAAAAAACTGGTATTTTAAGAGGAAAAGGCTATCTCTTACTGCTGTATGATATTGGAACACACTGTGTGTGTCCTGACCACACACTTCCAATGGCAGGAACTCTGCCTGGTACCACTGAAAAATTCAATAGTGTTGTCCCAGGAATGAGAGCAGATGCTCAGTGTTTAAAACAGAATGCTCTCTCACAGCTGGCAACTGGAGAGGGAATCTTCTTTATTCCATTCCTGAACTACATTTTCTGACATTCTGAAGCAAAATTAATCCAAGAAAATAAAAACCTGTAATTGTTCCTACATAATAAAAGTAACTGAGCTGGAAAAGTCACATGGATTTTTTCAGAGTGGATTGTACTTGAAGGAAAGGTATCAGAGGCAGAAAAAGTATTCCCAGCTCCAAGGGAAGTTTTTAAGTTGAGTCCCATTACTGCTCAAACAGCTGGTGCCAGAAAGTCCTGGATTTAGTGCACCCAATCCAACAGCAAGAACATGTCAGATACATCAAGTCATTTGAGACCCAAGCCATCCAGGGGACTAAGGACAACAATCCCTTGTTTCATGGATTCATCAACTACATGAAAGATATGACTGAAATAAATAACAACCATAAAATAAATATGCACTAAGAAAAGACAGTACAGTATGAAAATGTTTGTTTCATTTAAGGCTGCATCTCTCAACTCTTCTGTTCTTATCTGAACAAATTCAGTGTAAGAAAGAATATGAGCATTTTTAAAGTAATATGGGGGTTTTTTATGTCCCCATGTTAGGATTTTTCTTGAGTTGGGAAACCACAGCTGCTGCTGAGCTTACTTGATTGTCATGTATCTCACAGAGCTGTAAACAGGAGCATTTTGTGAAATAACATTTAAGACAGTCACACAGGTATGTATCACCATGATGCTGCACACAACATAAAGCTATCTGAGGTAAGTGTTAAAACTGCTCCCTGTCCTCCAGAATTCCACTCAGTGCTAAAGAAACCTCATGGTTCAATTCTCATCTTCATGCCCCGATGAAAAGCATGGTAACAAAGTGTTTATAGATCAATCACAGGCTGGCTCATTTATTTAAGCACGATGCAATTCAGGAGACAGTGAGAGAACCAGAATCCTTTACAAATTATCACTGACCATAATGTCAAAATGAGATGTAATGAACATATGGCATTTGGAGTCTTCCAGGTGATGACTTGCACGTGTTTTAGAATTAGAACATTAATGAAAAGCAGAAGTATGGCAAGAAATCCATGGAAACATATGAAAGTAATTTGATTGAATTTTGGGAAATGGTTATAGAAAGAGTAATTTTAACCACCTAAATCACAAAATCCAACATAGTGAGGAATCTGTAGCTCTTCATCAGCATTTACAAAAATGAGCTGGCCAAGAAAATCTGTGCACCTTTTATTGGATTTCTTGCATGTAACAGTTCTTTAGAGCAAAGCATAGCACCGTGGTATCTGATAAGGGAACTGGTTTTCTCTCTGTAAGCCTTAGAACTGTTTTTCATATTAAGCACATTAATAAACCCAGAATGATGATGTGTAGTATACATATTTCTCACCCAAGTTATCTTGCATTCTGGTACTAATATGATGAACTGCCCAATACTCAGAGACACTAATTCAGAAACAATAACCAAAATATCCTTTCCTCTCTGCCTGGACAAATCATCAAGCCTTTCCTCTTAAATAGAAAACAGAAATTTGTGGATGTCTGCTCAGCACACAAACTTTCACCTAAATGAACATGACCAAAGAAAACAAATAATATAACAACAAAAAAATCAATTTTAAAAATAAAATTAAAAAACAGGAGGAAAAGAAAGAAAAAATAGCCATAATCTGGTTAACTTACCATTATATTTTTCTTGTGACGTTTCTCCTTAATATGCTTGTGGGCTCCCTGGATATTTTCAATGTGGACTAAGCAGAGCTTGCATAGATACTGACAGTTCGTGTATTCTGGGGAGCGCTGAGGAAAAATTGCCATAGAATTAAACAAATATTTCTACCAGTAGTGCCTGGAAAACTCAATTCTTTCATTAATAAACTGCATTCAACTATTATGTAACACTTCTAATGTCAAGGTGATTTGCAAACATTAAGCAATCCTCGAAAAACAAGCAGAAATGGATTTTTATCTGTATGGCAAGAGAGGAGAGCGAGGGAAGGAAGTGAGATGACTTGAATATTACACTTCTCAGTAAATTTAGTAAGGTAAGATTAAGGCTGAAGAGTTTATGCTTCTTAAGGCTGACCTAAAGGCCAGCAAGCCATTCCCCTGTCAGGTGAAGCTTTTAATTACTGGATAAATCTCAGCATCTCCCCCGCCTTTCTCTGAAGAGGAAATGTCACCAGCTCAGCCACGTCCACAGCTCGGCTGTTGTGTCACACGGCAGCGGCTCTGCCCTGTCACAAAGGGTGTGGTCAGGCAGCCTGGGGCAACACAGCCCCTTCCTAATCCCTGTGCTCGGCCCAGGTGGGATCCTGGGATGCTATTCCACTCTGCTGAATGCTCTGAGATGCTCAGAATTGGAGACACCTGCAGAACAAGCAAGTTTTTCACAGACAGGTTGGCAGAGATGGAGTACACAAATGTAGAGTGGCTGCCTGGGAGATCCCCAAGTCTGCAAGAGGCAGCCAAACCTCCAGAGATGATGGGGAAGAAGGGAACCTGTTTTCCAGGGTCCACGAGGGGATATCAGGGAGTTTATTCAGCCAGGAAACCATTAAGACCTGCTGGATGAAAAGGTAGAAAGGACTCTGCAAAGAGAAGGGGTTGTTCCCAAATACTCCACTTTATCCTTCTCATCCTGCAATTGTATATTCTTGCTCTAACAGATCACAGCTACAGAGAGTGAAAACCTCTTGAAAAGCTCACTGCAGAGACAAAAGGGTTCAAAAAAAAAAACCACTTTAGTTTTTCTCCAGACTTGTTAGACTTCTCCAGTAACTGGGAGAGAAAAAAACTTTAACATTTACTTTAACATTTTCATCCTAATTCTAATACATCTATATTTACTAAACCCAAAAAGTATACTGAAAACACCAGATGTTTAAACAGCGACACAACAATGAATGAACACCATTTTAAGACACTGAGGTGGACCACAGATCAGTTAAACAAATCTGACTTACCAAATGGAACCTAAACCACTGTTAAATTTGGGCAAGTTTTTCCACTTACAGCTTACTGAGTTTGACCTCCTGCTTTTGGGAAAATAACCAGTCTGATACTCACCAACTATAGAATAAATATCAATTTAAATATTGCTTTAATTACTAATTCTCTTTACTCCTATTTTCTCTAAGACAGATACCTAGTATGATGAAATTAAACATCCATTTGGAAAACAACTTATAGACAGTTACACCTAGCTACCTGGGAAGATTCAAATATTTGATGTTTGATGACTGAAGCAGATAAAAATATTTTACCATTCTTTTATAATAAAGTGAGTATCAGCAGTAAAAAGTATTTTTCAAAAACATTTTGTATATCTTTACAATATTGATCTGCAGTATTATGCCTAATAGATGTTGCCAGGAAGTCTGAACCATGTAACAACTTTTACTTTGCCTTTATTGTGAAGACTTTTAAAATAATCTAATTATGCTTAACTCCAATGAAAAAGGCAAAAACTCAAAATAACATGACAGAAAAGTTACAGACCACTACTTGTGTAAGACAGATGCACCCAAATAAGCCAGGTCTCACAAAATTTGTCCTTGGATATTCAAGGAGCTAATCTATAAAAGAGCCAGTTGTATTTTCAAGAACTCACAGAGAATAGAAAAAGAAAGGAAAGAGAAACTTAAGAATATCTTTAAAGGGCTAAATAAGACAAGCCAAGGAATTAGACACCAGTCAGAATTAGCATTCAGAAAAATACTGTAATAAATTTTTAATAAGCACATAGGGAAAAAACAGGTGAGAGGTGACAGCCTGATCTGCTACAAACAAATTGCACGAACCCAGTCGTAGGATTGCTTTCTTAAAGATAAGTCATAGGTCTTAAAGAAGCAGCAGCAGACCTTTTATTTGAATTTTACAAAGTCTTTGTCACTTGTCATAGTATCAGTCTGAAAAGGAGACCATAAATATTATCTAAATAAAGAACAGTAAAGTGGGAGCAAAACTGCTGAGAGAACTGTCCTCAGAGCACTCGTATCTAGAAGCATTTGCCAAGTATTCTTCAGCAGGGTCCTGTGGGGGCAGAAATAGCCACACTTTTGTTGAAGAGGTAGGAAATGCAACAGAAGGTGTCCTGACTATAAATGTAAAAGATATTAACTTGGAAGAGTATACAGAACATGTAAAATGACAAAAATTTAGAGATCACAAAAAGTTAGAGACATGGAATAAATAAGCTTCAACTAAATAATATCACACCAAGGTATAATTCCTTAGGTATTACCAACTGCAAAACATGCAGGGCTGGGAACACCTGATGGACCAATTCCTAAGGAAAGGCTATGGGAATCATTGCTGCTCCAACCATAAGTCAACTGCTGCTAAAAAAGTAGAGACCCTAAACAAAAATGCCATATTTCAGAGAGATGAAGCCAGCTTTCCTCTTTATATGTAAGACTTCAGCTGAAATTGCATGGCCAGTTTTGAACACTGCTTATACAATGGGTGTCTGGACAAAAGCAGCAAGAATGAACCAGGAACTAAATACCCCCAAGACCAATGAACAAAGAGAGCCTAAAGAAAGTTTGACTGCAGGAATGGGAATGATTTTCCCATGTGCAGAATGGTGTGAAAAAGAAGTAATAAACTTTTGGTTATTTTCCTAGGACAACATGAGAAATTAAAATGCTTCCATCAGATATAAACAAAAACTTCTGGGTTACTACACTGACTTCAACATTTGTTTCATTAGAGATAAGAACAATTTAGGTGAACATTTTTAAGCAGTCATCTCCAATACAGGGACTGGGACTGGTGAGAGGTAATACACTAAAGAAAGCTCAAGGTTCTTCCAAGTCCTGTATTCTGAGTTTCCAGAGAACCACACTTAACCACACTAAGACAAAATCTTATTTAAGTACAGGAACTGTAAACCTTCAGATCTAGAAAATTTTAAAAATACTGTTCTGCAAAGGCTGTATGTGCCACAAAAGGAACACTAAGTTTCCAATCCATATCATCTGCCACGATGAACAACTACTCAACTACTGGAGACAATATCTTAGATTAGAAAGTGATTCATTATTAAGGAGAAAGAAAAAGAGGCAGCAGGCTGTAGTAGAAATACCAACCAACCAGAAATATGGTGATGATAATGAAAGAGGACACACATTTTCTTTTTTATCTGATAAATAACCCAACCTACTTTTTCAAGTCGGGAGATATAATCTCTTTCCAGACGTTCTTCAGCTTGTTTCAATCCTAGTTGCTGTTCAACTGTCAGATTGGATTCATCAATAACACCAGTGTTTTCTAAATAATCCACTTCCAATGTATGTTCTTTTGTTGATTCAGAATTCTTTATTTTACCTAAAGCAAGAAACAGTTACTTTCTTCAGAGTAATTCAAGGAGAGGAAAAGTGAAAATTAGAGTACAGAGCAGCTAAGAACCAGACACAAATTAGAGCTACATTCTAGTTTTTCATTCAAACACTGGTCAAGATCACCTTAAACATTAAAAATCATTCCAGTATGTTAACCAGTACTTTAAAAAGAGTTCAGAGACTAATCTGCTACAAAGAGTGCTGAAAAAACACAAAACAAAAATGTAGATTAATTTTGTGTTTCAGTCAAATTCACAGTCTCTTAAATTATTTGTCATCCAGAACAGAGGAAACAAGATCCCAATGCCCTACTGTAAAAGAAACAATAAATATTAGGCATAAAATTCTTGTACACAACACATTTTAAGGAAATAAGTCAGAGAAGTGCCTCAAAGATGTTCACCCAAATGACCCCACAGAGGCAGTGAGCAGGCAGTCCCAGCCCTCAGCCTGGAAGCTGCTGGAGTCACACCTGAATGCTCTGTGACACCTCTCACCCACAGGCAGCAGCCACTGAGCAGCCCAACGCTGCTGCTCCCAAACTCAGCCCAGTGCCACAGGGCCAGTTCCTCCACATGCCTATGCATTGGTCACAGGCCACTCATCTCTGCAAACATCTACAGCAAATTATTCCAGTCCTTTTACATAAGCAAAAGTGAGGGTTATTTGTGCTTTGTCTTTTCTTTTTCTTTCCTTTCAAAGGAGATCCGTGCCCCCAGACTAGCAAGGAATCAAAGCTGAGTAAGTTTTCAAGTCCTGGTTTCTCAGGGACAGATGGTCCCCACAGTACATAATGGTGGTCTACAAAGAGCTGACTGATCACAGGATGCTGCCACTTGAACTTGTTTTTCCTGTTAAACACTATTAAGACAGCTAAAAAACCACACACTTCATTATTTTCCTTGTATTTCCATACAAGCAACTGCTGTAGCTGTGGGAAATACTTCAAACAGAAGGTCTACACTGGCTGGTATCTTAAAACAGCATTTTCATTACAGAAAAAATACATTCTAAAGAAGTGTGACAAATCCTAAGCTATGGAATTAATTATCCTGGTGAGACAAAGCTTGATCTATATATTCAATTTTGACATTGAAAAATATGTATAAGAAAGGCACACTCATAAGGGTAACCACTGATGGACAGTTGGTATTCCAGAGCTTCCTAAATCAAAAAGCCACCTGCCTAAGCCTACTCTAAACATTTTTAGTAACAAAAAGAGCACAACAGAAAAGAAGTAAAATATTTCCCCTCTACCTATAATAAGAACTTCTCTTGCCCATTTTTCCCCTGATCTTTCTGAAAACCAGTAATAACTGGCATTTCCCTAAGTGGCAGTGATATTAGGAAGGGTTCCCCCATCATAAGACACTATATTCACAAAATTGCCTAAAACCCACGCACACTAAGTAGCTTACAAAACTGTTTAGGTCTTAGGCATAAGAAAAAAAAGACAGCTATTATCATAATCTCTTGTTCTCTCAGCAATATGCTTGTATTAACATCATGTTCTCTCTAAATGCAACCAGCAACTTTGTACGTGTGAAAAAAATAACAGGAACAGAAACATTTCAAAGCCCATTTCAGACTGTCAGCAATTGCACCAGAAGAAAATGGAATAAGGCAGTGTTAACTAATACTCACTGAAGTCATCAGGCTTGTGTTCCATTTTTCTTTGATCTGCAGCAGTCTTACCAGGATCACCAGCCTGATCAACACTAGTCTTCAAAGTATGAACTCCCACTGGATTTTCCAGCACCAGTTTCCCTTTCTGAGGAGCTGCTAAGCTTTCCATACCGACCCCATTGCCCGCTACATGGGAGCCTGGAGCATTTTCTCCCACTGGCTGGGCTTTTGTCTGTTTCAGGTTTTCCACTGCTGATGATAAATTAGAAAATTTTTTTGCTTTTCCATGACTTCGATCCTGAACATTTGACCCCAAATCTTTAGTTCCAGGAATACAACTATTTACTTTGCATGATTTATTTTCTCCTTGTTTTTCAGAACAAACATCATTTTGTTTACTTTTTCTGCCGCTATTCCCACTTGGAGAACTTCTCCCAACATCCTTCACAGATTTGTCATTTCTATTATATTTATAATTTTGATTAATTGTAACTTTGACTGCTTTGCCTTCCTCACAGACAAGACGGACAGACTTCCTTGGGTCATGATTTCCATTCTTTGAGCTCTTGGCCTCTTCCATTATAGTGAAGACCTGCTTCTCCTGTCTCGAGACCACTTGAAGTGCAATTCTTCAGCAACTTGCAGTTGATTTTAAATCCTCTGTGCAGGCAAGGATCGTAGCTGATTGTCTACTGAAGAAATAATGATAAGACATTTTTAAAATGAAGGAAAAAGACTAAATCTCTATGTAGGCAGCACATTAAATAAACTTCTATAAAGGAAGGTGTTAACACAAATTATTATAGGAAGCATATTCCCCCCACAGGCAGAAGTGCATTTTCACAATACATTGCAGTATTAAAGTAAAACTCATGAAAATGTTGATCATTTTGATTTGTATTTAAAAGAGAAGGGCTATGAAGAGACAAAAAAATGGCAGAACATGCTAAAAAACACTCAGTGATAAACCTGCCAACAGCTTGCTTTTTTCTTTCCTTCCTATTTCTGGCTTTTTGAACAAAAACAAGAACCAAGATGTCTGCAACTACACTGGGAAAAAAAATTAAAAATTAACACATCTAAAAAATACCACTCAATAAGCACACAGCTCAAATTAGCCACTAGAGAAAACTAATTCAGTTTCCAGCAAGCAAGCTCATTTTATTAACTGATTTTAAAAGCATTTAGAGATATAGCTCAAAGTATTAATAATAAACCTGACCAATCACCTGCACCTCCTATTCTCATATAAATTAACTGCCAGCAATTAAGTAAGATTTTGCTTAGAAAAACCCCCCTCACAAAATAGTAAATATTTTGTTTAGCTGCAGATTAACTTTCCTCATCTAAACCCCGGGCCTTTAGGTGATATATGATCATTTGAGATTTATGCTGGAGACAACTCAAAGGTTGTGTTTCCAGTGGGAGTAGATTCAGCACAAGTGGATCTGTTTGTAAGGAATTAGTTTTATTAATATAGAAAATGAAGGCAAGAATCTGCAACTAGAACTTGGATATTTTTTTCTTGTTACAACATTTAAACAGCAATTGAAAAGTATGAGAATGAAGCATTAGACAAATAAGAAAACTATTTTTGTAAAACTATAGCAAAATATGGAGTGCAGAGTTTCTCTTTCCTGTCCAGCTGCATATTTGCCAGGTAAATGCATGACCTAGGGAAATTTCTGGGTTTTAGAGAATCCATCACTTATCATTTAGTGAAGAAAAGAAATAATAGAAAAGTCTATAAATTACAGCTATTAAAAGTATCACAACATACTTTTGTACTTTAAAAACAAGAACCAGAATGAAAGATCAGATTAAAATGTCTGCTTAAAAAACAAACAAAAAAAATACTCAAAAAAACAACCTTTCTGAATATTATCAGTATAAAGTACAGTAATTTTTAAGGCTATATAACAGTTAGTATCTCTCTCATTTTAATGAGACACAAATCAGAGAATACTTCAGGACACAAAGCATGTACTAAACTAAAAATGGTTATCTTAAGTCTCTAAGTCTTAAGATATAATTGAAAATACATACATTTCAAAAGTGAAAAATCAAACTAACAAACAAATCCCACAAGAATTTTCCTGAAGATGCTGTTAAAATCACATTCTTTAGTCAAATATAAAACCTGAAGAAGAAAATCTCCATTTCTAAATTTGTTCTAATGGTTGAGTAGTCTATCTCACAAATATATATTCAGTTAATATGGCAACTATTTTCTATTGCACCTGGTTCTTACTTCTAGATCAAAAATCGCAAAGATGAAATATATTTGCCTTTGGATTGTAGCCAGTCTTTCCTATAGTAATTCTAATCAAAAAGCAGCAGGAATTCCTGCCCAGCTGTACCAGCAGTGCTGAAGCTCAGGGTGGTAAGGAGAGCTCTGGGTCCCCCCAGGGTGGCTAAATTCAAGTTACTCCAAACCCTGAGCACAGAATAAAGCTCTGCCCTAGAGACTCTGGACACATCACTGTCTTTAAACTCTATGGTGGGTTTGATTTTTAATTTCACGTAATCAGAAGAGAAATTGGCAGCATGATTTTTCAAATTCTAAACTCATCACGCTTTACTCGTTCAACCTGAAGAGAGGAGAACAACTCCCCACACCAAGAGACAAACGCGAAGCACAAAGGCACAGAGCGATTCCCCCCTGGGCTCCGGGAGCTCCAGGCTCGGGGCAGCCCCAGCTCCAGCCGGAGCAACACCGCCCTTCCCCGAGCCGGGGCTGCTCCCCCCTTGGCCACCCAAACCGGAAAACCGATCCAGCTTAACATAAAACTGGCACCAGGCAGGAGGAGGAGGAGCACGCCTGGCAATAACAAACAGCTCGTAGGGTGGGGACAAACTCCTGTTGGCACCACTCGCAGATCAAAGCCACCGTGAAAACCCAGCATTGGAGGAAAAGTGGGGCCGTATTTTGGTTTTGTATGTGTCACGTTGTTAGAGTCAAATTTCGAAAGTAGGTTTTAAAAAAAAGTCTGCAAAAATTATTCAATTTATTTGATCTCATCCATTCAATTAAATACACAATTATATATTCAAAGAGAATATATAATCTTTAATCAAATGTACAAATGTGATGAGAAAAAGTAACTAAAGAAACAGCTAGTAAAAATTAGAACCCAGCTAATGAATTGAGTACTGTGATAGTGTCACATATCAAAAATGTAATCAAATGTAAGTAGATAATGTTAAAAACAGATACAGTCTTTATTCCTAAGAAATATGAACAAAGAGAGGTCATGACATTTCATAAGACAAGAATACTCTGTACAAAAAACAAGGAGTTCCACAATGAAATGCAGAATCTGAAATGCAAGTGCAATAATAATGTTGTTGAACTTTGGGATTTCTTTTTCTTTCCTTTTTCTCTTTAATACTGAAATGATTTAGCAAATAAAAAATATTTTAAACTGCTGCAACATATTCAATAGCAACCAAATTACCATCTAACAATGAACTGCAAATTAAACCAACTAATAAAACTCAGTATGAGAAACAAAGAGACCTCTCCTGAACCCAGGATAAGCACAAAAAAGATCATTCTGTGTCAGATATCAGCCATCTACATATGACAGCAAGAGGGAAATGGGGAGAGAGAAAGGAGTGCCTCTAAAAAAAATATAACTTGGTTGGAAACAAAACACTGGAGTGAATCAGTGCTGAGGTGGCATCTTTGCAGAAACCTGGATGGCACGTCTTATTCACAAGCTCAGGCTCATACCAAATTGCCAGACCTGGAATCAAAGAGGAATTTTCTCCCAGCCAGGCTGGCAACAAAACCAGAGCATTTTGCCTGCGTCTGCAAAGTGGGGTGTGATTAACCTGTTGAAACCATTTCAGCATATTTCATTTATTCAATATCCCAGTGTTACAAGGGACTCAGTTTCCCCTGCTTTCTGAGTGTACAGTGCCAGTTACTCCTCTGAAATCAGCTCAGTTCTTGCTTCTTTTTAGAAAAATAATCTGGCTGAAATACAACAGCTTGAGGTCAGACAAGATACCATCTGAATTTTAAACTCCAGAAAAGTATAAAAATCTGTACATACCTACAGCAACCAAATTAAAAATGTTTAAAATCAGCTTTGGTTAGAATTCATTTTAGGCTCACGAAATGAAGAAACGAGAATGTTTCACTTTCATTTCTGCCAGTTTCTTTTGTTTCCTCCACCTTGCAGACCAGCATTAGAAAACTCTGCATTTGAATTGCAAAGAATCAGAGTAAGGCTTACTTCCAAACAGGGGGAATAAGAAAACCACCAAAAAACTTTCAAGAAGATAATTCTACCTCTTCTACCACTTCTTCCACTCAAGTTGTTCCACTCTATTCAGCTCCCTCAAACACATACGTTTTGGGTCAGACTTTGACACAACAGGGCCTCTTCAAAGATGAAGGCCAAGTTAAACTGTGAGCTCTGAGTTGCTCTTTTGCAAAGCTTTTTTAAATCGTTTCATTAGCAGCAGAACTGACTCTACCTGGTTTCCTACACACTCATTTTGTGCTCCTGTGTCACACTCTCGATCACAGCCCCTTGGGCAAGCAGGGCAGACGTGCTGGAGCCCTGTCTGGTTTGTAGCTACTCCCTACAAGGAAATGGAACTTCCTCCTGCTTCCCCCTCAGCAGAGACCTCTCCTCTGCTGAGCCATAATTGTTCCAGAAAACAGACAGAAACTCAATGACCCCTTGACATTACTTTAAATATGTTCTAAAATGTGGTCCCAACTGGCTGAAATGTCCAGAAGTAGGGACTAGAGCTAGAAAGGCAACTAAAAGGAAAGAGAACTGGCTTGTAAGTTTTGTTTCCCCGGGGAGTACTAGACAAAATATAAACACAGAAAGTACTACAAACATAAGTGTTATCACCCTCTTTCTATAAAGCATTCCCTCCTTTGAGATAGGGAGACTTGTATTTTATCCAAGACTTGCTTTTATCTCTCCCATTATGACTGTCCTTAAGCTCAAATCTCCCAGCCAGCCTTCCAACAGTAAGTGGGGTGATTAACCTCAGTGCCCCCCTCACCTCATTACCAATACAGCCCAGCTGAACTTCCTCCACAAAAATAAAAGGAAATTCTGCAAACAAAGGTTACAGCCAGAGTCAGGAACAATAGGAAAGGTTGTCTTCTGCACTCTGCTCAGAGTGCAGCCCAGGTGATGTCTATGGACACCCCCAATGTGCTGGGGTGGGGGGTTTCTTTTCTGACTGTTTACAGCCTTAGGCCCATTTTTCTGTCTGAGAACTTCTACAAACCATCCAAACCTCTCCCATGCTCTTTGTCAATAGTTTAAAAAAATTATCACACATTTATGTTTGTTTATGATTAACTAGACATTACTTAGTACAAACTATTACCCATGCTCATGTTTTTCCAAAGTACTTAAAACTAAAACTATCAGAGATTACTGGCCACTAAAGCACTTCAGACTCCACGAGCCCTAAACCCATCAGTATTCTTAGTAACAAACATAAGTGCTACATAGTGTTCCAGAATTCCCTCCTACTACAGGTTATAGAATTTATCCTAGTAAGTGTAATACTGCCAAAATCTACCCAGAAGGAAGTCAGCACGGCGCACATGAACTTTTAACACACAAATCAAGGATGCAACAAAGCTGGCACTCTGGGCTCAGTGAAGACAAGAAGCTCTGATGCTGTATTTACAATGTGCAAGATTGAAAACTTCTAAGGAATCATCATTAAATAAATAACTGTGTATATATACACATGTAAAAATATGTAACCCTGTAATAGGATATATCAATTTACAAAAGTACTGCTGAATAAATGAAGTTACAATAAAGGTTTCGACTGATACAAAACTTAGTAACTCATGTAGGTGCAAACATCTTACAATTAAATTACGAAGTGAGCAAAATCTGCTGGATGGGAGATCCATAAGGGATATGCCTGTTACAGATTACTCTGCATTGACTCACTGTTTTTTCTACAGCACTGTATGACTCACTGAGAAGGTGAGAGAATCTAACGTCACCCAACACCAAGAACTACCTCTTTCTGACCCTACTACTGCTGCTGCCTCCCGTGCCAAGCTCGGGAAATCGTCCTCTCTGTCACACCAGCTGTGTTACAACACTCTCCCCTACCTCTCTATTTCATAAAGGCTCCTCATCTTTTGTACATTTTGGTTCTGACCCTGGGTTTTACTGCAATAGTCCTTTACACCTCAGACCAAACTGCAGCAAACCCTGAAGCTGGAAAAGGGGTAGCACCTGCCCCAAATCTCCATGCTGCACCATTCATGCTGAGAGTAGAGCAGGAACTGACACAAGGGAGCTCTAACTTCAGAAACAAACACACACAACATCAGTCCAAGCACCCACGAGGAGGCTGGGAAAGCACAATACAGCACTGCACTGGTTCAGAGCCTTTCACAGGCTTCCAGAGCCCTCAAAAAACTAATTTAAATGGCAGCCACAACTGAAACCAACTTTTCCACCTTGATCTTAACTCCACTTATGCTCAGTGCTGTGCTAAATGACAACACAGCAGTATGTATTGTGGCACAGAAGCTTATCTGGATCTTGTATTGAAGCAACACTGAGCCCTTCACCCAAACTGGAATCCTTGAGGAAGGGATGGTCTCTGAACTGCTTCATACCAGCTGCAAACCAGTTCACAGACCACAGCAAAAGCAAACAGATCTTCTACCAGTATCCTTATGCCTGTTCACCAGCATCCAGCACTTTCCCTACTGAAAGAAACATGCTGAAAATCACGACTTCAGGAAAGCTGTCAAGAACACAGCCACACTCAGTGGACTGAGTCACAATTGTTTGTAACACAAAACTGACTCCAGACTCCCGTGTCAAGCTTTGCTGACACTAAAATCTGAAAGTTACTTCTTGCTGGCAGTAGTACTTCATGCATCAACAGAAATGAAAATAAAATCTAAGAACATCTGATAAATTGGGTTTTTTCCAAAGACTTGCTGAAACCTTATAACCAAAATTACAAACCAAGGATACAGTATGAGTACACATGCATTTCGGTGAAAATAAAAGAGTAAAAACTAAATTCATGTGCATTGTTACAAAATTCAGGCCTTTTGCACTTGTAAGTTAAACAATTTATCAAGCAATATACAAAACAGTCTTAATGTGCCAAAAGCACCAGAAATGTTGACTTCCACTGGATTGCTTCCATTGTGCAAATTAACCCACTAAGCAAATTGCAGGACCCTTCTATCTCTCAGTTCTCAGTAAAAGTCAATACCAGCATTGCATTATTTCACTAAGATAGTGACAAAAATAAACTTGATTTAGCAGAAGTGCTTTGTAAAGTTTAAAAAGCCAGGACTGTAACTCAAACACAGGATGTACTCTCAGTCAAGCTGCCTTATGGTATCAACATGAATACAATAATCCTGAACCATGACTGACAAGCAGATTCACAAGACAGTTAAGAGGAGCTTCTCAGGAATACCTTGCTTTCAAGCACGACAGAGGGAAACCCTGCCCCCCTTTCTTTCTGCCCATTGCAGCAATTCCCTTCAGAGAAAGAACCGGATAAATGCCCTGCACAGTGCAGGTGTCCCATGGCATCCAGCAGTTTCTTTACCACTGCAAGCTGAGGTGTGGGAAGAAAGTCCCAGCTGTCCTCTGTGCAAGAACAGAACACAAGAGGAACTTTCTGATCCCTCTGTGTCTATCTCCTGGGAACATATCCCAATATATGTTCTGGAAAAAGGTAATTTTATCACAAAATTAATTTTGTGAAGGTTTCCACTAAAGTTAAGTAGAAAAATGATTAAAAAAAGCTCATTGCAAAATTGGTATTTGTAAAAGAGACCTCTTACTCCTAATATAGCATCTTCTGCCAGGTACTGTAATTAAGTCATAGTTCCATGGTTGGCTTACTTTTCTTGTCACGGAAATAATTATGTCATAACTATCTGGGGTCAGACTATCCAAAAATCAACCACTGAAACCGGGAGCAAAGTCAAAACCATAAACAACATGCATCCTCTATTTTCAAGCAAATGCAACGACCCCTGAATCCAGGGCACGATGCTCAGGAAGCCAAGTGACGTGAAGGTGGCAGGGATATTAAAAAAAAATAAATTAGATCCATACTTAGATACAACTATCTTTTTAATGTACTAATCTCTACCTTAGCTTAAATCCGATTATATTGTTCTCGGTGTGTTACAAGCTCATCCTGCTTTGATATACCCAGAAACAACCTTAAAAGCCAGGAGGCCTCAGGTAATATGACACATTCAGCCAACTGGCAAATTACAACATACTGCAAAAAGCACCAAAGTCGTTCAGCTGTATTTGTATACAAAATAAGCCAACAAAAGAGCACGACCACGTCGGCGAAGGGATGCCTGGGTGTCACTCCAGGCAGATCGTAACCCACGGAAAGGAGAAGCTCTCACGGCGGAGCGGGCACGGCTCTCGAGGGCAGCCCCGCACACGGGGCATTTCCCCACGGCCTCGCCGACTGCGGTGGGCTCTCCCCCCCGCATCATTTAATTCCACAGGGCGTGCGAACAACAAACCGCACGCGCCAGCTCCGGCCCGGATGAGCCCCCGGGGGCGGCCCCGGCCCCCCGCTGACCTTGGGGCGGCCCCCGCGCCGCGGACCCCGGCGCTTCCCCCGCCCGGGCGCGGGGCCGAGGCCGCGGCGGGCCGTCGAGGCGGGGCAGGGCTGGGGCGGGGGGCGCCGGCGCGGACAGGACCCCTCGAGCCCGCCTCCCCCCGGGCCGCCGCCCCCGGGCGCGGGGAGCCCCCGGGCCCCGGTACCTGTGTGCGGCGCTAGCGGAGCCGGCGCGGCGCCCCCGCCATGCCCGGCTGCGGCTGCTGCAGGCCCCGACGGCAGCGGCTCAGTCCGGCCCGGCCGCCATGTCAGCGGCGCGGTGCATTGTGGGGCGAAGGCGGGCGGGAGCGCCCCGAGGGCGGCGGCGCTGCGGGGCGGCGGCGGCGGCGGGGACCGAGCCGGGCACGGTGCCCACACCGCCCCGGCCCTGCCGGGGAGCCCTTCGTGCCTCGGAACCCCCTCCCTGTGCCCCGGGGCCGACGCGCCCCCTCCCCCGTCTCTCCCGGCGTTCAGGGCCTCCCTCCCCCAGTGCCACAGCGGCAGGCGGGGATGAGGAAATTATCAGCATTTTTTTTCTTAATTACCCCCTAACAGCCATCCTAGTTTTCCCCCTTGTTTCTCTTCCCAGGCCGCTTCTTACGCATAGAATCAGCCAGGTTGGAAGAGACCTTTAAGATCAGCCAGTCCAACCGCGCACCCGGCGCTGCCGCTGTGTCCCCACAGCCACCAAAGCCACAGACCCGGCGCCGGGTCCGGGCGCTCCCAAACACCTCCAGGGACGGTGACTGCGAAGGGCAGCCTGACCACCCTAACGGGGAGCATTTTGCTTATTATCTAATCTGAATCTCCTCTGCCTCAGCATAAAACCATTTGCTGTGGTCCTCTCCCTGCCGGCACAGCAGAAGGGGCCGGCCCCTCCTCACTGCACCCTCCTGTCAGCAGGGTTAGGAGGAATCTGCTCCCCGGGCCCTGTGGAGCAGGTTAGGGCTCGCTGGAGCCCCAGCCCTGATCCCGCTTCCCCAGGGCTTCTCCCTCTCCTCCTGTGCTCGGTGAGAAGGGTGAGTGTGCTCCGGGGAAATGACTCCGGGCTCCCTGACCTTGGCTATGAAGCTGGCCCCGGCAGCAGCCAGGGACAGTGGCTTGGCCCACGCGTCTGCTGGCAGATGCGCAGCTCTCCGGGGAGAAGAGCCAGCCTGCCGGCTCTTGGCAGTGCTGGACGGTGACCTAAAGGCACTGGCAACTTCTTGTCTGAGGCAAATCCCTCTGTGATCCAGTACTACCCCTTTTTGGCAGTGAAATATCATGTTGTTGGCACTTCTTAGCCCAGGCTAAGGAGGCCTTTCCAGGAAAACAAGGCACGTAAAAGATCAGTGTTGAATTACTAAAGGGGTTCAGAGGAAATGATTAAAGGTAATATGAAGAATAGTGCTGGAAACATCACCTCAGGGAGTCTGTGTAGGCAAATAAAAGTTGCAAAATCTGTAATACAGGATTCTATAAATACTGACAAGACATACTTCTGAATATATTGTCAGGTCAGCATAAACCTTAGAGGCAACCTGTTTGGTTTTTGGTGGGGTTTTTTTGGGTTGTTTTTTTCTTTTCGGTTCACTTGAAGTTCATGCTTTACAAAATTAGGACTGGTTAGCTCAGGGTATTACTCATGGGATTCACCTTTAGGGACATGGGCCACTCCAGGGCAGCAGCAACAGAAACAACAGTGCTGTCATGAGGACAGCTGAGGTTAATTGAGTGGTGGTTCCAGCCTATTCCAATCTATTTGACAAAGATTTTTTTTAGCTTTAGTAGGCCAAAGAGTAAATTGCAGAAGTAACTAGATTATAGTGCTGGATACAGTCCTCCTAGATCAACATTGAGACATGCTAGTGAGCAAACACACGCCAGTTTGCAAACCTGACTGGCATATTTCCTTCAAACAGTTGCATAGACTTTAATATGAACTGGTAATGCAGTTTGGCTCTAAAAACTTGCACCAATATAAAGCCAACATTCTTTGATATAATCTTTTTCTCTGTGTTCAGGAACAATGCCTTCTTCTTTGCTCATGTTAAAGAATGTTTATTGCAAGGAGCAATATAGAAATATGGCACTGAAAGAGGAAGCAGAGTTCTACTGCCAGCGGGCCATTATTTAAAGAATTGCCAATTCAATGCCAGAGATCAAAAACTTTCAGATTCAGGGCTCAATTTGTGGAGAAAACATGACTCTGAAAGCCACTAAATTTTATCTAGAAATCAGAGATGATAATCATAAAGCTGTAGGAAGTAGATTTTATGAAGTCCCTTTCTAGAGTAAAACTTGCTTCTTACATTGCAGTATGCCTCATTTTTAGTCCTATACCCAAGCAACTAAAATATTATTCCTCAAAAATGTAAATGTGTATTGTAGATGTATTTTTAGTTTTCTGACCAAAAGAAAACCCAAAACCTATGCTGATCATCAATTGAATGATTTTTCAAGATTTTTTTTTTTTAAGTATTTACTAGGTTTTAAAAATCTTTTAAAATGGATATATCATAATAAAGCCCTGTTCTCTTTCTCCAGACGTGTCTGAAGAAACTCTAAAGCTTCTCAGATAATTTACTTATAAAATGAGGAAATCATACTTGACTGTCATCTTGGTCAATACTACAGCCAGGAAAATATCACTTATCTGCAAAAAACTTCACATTCTCATGACAGTGTATCTTCTCTGTAGAAAGCATGGTAGAAAATTTTCCACCTATCTATCCATATATTTTTGAAGCATATTACATTGTTTCTTGATGACTACTGAAACTGAAATACATAAAAAATGTGAAAAATCTGAAATGCTTAAAAACTGTAAATAAGTTTTTCAACTAGCTATATATGGCTTCTTCCCTTACAGTAATGCCGGTCATGCTTGAATTACCTAAGCAAATTTAATCAAAATGTCAAAGATCTACCAAAATTTAGTTTTTTAAAAAGCCAAACAGAAAGTGAGATTACAAAATGTAATTTGCTCTTCAAAAGATAAATTTCCAATATGCCTTGGAGCCACTCTTAATTGTTTTCTGTAAATCACTGCATTTTCCTTTTCTTTGCCAAGAACTATCAGAATCATAGCTGTCCATGGCTGACCGGTTTCTCGGTCCAAGAAGAAATCAATGACCATCAAAAGCTTTCTATTGTTGTTACTTTGTAAGTACAAATCCTTTTCTTCCAGCAGGCGTAGTAACAAACTGTACAAATGGCATTTTTTGCAGACAACCCAAGAATGACATCAGCGCACTGAGGCAGTGTTTTGGCTCTGAACGTCTGAATGCTTTGATACCAAACTCAGTTCCCGATGCTTTATGGCTCTTTCTTGCTTGAAAATCCTCCGGCAGTGTGGTTTCTCCCACTGAGACCAATGGTCTGGCCATTCACTCCTCACCAGCCAGGTGCATGCAGAGCTGAATTTCCTGCAGGCCTGGCTGATGTGGCTGCTTTATGTGGTGTGTTGGTGATTCTGGTTTTGCTGACTGTGTGCTGTGTCTCTTGTTCAGAGCACTCGCCTCAGTAACCAGTAGCAACCAAGCCACTGCTGTCCTTTGACATTACACCGTAGTCACTACATGCTATAGTTAGAACACAAAAAAGGGCCTTAGTAAATCCATCAAAAATCACAACGACACAGTTAAAGCAGGATCTTTAACAACACCAAGGTCATCGCTTTGATCCTTGTATGGGAGAGTTGGACTCAGTGATCCTGGTGGGTGCCTTCCAACCCAGAATATTCCGCGGTTCTGCGAATGGCACCGCACAGACTGAGCCCACAACGATTCAGCGCACCCCTTCCACCAGCACAGTCCCGGTTTGGGAGCGAGTGCATCCTGCAGGAGCCGTCCCGGGTGCCGCAAAAGGCCCGTTTGCAGCAGCGAGGCGTTTGCGGCAGCGCGGCCGGGCCGGGCCGGCCAGAGCGCGGCGGCCGTGCAGCATGCTGGACCCGGAGGGCAGTGTGGAGCACCAGCCTGCCTCCTCCTTCCCCAAAGTCCTCCTCATCCCTCTAGCCATGCTCCTCGCAATTGCAGCGCTCCTGCTCTTAGCCTTTTCCGCTACGCGGCAGAAGGAGCCTGATTTTTACACTTTCAAAGTTGTAAATATCAGGGGCAAGCTTGTGTCTCTGGAGAAGTACAGGGGCTCGGTAAGTGCGGCGGGGAGGGGCGGCTCCCGCCCGGGCTCACTAACGCGCAGCCCTTGCATGTCCGCGGAGCGAGCGCGGGGGAGAGGGCTCGGAGCCTCGGTGCACACCCGTGTGCGTCTGGGCTGCTCGCTCTGTGCCTCTGCCCTTTGGCGGACACGTCTGGCTAACACAGGCTCCTCTTCAATAAAGCGTTTGCAGTCTAACCCCCGTGTGTGTCCGCGTCTTCTCCGGCTGCAGGCGCCTGTAGACGTGGCAGGCAGGGAATGCTGCCCTCCTGCCGTTCGTGCAGCGGGATGGATTGCTCTGGATTCTGCCTGCTCCATTGGAAGCTCAGGAAGTTTGTGTCTTTGTGTGACTTACTTTTGGAGTTTATTTCTGCCTTTTAACTGCATGACTTCTTGTGTGTTATTCTTACCTAAATCCCATTCCTTTTTAATGACCTACATTAAACAAAAAAAAAAAAAAAAGGGGACGTGATACGTGGCTGATCGAGTTAACAGATATCACCGTAGTTAGTAAAAACATTAGACATTACAAAGTATCAGAGCATAGTGACATTGTAACACCATGCAAATTCCTCTCTGGCTGTTTAGTGTGACTGCAATGTGAAGAAGGGGACGTAGATAAAAGCACATATGCTTTTATGATGTCTTCTAAATCGTATTTACATATTATGTTAAGTATTTATAGGCAGAGTTTTCCATACATTTTTATAACAATGTCCCTGGCTATAATATGATTTTATTTCATTTTATTTTATTACTGGTTTGATCATCTAGAAAAGATGGTCAGTACCTATGGAAGAGTGAAAAGAGAACTTGGCACACTCATTATACTTAATACTATAGCTTCTTATAGGCCTTTTCACAAGTTATAGAAGCTAAAATCAATATAAATCCCACAAGTGCCACTCTTAGCACTCAAGTGACGCATCTGAGATACAGCCAGGCAGTCCAATAGTTTTGCTGCTGCCCAAAAAGGCAGTGACACTTCTCATTTTCACTCTTTTTCTCCAGTTTTGCATTTACACCTTCCTTTTTCCCCTCCTCAGATGTCTGAGCTCACTGATCCACAGCAGCAGGTCACTAAAACATTGGCAGGAAGACAGAGAAGCTATACAGGGAGATGCATATTTTATCAGCAGAAAGGGATACTGGTGGATTTGGACCAAATGAGAAGTCTAAATCCTCTCTGGCCAAAGTCCTCAACCCCTTCCATTCACAGCTGAGGTACAGCAGAACTGGTCCCATACCCACTCAAATAACTATGTTGGAGAAAAACATGGAAGCTATTTAATATTGAGCAATATTTGTACTTTTTAAAGAGCTTCTTCCAAAGGCTCTGTCAATAAATGCTATTGCTGGGGCATGTTTTGTCTGCACATCATCAGCTAATCTGAATAAGCAAATACCACCTGTAGCTTCTCAATCTCAGGGCCAGAATCTACATGGAAAGGAGTTAAGGAGGAACTTGGAAGAATTCCTTACACCACTCTGCACAGAGCTGGGGGTGTTCATCCACTCTGGAGCAAGCTGCAGAGCCTGGACTGGGATCTCATGAAGAGGCAGGTTCAGGGTGTGTGCTGTGTCCCAGTGCTGTGGTTCCAGGCCACCCTTGAGGCATGGCTGATTTTATAAAGGGGAGCTCTAGAGATGTGTCTGGGAAAGACAATACCATTGATGAATGATCTTTGATCTTTGCTAGGCCACATGCAATAGTTTATTCCAAAAAAGTGACATTGACCTTCTGTGTCGAATAAAAGATGGATTTGCATTCAGAGATCCTATTAATGTTCAAGCTACCTGCTCTTTGATAATGTATGTGCAAAATTTTAAAGAAAATTACAGCAATAAAACACTTCCCTTTCTGTCTTTATGTTGTCAGAACTCAGTATCAAGATAGAAAAAGGTTAATTAAAACTCCCATGTATTTCTTAAAATAAACTTGCTTAAATCTGCAGTTAGATAAGTAATGTTAAGGCATAGATTTATGATAATATTTTAAAGCTATTAAAAGAAAGCAAATATTATTAAGGTACTACGTGTGTGTTGAGGGTGTTTTAAGGAAAGTGAGTCACTAGTTAGCTCCTGGAACAATGGTCTGTTAATTGCTAAACCAGCTTTTACCAGCCTTAAGCTTTCTGGCAGATGTACAGAAGATGTTTTCTTCAATTCAGTCACTCAGCTAATTTATTTAAATAACTACTTAATTGGTAGTCAAGAAACTTACTAGGAATTGAAAAAATTCAAAGGCTTCCAGACTCTAAAAAAATTAATAAAGTGTGCTAATTTTAAAACCACAAGAGCTGTGCTATGTATAAACAATCAGTGCAATTCATGACTGACAGGACCATTTTCAAAAAACCATTATTAATATAAACTTGTTTCTATTCAGATAGTTGAAACAATTTTTTATAGTAAGAAAGAAAAGACTGATTGATATTAATTCACTTTCTATTTGAGTGTAGTTGATATGAACCACAACTCCACTCTGTTAAATAGTAAAGAAAAGGAGGACAATTACCACTGAGCAAAGAGTTCCACAACTGACATAGACAGAAAAACTGTCTGGCTCACTGTGTTGTGGAGGCCATGCTTCTGTGGTTTTTCCACACTACCATAAAATGTTTACCCATTACTCATCTACAGCAAAAATAAAGGACAGTGATTATGGTTGGACAAGAATCAAAATGATCCAAACAAGATTAGTTTTCTAATCTAATTTAATAATCTTATCTTTTATTATATGATCTGTATCTGATATGCTGTAAGAGGCAGTATTCTTACCAAAAATAGTACCTATTGGGGAGTCAGAACCCCCAAACATCAACTGTTCCTGCTGTGTTTGTGCCTATCTTGATGTAATGGTACCAATCCACCACCCAGCTGAGTACAGTGTGCTGGAGTGGAATTAAGCAGAGTCAGTGCAGTGCCTTTGGAAATCTTGAACCATGGGTACTATAATCATGGCAAAGCATTAGGCAACAATTGAAGTATTATTTTTAATTAATATTATTATTGAAATTACTTCCAGGCACTTTGGACCCAGGCTTGCTGCAGTCTGAGAATGTGGTGTTATTGAGTGTGGATAAATGCACAGCTACCAAATTACTGCACAAATTTGCTGTTTGTTCCATGAAGGTGACAGCTCAGTGAGTTGGTGCCATCTGACACTTGTGACTGGTTCTTTCATCAGTCACACGGAGCCAGTTAAGAATTTCTGGCTCTAAAAACCAAAGTACCTGCTGTCTCTGCTGACAGATCCACAAAGGGTTACTTGAAGCTGAGATTCCTAAATCTGTCCCAGAATTTTTCCCTAAAGGAGGCACCCTGGTGTGAACATTAAGTAAAGCAAGAAGAGTTTCTGCAGTGTTAAATGAATGAGTTCACTACTAGAATGCATCGATTTTCTAAGCAAAGGGAATGGTAGTTTTAAGTCAGACGACAGCTGATAAAGAATTCAGATGAAATGAAATCGTTTTTGTGAGGTCCATTGAACTGTTTGCACTGCACACTAGGTGGTGTGCTTGACTTGCACTCTCAGAGCCTAAAGTCAGGCATATAGAACTTAATTTAAATCATTAATAGTTGTAAGAAGTCAAAGTACAGCCTCTACATGACAGCAAGAAGAGTGACTCTTATTTATTAAAAATAAAATACAGACCAGAAAAAATCAACACATGAAATCACTTCTAATACCAGACATCTGAAAGATAACTCAGGAAAGATTTTCAAAGAATCACTTTAATATTCATTGAGAAATACTAATAGATCACAAAAGTTTTTATTGTTTTTGTTAGTTGTACTTTTAAGAGGTTTGCACTATTAAATTGTGGAGTTCAGTAATGGAGTATTCAGTTACAGAGAGTGCATTTTTCACAGGAAAAAAGAGAAGCATAATGTGTCTGCCATCCCAAGAAATGCTGAGTGTAGTTTCTATTTGTTCTGGGGGAATATGTTTGGAAGTTTGCATTGTTGTGACTGTGAGCTCTCAAGTCTTTCACCACCATGCCAAGTAACCACTGGTTTTAAACAGATATAAATTAAAACAGTTGTTTCTTTTTGAGTGAATTCTTTCAAGCCCTCTTTTTACTTAAAATCAAGTAAAAGTTATAAAAGCTTAATTGTTTTCACTGGCAATTCATCCTTCACATCTATTTTAATATGAACATCATGCCTACACAACCTTATTTCCCCCAAACCTCCAATGACAAATTCTTACCTTACCCTTCTATTTGAGAGGAGGTACCAATAGTAAGGTGTATGAACACTTCAGCATCATGAAAATTCCAAGGCTTAAACTATATTTTAAAAAGCTTCTAAAATTTTATATGGAGGAACTACATGTGACTTCAGCTCTTAGTGATACAATACTAAACTATCGCTGCTTGATAAATCAGGTTATTTGAAAACAACAGAACTGCCAATAATTTTGTAATTTTTTATGTCCAACATACAAATTCTGTTTCAAATGCTGACAGTCTGCTACAGGAATGCATCATAAAATTACTACTTCTCTGAAAAAAAATCCAATTATATGCCATAACTTTGGATGTTTTAGGAGACTGAATTTAAAATGTCAGACAGAGCTTGTAAGTGTTGTCTGAATGAAAGTGATGATTTGGAGGTGAGATAGCTGCAGGTCATAGTTCATAAGTGTACAAGGGTTCTTTAGGTTGTGTGCTGTTGACACACTGCACATTGCACCACAAAGAAGATTTGTGCAAAGCAGCAACTTGTGCTTTGAGAGATTACCTGTCTTCCAGGGAAAACAGTGCCACTCCAAATCCACTTTAAATTCAGCAGCTGGACTTTGATGATCCTCATGAGTCCTTCCAACTCAGGATACTCCATGATTCTATGATAGCCATACAGTTATACAAAGTAGAAAATACACAAAGTAAGTGTAATGTTTAATGTAAGAAATTACAAATACCAACATCCCCTTAACAACTTCTTTACTCATTCCTACCCCTTCTAAAAATTTCATCTCATGATTCCATGTATTACCCAGATATGTACCTGTATATGCCAGTTTGTTTTCTGGCTTTAAAACCACTATGCACATGTAGCCATTTATTTTTCACTAAATATAATTTCTTTCACACATCCTATTTCCTTAAATACTTTTGTATGGAAATATTATAATGGACTCAATTTATGTAGAATGAGTGACAACTCACACAAAATTCGTAAGTATAACAAAACTATAAGTCTAAAATTCTAAAAGTTATTAAAGGCTAAAATTATCTCAAAAACCATTGAAAAATTCTTCACGGTTTCCAGAAACTATAATATGTGTTAGTTCAGGGTTTGGTCACTTAATATCCCAAACAAATTCTGTTGTTCCAGTAGTGCTCACCTCCCCTTGACAGCTTCCTCTCAACTGGATCTGTGCTGGGAGACGCATGCCTGGTGCTCATATCTGCCTGACAAATGCACACAGCACTGAACATGAACCACTGCAGAACCCAGGAGAGTGGGCAGCCTTCACTCTTCACTTCTGGGAATCTCTAATTGAGGCAGCAAACCTTTAAGCAAAAACTATTATAATTTTGTCACAGCTGATTAGATTTACTCTAGAAGTGATAGGAAATTTTGCAGCCCACACTGCACAGACAAAGCCCAAATCCTGTAATTGCTTCTATTAACTTCCAGGTCAAGACATCTACACTAGCAATGATAAATGGATCAGCCACTTCTGTAGGGCCATTGCATTTTGAGCAAGGAAACATGCTGCAGAGCAGATGCTTCACAAAGACAAATAAACAACAAAAAATACATTGATTTGCAAGTTGCTTTCATGTAACTTGGTATACCTTAGCTGGAAGGTCGCTTCTCAATTATGCTTATAAACTCCTCAAAAGGCAGAATGGACAAGCAT